>NC_070594.1:14923713-15275588 GCF_027409825.1 Scomber japonicus | reverse complement strand
GTGTGTGTGTGTGTGTGTGTGTGTGTGTGTGTGTGTGTGTGTGTGGTGTTTAGACAGTGATATAGCAGTTCACACAAGCAGAACACCTTTGCTCTCTGATCTGTCTGCTCATTCGCTGTCTGTTTCCAAGGCAACCGATGGGAGGTTGGTGATTGGAGGAAAGATGCAGGAAGGTATGGACAACGTAAGGTCAGGAATTTAGTGACCTTATCAGCCCTCAATGATAGAGGAGGAAAGAGATAGAATTAAATAAATAAATGTGAAAAGTAGATACAGGCAGGCAGTGATGGATGCATTTACGTGTGCATGCATGAGGTAATAAGCAAACATATAACCCTGAATAAAGAAATCTTATTGCTCGATTAAGGCTTTAACTGTGGGAATACCTGGTTAGTATTCTATTGACTACATGAACACATGCTAGCACACACTCACACAGCCACACACCAGCACGTAAACACACAGCCAGCTACAAATGTGGGCAACTACATTTGAGATTCAGCGTATATCTCAAGGTCTTGACCTCATTTAGTCTAAATAATGTTCAGCTCCCAAAGCTCCCCTCTCCTGCCTCGTCTTCACTCCTGTGCTGCTTCCCCCCTTCCCTCGCTCTCCTTTCCTTCTATCTCAGTTTTCTTTCTCATTTCCTTTTCTTTATTTCCTCTCTGTCCCTCATTTCTTCCCTACTCTCTATCCTACGTCTCAAATAAATGAGTCATAGAAATATAGTGTTTTGCTCTGTGTGGGATGAGTTTACTTTAAGCTGAGCCAAATACTGGATGTAGATAATGCTGCCAGTATCAGCATGGGGATCAGTGGTGATGAGAAAATCAATTTGGATAACACAGGGGCCTTTTTGTAGAGGAAATGTCATGAAAATTTAGCACTGATCTCAAATGCTGATAACCTTCAGTCATCATTTTTAGCAATTTAACAGTATACTTCCATTTTTGAAAGATTAAGATGATCTCTGGCCATGGACTGCCTCTCCAGCTAAAATGATTTATCATTACTGTTCATTTTAAGATAGACTTTGGATGTTGCAAAGTCAAAATGTCATTTGAAAGATTTTCATGAATTTGGGTCTACAGTTTTCTGCCAGATGGGGTAAAAGCCAAATCGGAGCCTGAGTTTTTGGTGGAGTTTTGTTGGTATCACTGAACAGAGTGCAGAGAGCTGTACCGCCCTGCAATGGAGGACATTTGATCAGCTGTGACAGAGCACGTTTCTCTGCACATCAATATCCTGTTAATATTCTGGATACTCAAGTATTCAGTTTTGGTGTTGCTGCATCTAAACATAATATCCTGTTTACAATAAGCCTGATTATATCTTCTCCCCATGTGAAGAAACCCAAATAAGATAGCTGGCGTGCACCAATATTAGCTATGGAGCTGTGACGTGTATGTTTCTTATCTTGTTTACTGGCAGTTCTTCGTCTGAATAAGTTTGGTGCCTGAAGTTATAGTATCTTGCTCAGGAGCGCTGCAAGCTTTTCATTATTATTTGTATAGCTGGGCTAAAAAAATCCCCAAAACATATTTTATTTAATAATAATAATAATAATAATAACAATAATAATAATAATAATAATGATAATAATAAATTTAATTTGTATTGCACTTTACATTTCAGCAATCTCAAAGTGCTACAGAGCAGAAAATAAAATAAAAAAGGTTAAAAAGAGAACATGTAAAAGAAATTTAGCAAAATGCTTTAGTGAAAAGATAAGTTTTTAGGTCTTTTTAAAAACATCTGCAGTCCCGATCACCCATGATGTGGAGCTTGGTTCTGGGGGCTTGAAGGGTGTTTATGTTTTCAGAACGAAGGGTGCGTGAGGAGGTCTGGGGGGTGAGGAGTTCTTTAAGGTATAGGGAGGCATGTCCGTGATTTTAGGATGGGGGTGATATGATCATATTTGCGCATCCTCATCAGGATCCTGGCAGCACTGTTCTGGATGTACTACAGTCTCTGGATGCTCTTGCCAGAGATCCCGACGAGAAGTGCATTACAGTAGTCCAGTCTGGAGGAGATAAAGGCGTGGACGAGCTTCTCTGCATCTGCCAGGGTGAGTGTTGGACGGAGTTTGGCGATGTTCCTGAGGTGGTAGAAAGATGTTTTACAGAGGTGTTTGATGTGGGTGTCAAAGGTGAGTTGAGAGTCTATTTTAACACCCAGGTTGGTGACAGATAAGGAAAGGGAGATGTTTTGGCCAGAGAAGGTGATACTGGTGATAACGGAAGAGCGGAGCTGATATGGTGTGCCAACTAGGATGGCTTCCGTTTTGGAAGTGTTTAGCTGCAGAAAGTTGAGCTCCATCCACGCCTCTATCTCCTCCAGGCAGGTGGTCAGTGTGGATGTTGGCAGGGGAGCAGAAGTAGTGGGGGTTGTCCTTATGTAGAGCTGTGTGTCATCAGCATAACAATGGTAGGATATACCATGCCTGCTAATTACATTGCCCAGGGTGAGCAGGTAGAGAGGGGTGAGAGGGTGACTGTGGCGACTGCAAAGCGGCACAACGTGGAGAGACACTTAATACATGTCACAAAAGCTACCGTGTTAACTACCCACCGGGCAGCGCACTACGGACGGAAAAAGCCCGCGAGTTAAAGGCAGCTTTGGGCAAACAGCAATCTTTTTTCACGAGGCCGGTTAAAAACTGTTTCCTACCTTGTTGAATCATTCTGAATAATTATTGTGATGAATCATTAACGTGATCAGTGTCTTCACGTAGAATATCATTAATAATAATAATATAGATAAACCGTGCAACTTTGTTATTTCAGAAGTGTGTTATCAAACTGGTAGCCCTTTGCATTACTCAGTACCCTTGAAGTAGCTCTCAGTTTCAAAAAGGTTGGTGACCCTGCACTAGAGACAGTGTTTATCCCAATTCTGAAACATATGACACAGCAGGTACTTGTTGCTATGGTAAACACAGTCAATAGAGTTAAGTCAGCTAAACCAGCGGCATTATCTTTAGGGAGGGGAGAGTAATGGTATGGGTAATCAGCTGTCAAATGGATATGTTCTACCTGTCCACAATAATTGATTGTAAAATATTCCCCCTTCAGAGCTTGAACGGCATGTTCTGAACAAATGTTTGCAATGATAATGAGAGCAAAGTTGGCTTCCGGCACTGCAGATACACCTTCCAGTTTCAGAGTGCCTTCCCAGTTAAGGCCATTTTATATCAAGGCATACTGCAGGTATTTAAAGCGACACTTTCAACCTCTGAAGGTTATCTGCAGCTTCTTGGGGACTTTGATCATGGCTCCCATATGACCACCATGTCAGATTAGTCTGAGTTATCTGTAATTAACTGAATTTAGTTTAAAAATTAGAATAAATTAGGTGTTGCAGTGGTTAGGACTTGTGTCTCTCAGGAAGGTTCAAACCTGCAGGTCGGCTAGGGTCTTTCTGTGTGCCTGTTCTCATGCTTGAGTTTCCATACACTGTTCAAGAAACATGTTAGGTGATAATCACCCCACATTGTTTACTGTAACTGTGAATGTTAACAGTACAGTATGTGTAAGCCCTGTGAGGACCTGTTCAGGGTGTGCCCCTCCTCTGAGCTCAAATAGCCTTCAACTCCCCCACAACACTGCAGCAGGTACACAGGTATAGAAATGTGGATGGCAGGACAAAAAAGACAAAGCACTACAAAACAATGTATATGTATAAAATAAAACACAACAATGTAAAAACACTTCACAGAATTAGTGATCCGATCTTAAAGTAGCACAATTTGCTTAAAGTGAAAATAAAAAGGCAACACTTTGTAGCAAACCATGTCATTCACATACAGTGATCGTTTGAGCTCATATTGTTATGCAGTAAAGTAGCTGCCTTCAACAAGATGCAGCCCAAAGTACCAGTGTTGAAACCCATGAGGATTTAATTCCTAAAGCAGGTGTCTCAATAGTGGTATGGAGATAGTTAAGCTTTAAAAAAAAGAAGAAAAAAAAGGACACTGCACAGAAGAACACACTTCACAAGATTTGAAGACAATGCATAACAGCTAAGTGTGGCGCCACAAGCAACCTTACATGAAAACTATGTGAGTCAGTATGGTGAATGTTTAAAAATGCAAGCTTTAACAGCTCTGACTCCAGAGTGCACACAACAATTAACTCAGTACCTCATATTTTGTCCCTAAGGCAGCTAACTAACTTATTAGCCTTACTTCAATGAATGTTAATATATCAAATTGATTTTGTTTATACAACTTGAAAATATTTAGGTCCTGTATTTTCTACTATACAGATCTTGGTTCAATGTTCATGTTTCTAATAAAAATGTGAAATTCAATACATCATTTTTGACTGATCTTTATTTTTCTCCATTGTCTAATCTGTATTTATTTAAGTATGTATAATTGTTAACAATTTTAATAAGAAACCTAGCTTGCTGTTTCATTTGTATAGAGAAACAGAAACCAACACTGTCAATATCGTCAAACTGTCTGTATGGTAAAAATACTGTAGTATGACATCTTTACCGTATCATCCCATCCCCATCCGAGGCTTACTTTTTTGGTCATAAAACAAAAACTTGGACAAATTTTGATCTAGCTAAAACTTTACAGATGACACTGTCCCCAAAAGGATGAATAAGTCCATAATAATGTATGGCCACATGACAATGAAATGTCATTAAACTAAAAAAAGATTATCATTAGTGTTTCCAACAATCATGAGAGTCCCAGATGCTCAGTTTGCGGAAATTCTGATAACACCTGTAAGTTTTGAAAGGAGCTGAGGGAAAAATTAGTTGAATGTCAAACAGCTGGTATTTGATAAAGGAAGAAAAAACCTACAGTGTGTTCTGCATAGCCCCAGACCAAAAAATTCAGGGAAAGCATCACGGGAGGAGACCTTTTAGAAAAGCAAGGACAGATGCCAGGGGAGGGCATGTATAGGTCAGTCACCCAGTGACGTCATTTGTCCTCTACTAAGGAGGAAGGCACCCTGCCTAGTGAGGTTGCATTTTCCCGAAATGATCGCAGCAGAAAAGTGCTGATGCCACTGCATCATCTCTCCCAAGGTCTGTAACACTTGAATCAGCTCACAGGTTTATATACTACCATCAGTTCTGAAGATCGTCACGTTATTTAGACCCATAATGACTTCTGTCCCATTTCCTGTTCTTTAATCTAACCACCTCCACACTGTTTATGAGTATTTTATGTTTGTAGAGTTGTTGACTATCCATCTGATAATCGTGCTTCATGTGGAGAGCATTACTCTGTGATGAAACTGTATTCATCTGAAATGAGAGAATCCATTACAGCCGCATAACTCCACTGCAGATAAATTGTGCTGCGATAAAGGTGTCACATTCATTGGATTAAGTCTGTTTATGTGCTGATGATGAACGTTTAAACTCAAACAAATGTTTTGCTCCAGTTTTCCTCTCTCAATTCCCTCTGTAAATTATGTGTGATGAAAATATTTGGCAAGGGAGACCTGCGCTGAAAAATCGCTGTAATGCTACAATCAATAATTACTCCTAATCACTTTCATCTAAATGTGCTTATGCCATTTGATGCTTGTGTAAAACTCTGCATACAGCTTACAGCAACAACAAATTAAGTAGAAATGAAGCAACGACCTCGTTCAACCTCAAATGGTTTGTTTGTCTTCATCTAGTGTCACAGTTCTCATACGCTGCTGTTTACAATCCTTTGTTGCAAGCTTTTGTTTAATTGTTTCAGGAACTCCGAATAATACAAGTACAAACATAAAATGATAGGTATTATACTTATTCAGCAAATATGGGATTAGCACTGTAGAGCTCGTCCTTTCTTTTTTCCTTGAGCTATGAATAACGACAGCAATGAAAACCAATCTGGCCCAAGAGCTCTCCATATTTGACCATGGGTGCTAATATTGTGCAGTATTTAATTTAAGTGTGTTCTTGTGCCTATCTACAATAAACTTATTCAAGGTTGTTAATAGGTGTAACATTCAGAGAAGCAGGCAGAGCTAATGATAATTTTCATCATATGAGCCCGTAACATTTCATAGTCAAGGTTATTGGATTGTGTGCGGCAGAGGGCTGAGTCTACGCAGCAACCAAACACAAGTCACACAAGCAGGTGATTTCACTGCTTAGTTCCTCCACTCTGGTTGAAGTTATGCTAATCACTTAAAGTACTTGTAGCGATGCATTTTAGACCACCGCACCAGCAGGAAACCTCACCCTAGATGTTTTTTTGTTGTGCAATGTCATTTAATTAATCATCTGTCTGTGCTATTAGCAGGTAGAAAAACTGTAATCACTGAAGTCATACTCGCACATCCCCCCATTGTGCTGCAGTCTGGCAGTGATGGCCTACATTTCACTGAGGACTCTCTGGATCTCCCTGGAGATCCCTCCCCCTGCTCTGTTTCAGCTGTGATCCTCATACTGAGCACCAAATTATGAAGAAACCACTTTGCAGTTTGGTAAACGATTAAGTCAATCAACCCTTAAGAAATTACACAAATTTGCTGTAACAATCATACAACAAACAAATCAACTAGTAACATAACAAGGCAGTAAATTAGTTTAAAGTTCAACACATAAACTATATGAAATATAATACAAGAACTTGACAAGTATGTTGGGAACCACTGGAGTAAGCCTGAAGAAGCCAGGTGTGAAACATACAATTTTCTTATCTTATGTAACTGTAATTAAAAACAAGATTTGGTGTGCAATCAGACCTGAACTTCTGTAACTTATGAACTTGTATCTCAGTACACCAGACACATACACTATTAGACAGGCAAACCAGTCCATCATACCCTCAACTGACCACCCAGACAAACAAAAACATGCTCTTCTGAAGATGTTGACAGCTGAAATTCCTTGTGGCTATTCATATTGTTTTTATCGTCTCTGGAAAACTTCAGCCTTGCCTGTTACCTTTTTTCCCCTTTCCAATATCAGTTAACCAGGTAGCAGAGCAGTAAACATTCAACCCGCCCGACTCAAGCTAACCAAACCACAACCCCTCACTCAGTCAGCTCTTCGACTGGTTGAACGTATGTTATTAAGAACCCTGCCAGGGTTTCCACCAATTACAGTAAACCAGCCAGCCAGTCAGCTAGTGAACCAGTCAAACTGTAGAGTGTGTGCTCATGAAGCATGACAGTGTTTCCACACACCAATTACAGCAAGACAGTGGTACAGCTGTGTGGTGGCTTGGCACTAAGCAACACTATAAGTACCACTATCGATTGACGGAGAGACACAGAGAGTGGATGAGGAGAGCTAGCGAAAGAGGCAGTCATACTAAGTGCGGGAGCAAAATACAGACAGAAAAAGAAGAGAGGCGGACACACTGAGACTCTCTCTTTCCTAAACTGCGTTTCTCTTTCTCTCTGTCTCTCTCTCTGTTGGTTTAATGATGCAAGCATGTCACATAAATGTGCCGGTTTGTTTATTGTGTGTGTGTATTCATAGGCGCGTGTACACTTCGACAAAAGACCGGGATGAAAAGTGACAGGCCTCCCTCATTCCCGCTCTTCATTTCTCTCGCTGCTGTCTCTTCTGATCCTGCTAATTATCACAGTTTGACAGTGCAAGAGAGGAAGAAATACAGAGGGCGAGGGTAGGAGACAGGCAGGGGTAAACACAGGGAGAGGGAAATCGTTTTTGCAACAATGAAACAAGACAGAGAGAGCAAGAGCGGGACACAAAAATTTCAGATAGAGGGAAAGTCTCTAAAGATGCTTATACAGCCCCATTTTATGTTAATGAGGGTATGAAGTTATTAACTTAATGGATGCTTTATTTTATTCTCAAATGGATACCACACAGTTACCCACAATTCCCCTAACTCATAGCAACAAATAAATAAGTTTGCATGGCAGTAATACACTTTAGAATGCATAAAACTTAATATGCTAGTTAAGTGTGGCTGTATAAAACATCAAATTAATAATTGCATTCATTTCAAATTAACATTAAGCACAAAATTAACACCAGCTGTGAGCAACAGGTCATTCTTTTTAAAGAGAGTAAGTCAGATGTAACAGCATACTGTACATACAGCATACACTGTAAATTGCAGTCCAAACTACTTACAGCCAGAAGTATCTGCAGTGAGGAGTGAGCCACCTCTATGAACTGAAAATCCATCAGGCAGCCAGATATAGATATATATCGGTGGTCCTCAGGTGCCCAGGAGGGAGGAGGAGTGATGGGTGTCACCCTGCACCCTGGGCCGTTTTCCATCCACCAGGAGCGATGCATGGACAGGTTGAACGTCAGGACAAGGTCAGAGTCCTGGCAAGACAGGGAGAGAGAGAGAGAGAGAGAGAGAGAGAGAGAGAGAAAGACAGATGGAAAGAAAGAGAGTTGAATTACTTTCTCAGACATAAGGCAGAGCAGGAACATGGAGGAGGCAGGCTGAATGTCAGGGCAGGATTTCAACACGTTTTAATTACAACCAAACTGTTTGTCATATCCAGATCTGAGGGATGGATAGATAGGTAGACAAAGAAAGACAATGAGAGAGAGAGAGAGGTAAGAGAACAAATGGTTTGACTCAAGATAAAAATAGATGGGATCACACAGATTAGATCTGAATCATACATGGGTAGGGTTCTGATAAGGAAGATAAAGGAGAGACAGAGAGAGAAGAATGATGGAGGAGGTCAGAGAGACAAAGAAAGAGAGAGTGGAAAGAGAAAGGTTGAGAGAAACGTGGTAAAAGTTCTTTCATATACCAAAAGCTTTTATGATGATTTCAGCCTGAGAGAGAAAGAAGAGGCTTTGGGTTGCACTGCCATGAGAAGGGAAAATGTCATAGTTACTGTAGCAGCACTTTAAGGCAAACAATTTGTGATTTGTTCCCCTGAATTCTTATTTTTGTCATCTAGCACCACTGGCAGGTTGATAAATCATAATAACTTTTTTGATTTGGTTATTTTTCATCTAGTGCCGTCACCATGTCAATTTCTTTTGTGACCGTTATCTGCAAAAACAAATGACATTCTCATCAGCCTCAGCTGTACTTTATGATTAGTGCTGATTAGTAAATGCTAGCATGCTAACGTGATAAACTACTGTACAGTAAGGTGGTGACCATGGCAGACATTATATAGTCTGTCTGTTTAATATCTACATGTTAGCATTTTCATTGTGACGTTAGCATGCTGACGTTAGCATTTTCTACAGCCTCACAGAGCCAGGTCTTATTGAAAGGTCTTGTTGATTCTGTACAATGCAATTTATTTTCTGTTTGTACCATCACTGGCAGTGATAACTTGAAATAAGCACAACTAAAAAAAGGGAATGAATAAACATTTTCTGTCCCACATTGTTGCAGTTTTCACAGCAGCAGAAAAAGACCACATACAGTAAAGTAGCATTGGCTGATACAGTTGCAATGGAGGGTATCTGTTTTTGGCTCATTTTCAATCCCTTAATTTCTAAAGCCTGAGCGATGCACAATAAATCTGTTATGATAGTCAACTTGGTTTAAATAATGCACATATTAACGACCCTACTTAGCAAGGAGAGACGTATATCATTCCACAGACAGCCGTGCAAACCACACTGACACACAGAGACACACTAATACACACATGCCTCTAAACACACACATACACATACACACATGCACGCACACGGGTTTGCTTTGGCACTATTTTGCTATTAGCTGAATTAAAAGCCTTAATGCCTTTGTTAAAGACAAATCAAATTCATTACATTAGGCTGTAGTTTTCACAGCTTTAGAGTTTGTGCAATATTTTAGTGTGTCCTGGTAGGATTAAGGATTAAGTAGGGAATGAAGACAGTCAGGTTGGATTTCTGTTTTGCAAATTGGCTGGCGAGTATACAGAATTTTGCTAATAAAGAAAAAAAGATTACATTTTCTTGACAGGCATTTCATCAGCAAAAAAGACAGGTAAAATAATCTTATTTTCAGTTGAGAATCTAATATTCTGTTCAGAAAAAGATTAAGGTCATAAAAAAAAGTCTGACTCAAGTTGTAGACCCAAAAGAATCGTTGTTTCATCTGTGTGATGACTGAAGACGCAAAGAGGGTAAACATAGATTTTACAATAACTAAAATAACTGGATAATACCTGTGCAATATTTATAGTGACACCTCTCGTACCTTCTTAAAAACAAAGCATCCCTGGGTAATAACCATGTTTTTTTCCAGGCTACATAGACCAATATACAGATAATACCGAACAAATACAGAAGCAGGTGTACTAATTGTGCCCCTCTGGGTTATTTCCCCTACACAATTATTATTAGTTTTTGTGCTCATAAATTGAGCTTAATTCCCTATGTATAAGTTTTGTTCAGCTCCTGTCCAACCTTGAAAACAGCCTGGTTAACTTCAAAGAACACAAAGGGCAACTTGTTCTTCTTTTCCTCTTTTTATTTTCAATCCACTTCCACTTTGCTTTGTTTGCTTTGCAACAGTCCAGTTTTTACTTTTAGTAAAATATTAAGAGCACTCAGTAGAATTATAGTCAGCTTGATAGCCTTTAAAGAAAACAAAGGGAAAATGTAGAAAACCATGCTGAAAGCAAAAATGAGTCTTCTAACTGGCTGTTGTGATGCATCTTTTAACAACATATCAGAGAAAGTCTTTCAGTTTTATTTTCGTGTATGTATGTATCAAAAACCTGTTTTTATTCCTAGAAAGCTGTGCTTCTTCAGATGTTATATTGTAATATTATCAATATGATAACATAATCCTAAACTCAGAATGCATTTTCTTTAAGATTTTTTTTTTGCCAGTAGAGAGAGACAGGGAGACACACAGGGAGAGAGAGAGATAGGGGTACATGCAACAAGGGTCCCATGGTCCCAGTTACATGATATGTGCCTCAACCATTACCCCCTGTCTCGACAGCAAGTGTGTCAGACATGTTTTTCACACACACATCACACGCAACAGATAAACTCTCATTTTAATCTATGCAGCTGTCTGCACTGGCTCCAGCTCTCACAGTTGTAACCATTACCTGAAGAGTTCAGGTAGGCTCCAGATCTATTTTCCTCCGTTTTACATCATTGCTACAGTCACATGGGTGACCTATGCTCAACATTACACCTGAATGCCTCCTGTGTAGACACACAGACGGAGCGCTCACTGTTGCTGCTGCTCATGTTACGTTTGCTGTCTAGACATGAGGTTAGGTGAACAGGGTGCCCCTCAATGTGTTCACTGTGACTGTCACCTTTAACTGCTGAAATAAGGAGTTACATATAGACACATTTTCAACAGAAGATCACTTCACCATTACTGTAGGCTGCTTATTCTTATTCTAGTCACAAATAGTCAATCTTTAAATAAAGCAAAAGAGATCCAAGTCAACAGAGGAGAGGAGTTGAAAAGCTTCTGCTTCTACACTGTATCTATGTCTTTATCTTTACCTTTCCCACTAGTCCGCCCACCACATCCACACATGGCTCTGTCACCTCCCTCTGTATTGTTCCTTCTTTTACTCTTTTTTTTCTTGTTCTCTTCTTTTTTAATTTATAGTTGGGTCTCTCTCTCTCCCCTCCCCCCCCCTCTTTTTCTTCCTTGGCCTCTCTCTATTTCAGTATAATGAGTAAATGCCTCATTAGCACAGAACTCTGATTAATGCCATCTCCCCTTGTTGTGCTCCTCTTTTTAATGAGTAAAATCTCTCTAAATGTCTCACTTGCTCCCTCTTTGCCATCACTCTGTCTCTTACAGTCACTGCCTTGCTCCTTATCTTTCTCTGTTTTTCTTGCTTTTTTAAATCTTTATTTCCCTCTTTCCACCTCTTTTCTTTCTTGCTCTTGTTCCTCTTCTCGCACTTTTTTCACTGTTAAACAGGGATGGGAGGGGAGTCAATAATCATTACAGTACAGTTTTTATCAGTGCTTTTCTAATGAACCTGTTGAACAAGCACACACATGCATATGCACACATACACACACACACACACACACACACACACACACACACACACACACACACACACACACACACACACACACACAGAAACAACAAACAAACAAAAAAGTAATTATCAGTGAAAAGCTGAATTTGGCAAAATGTCATCCAGAACATGTAGGATGCACAACTATCTGCAGTATTTTCTCACATTGTGAAAACTGAAATGAAGAATGTGTCCAAACTCAGCCAAGCTGATAGTTTGGCAAATAAGTTAAAAGAACAAAATAAGTGGCAATTTTATTAAAAGTAAACCTAAAGACACTAGACACAGTGCCACCAATTTATTTAAACAAAACTTTGTTTTGCTGATGTTAATTTTCTCCAGTGAAAAACAGGCTTAAACCTGTGAACTTCTGTGAATCATGGTTCACGCCATGTTTACATTACCTGACCACCTGTCACTTGAAGAGGCCATGCCCTTAATTATGCATGACTTAAAATTTAAATGGATACAGTTGTCATGAGGAAAATTAGCTATAGCAGGGGTCTCAAGTCTCACGCAATGGCCAGTTCTCACGCTGAAATGCACCACACACAAGTACGTGGGGAGTGAGACCTCTGCACTGACTTCATACCCATGAATATCAACATCATTATAAACACATCTAACAACAAAATTGATCTATAAATGTAAGGTGCACTTCTCTTTTCCTTTTGTATTTAATTGCCTGAGGATGTTGTCAGCGAGTTCATTGATGTTACAGGGTCTGTAATATATATTGGAACTAGAGTGGTATAAAACTGTATTATCTCCTTTCCATTCATCCGGCAGCAGTGAGCCACTACAACAAACATCTACCACAGCAGCACAGCAGATGGAAAAAAAATGATATTAAAAAAAAATAAAAACACACACACTAGAAATTAAACCTATTTTTTTCTTAACCAAGTTCAGTCCTGATGATTGTAAATCGTGCTTTTGTTATAAAATACTAGAATTATTTTGTTCATTACTTGCACAAAAGATGAGAAGGCCAAACTCAAATTGCTCCATACTCACAAGCCAAATACAAAACAATTTAGCTGTAGTTGTGTACTAGCATTGATGTATTGATTTTATATGGAGGAATTCATTTAGCATTGCAACATTTAACCTACTAGTCTGATGAAGCCGTAGCTCCAAAATAATCTTGAGATATTAATCTGTGATGAATGGGCTGCTTGTCTTGCAATCTCAAGCGGAAAATATTAGCTAGACTAGTTCCTTACTAAGCATCATCTCTGACGGTTAATCTACACATCTTTCTTCCTCACTTTCTGCATCTTTCACCTCTATATCTTTATATCTCACTGTTATCCCTCTTTCTGTCTCTCTTGCTCTCACACACACTCACATAAAAACACACAGTCGATAATTTCCAGTGTGCCAGTTGAGGATCACGCACTCATGCTCTCAGGTCTTTGTCTCTGACTGTGGGCTAGTGCTGCTTCAATGAACCACATCTGTTTTTCTCTGCCTGTCTCTCGCCACCTCTCCCTCTTTCTGTCTCTACCTCTCTCTCAATTTCCTATCTCTATTTTCCTTTGTCCTCTGCTCCCAAGAGATGGAGAGATGGAGGCGGAAAAAGACCTTTCAGACTGGTCTTTCCTCTGATGGTCTGAAAATCAGCAAGGGGGGGTGGGGGGGTATGTCCTTTTTAATATTATCTGGATTTAAATCTCACAGTACTTTAATACTTTAAATTAAAAACACAATCTGGCAAAAAATCTTGTATTTCCAACTCAGAACAAATCAAGCTCAAAGCTTTTGGCAGAATAAGAAAAAGTGGCGCTAGTGATGAATGAGTTTAACAACATGGTGTCCAATTCTGATTAAAGCAGATGTAACATGAAGAAAACTGAAAGATGTTTTCCACCCAGTTAATGTGAAGGCTGAGCTAGGAAACTGAATATGGATGATTTTCCACCTTCTTTTTGCTTCAGCATCTGCTCTTTAAACACAAACAAGCATACCTTAACCCACATAGACTCACATTTAATCTAACACCTTTTTGCATACTCTAAATATACAATACAGGCCGTGAAGCAGAAAGAGAGGCAACCAGAACCACGATAAATACAGTTTGAAGCTCTGACAGACCACAACAATCAGTCAGATATTCAGTCCGTCCAGCAGGCAGACACCAAGATCAGCAGATCATCAAACTTAAGGGCAGAAAACCAGGGAGAGGACAATATTAGCTTTATTCTAGCTAAAGTCAATTTTTCACTCTATTTAACCAAGCCACTATTTCTATCTGTGGCTCCATTCCAGTTTCTATCATTTTCTCTCTCGCTGCTGTGCTCTCTCGGTGTCGCTCTGTCTGTGTTATTTCACACCAATATCATCAGTCACGGTGCATCTCCCTACATTGTTTTGCTGTGATTTCCCGTGGGTGTTAGATGAGGCCTTAACCCATAATGCCTAAAGCACTTCTCTCCCATCAGATTGGTTGGGGGTGTTTGGGAATTGTTTGTGTGTGTGTGTGTCTGCATATGTGCTCAGGGTCCCAGTAGACATGAGTAGTCCATATCCTGACCCTGACCTTAACCACACCAAACTCATTATCATCTCTAAGCAAATGCCTCAACAAAACCATTTGAACCCTTTCGATCTTTCAGATTGGAGGGCCAATTATAGTCCTTCTACCCATACCCCAGGTGGGATCCACAATTGCATGAAGGAGGGGGCCGCTAATTCTAGCTTTCAGTGGGTTAATTAGGTTTTTTTTTAAAAACCCGCTGGCCACACTTTGAGCAATAAATTGGATCTCCAGTAAATGAGGAACTGATGTTTTACATCTGTACACTAAAAAAAAAAAGAAAAATAGAAGAATATTTTAAGACCTGAATAAAGCAGGTGTGCAAGTTTAGGGACTGTTTCCCCTCAACTTTACAGAATCTACAGCATCTTTCAACTCATTGTTTTGACTTCATGCAACATTACTGCTGGGGTTTCCTCTCACTGCTCTCATTTATCTCGTTTCTGGCTGCAGCAGGAAGCTGTTTTCAGTGAAAAGCTTCTCATCAACTGATGGTTTGCTAGCTGCCAAGCACCAAACAAAAAACACACAAGGTTTGCAACTAGCTTGTGAACACTGTTGAGAATTTAGCAGCTAAAGCGGCAGATACTTCCCTCAGGAGTTGATGGAGACCAAACAGAACTAAAGTAGAGTGAATATTGGATTTACGTTAAGAGCTATAACTATTAATTGATTTTCATGTTTTTCATGTCAGAAACATGACATAAAGTTAAAGCTAATGTTTTAAGAAGTGCTGTGTTTATAGGTTGTTATGCTGCCCCCAAGTGGCCATAAATTCAGTGTAGGCAGGTTTAAAGAAACATAGGACTATGTTTCTTTAAACCTGCCTACACACTGATTAACATACCAGATGAAGATGAAGCAATAATACAATTGCACTTTCTGAGTTGGTCTGTAACATGTAGACAGTAAATCAGACAGGTAAAATTAAAGAAACACAAAAGGTAAGCCAAAACTTATTTGGAAGACAAAATAAAGAAGAACGGTAAAATGGCCTTGTCGATTGTAGCTTCGTCACTATGTTCTCTGATTTTGGCAAATATTTTGTTTGGCAAAATGTTTTCATGACTAGTAACCAAGAAATTAAGGTCACAACTACCAAATGAGACTTAAATTGTACTGGACTAGCATGTTCCTTTAATTTTCCAATTAAAACACCTTCCTTTGATTAAGCCAGAACTTCAGAAGTACACATTAAATGGGTTTTGTAGTAGAAGCACTTTCTTGTAGCGTGTACAACAAACAATACTGCTAACACAGCTAGGTTAAATCTATTACAATCAAGAATTTAAATTAACACAAGCCACCATCCAAATCCAGGGGCAAGTCAGTCAAATCCATTACCTACTGCGGCATACATCCAATCTGTGTTCAATCAGCTTGTTCTATTTTAGCAAGTAAAACCCAACTCTTGTCATTGCACATGAAACTATACAATAACAATGAATAATCAAATGGAATCAGCGGTAATAATAGCTCACAGCTACAGTGATAAAATTGGCTGGTTGGATTGTCCCACCAGAGGCATGTTGATGAAAAAAGGCAATTTCATGCCATGATTTCAACAAATGCATTCATTGATCAAACACAGTCAGAGTTGATGCATTAACTCAGTGCATCACGGTGGATGTTTTAACTAGAACGACTATGATTAAATGTGTGGGATCCTCTTATTCATCGTCTCAATCAGTGATGCTGAATGAATACTAAGGAGAGTAAAATTAAGTGACTATTAGCATTCAAACTAGCCCCAGCAATCTGTTTCTTGACTTTCTTCCGGGATGAATTGGGTGGTTTGCAGTTTGATTTACTGTCACATTTCCTCTACAATCTATTCCGCAGTAAAAAGCTATGCCCTGCACTGACAACTGCAACTATTGATGCTGATATGAAAGGGACATTTTGATTTTCTTCTTTGTCATTAGATAAGTAATCCTATCTTCCAAAGAAGTTGTTGTTGCTTAACCTTTCTGTGTGGTTCCACTTCTTCTTCCATTCCTCCCCTTTTCTTTCTCTTCATGGCTTCCCCCTCTCTCTTCTGTCTATCTTCTCCTGAATGGGACACTGATTCACATGTGGCCTCATCCCATAACATGCCATCTTTTGTAGCTCCTATCATACCTTTGCCTGTCTAAACCTCTCCATATCTCTGTCTGCCTCCTTTCTCTACCCCCAGTCTTTCAGACTTCTTTAGTTTCTCCCTTTCTCTCCATCTTTCATTTTTTATCTCTCATGCTACCACTTTCCCTGCGGTCACTCGTCCCCCCCCCCTCCCCTCTCTCTCTCTCTCTCTCTCTCTCTCGCTCTGTCACCACACCATTGTGTGTTTGCAGACTGAAATTAGATGCCTGGGCAGATATGGGATTCAAAAATGTCACTGTTTGGAGTCTTTCTGGATTTGCACATGTGAGTGTCTGCGAGTGTATGTCCCTTATGTTTTCTTGTAACTGATGTAACGGATGACAGGTTCTCCAACTTCTGGTAGAGCAAACAGACACTAGCACACGCACACACTTTGACACATACAGTATGCAAAAAGCATGCAGGACTATCAACTCTCCCACATAGCACCCACCCCACTCAGTAAATGACTGACAGCTGAGTGTGGTGCATTCGTGTATCTATGTGTCTGTATCTGTGTGTCATCTGACGCCCAGAGGATGGCTGCATCTTTTATATGACACAGTGGACTATTGACACTTAACTAAGTGTTTATGTGTGTGTGTATGTGTGTGTGTTTGTGTATGTGAGTGAAAGAGTTGAATATGCTAGCGTGTGTGTGGTTTTCACAACATGGTGACAGTTCTCTCTCTCTCTACAGGCGCCTCTCCAAATCTGTCAGGGATGCCACATCAGAAATCTTTTTAAAGATTAATTTTGTGACATTGCTGCTATATTAGATAGTGCAGTGGAGAGTGACAGGAGGGACGGGAGTGTGGCAGACTGATATATGGTATGAATCTCAGGCTTAATCTCAAATTAAAGCTGCAATCAGCGTTGGGCGGGACCTCGCACCCTTGCGTAAGTCGGGCCGTGGCAAAGCGGAAAGGTTTCTGTTAGTCATTTAGATGCCTTCAGACCCGGCCAGTTATCGGACACTGCAATAAGTACATATACATTACACACACACACAAACATCTGGGCACATTTCGGATTGAAAAACACTTATGGTCACTGCTGGAAAAAGTTGGCTGTTATTGCTCTATTTAATTTCAAATGGTTCCTAAGCAGAGAGAAGAGAAACATTTCTCATTCAAAGCACTGAAAACAGTGATTTATGTTTTCTTTTTCAGGTTTGAAAATGCCATATCCAATACCCTGTACCATTCCATTTTATTTGATTTAATGACATTTATGTCAAAGATACAGGAGAGTGATAATACACACATAGCAGCCAATAAAATCTGTTGTTCAATATCTGACTACTTGTATTGTCTTATGACTGATGAAAAATTTGCCTTGTTGTGTGCAGTAGAATTTTGATGCATCACAATGCATCGTAGAATCAAATCGTTACCCGGTGAATCATTTATTTTTTGTAATTTTAATAATATGCCTACACAAAACTAGTTTGTACAACATATAGTCTGAAGATGTCCAAGCAAAAGGGTTTACAGCGGTTTCAAATAGCCACATTAATAGTTAGGGTGAAAAGCCCGCCATCATAGGGAGAGGCAAGATATGATAATGGTTTAAATGGGGATCATTGGGTAATCAGATGGCATCTCTCCTCATTAGAATTCATTGAGTTAAACTTGATTGTAGAGAAGGAAGTACTTGAATGAAAAAGGAGCTTAAGAGAGAGAAATCCTGCCAGCTGGCCAGTTGTTGCCTAAGGCAAGCCTGCTTGTCGGATTGTCTATTTCAGAAAGTTCAAATGCTGTTTGACCATCTGACAAGCACACTTCAGTCTTAAGGCATATGACATATTTGCTGCTGCCATTGTTTCTAAGGTCAAGAATCAACCATTAAGCTCAACTTGTAAACCTGCATGAAAGTGTTTAAAATCGGACGGAGAGAACAGTGCTGTGTTAAATGTAAGGGGCTGTGTTGGTGTGGGTGTTCATAATGCAAAGAGACAGGATTTTATATCTTTGAAAAATGGTCACTCGATTATTTTATGTCCCATTGCGACATCAAATACAATGTTTAGTAATCTACAAAGAATGTGTGACTACGTGTATTTGATTGGCCAACACTGCACCTTGCCAGATGATACTGCATAGTGCCAAGTCCATTTTTTTCTTGCCTGACAACCCTGTTTTTTAGCCAGAGACCTCTGCACTGTTAACACAGTGATCTCATTTAGGATGAAGGGGCTGCATTTTTCAAGTGCTGCCTGAAAACAGCCTAAGAGGTGCTCAGATTCATGGAAAATCTGCACATCTACTGTATATTTCCATGGCACTTGAGCTCAGTCTGCTGAGCAATACGAGTGCTGTGTGATTCAGTCAAAAGCTTCAGAACAAGTGCACAAGTGAACCTCGAGTTGAGATTGTTTTGTCAACTGCTGTTTCCAAGACCGACAATCAACTTTAACAATCAAAATAACTGATGAATTAACTCATTTAATTTAATTTAAGTGATTTACAGCCAATTGTGAGTTACAGCCCTACTGTGTGTGTGTGTGTGGGGGGAAATATCAGTGACTCATCATTGACATGCAACATGTTCCTAATGTCCTGTTAACTCTGTGTCATGATGTCTCATTGAACTCACTTCACCGTTATCTAAATTACGATGATTTGTGCGTCCATCTGCCTGCCTGACTTCATGAGTTAAAAGTGACTCACCTTTCCACTCACTGTCTGGGGCTGAGTGAGTTTGTTTTTATTTTATTTTATATATATATATACATATATTTATATACTGAGTCTTGATGACAAAAGACAAGTGATTATTTTGTAACGTCTAGTGTGAGATGGTTGACACATGGCGCTACAGGGAGACTGTGTGTGTTCTATGCAGAAATGTGTGAACTACATCTATTACATTTTCCTGCTGTGATACATTACAGTGTTGACCTCTAGTTAAAAAGAAATTTCTGAGTGAAAAATCTGAAATGTAAAATGTAGCTCACTTGCTTTCATTTTGCTAATTGAATACTTTGCACTTTGTCAAAATGGCATTACTGTATGAGCACAGCAGCATACCACTTCTAGCTTCATATTGTCCGTGCAAGAAATACTTTTATTTATGCATAAGCAGATCATTAAATAGTAAAAGCACTTAAATGTTACCCCTATCTGTAAAAACATGGGGTGTGTGAAATAATGAATACTGTGTACTGTACCTAAAACAACAATACATTCATATGAAATTTTAATCATTTCTAAAATGTTAGAATGGCTGAAATGCATATCAACAAAAAAAGGACAAACAGTACATATAGTAAGATACTATGCTGGAGATGGTTGTGGATCAGGAAGCGGAGTGGGTCCTCCACTAATAAGAAGATTGGCAGTTCGATTCCCCGCTCCTCCAGCCTACATGTCAAAGTAGACTGGGCAAGATACTGAACCCCAAATTGCTCCCAATGGCTACGCCAGAACCCTGAGTGATGGCTTGCTGCCATCAGTGTGTGTGTGTGTGTGTGTGTGTGTGTGTGTGTGTGTGTGTGTGTGTGTGTGTGTGTGTGTGTGTGTGTGTGTAAGAGAGAATGTGGCTTGTCGTATAAAAGCACTTTGAGTGGTCAGAAGACCAGAAAGGCACTACACAAGTGCAGTCCATTTACCATTTACAGTTAAACGTATTTGACTCATTTAATTGCTATATTGAGAGTTTAATGATGTGTTGATTTAATATGGCTATAGATAATGATTACTTAATGATGACCTAATAGCCCTGTTGTTACAGGCTCAGTTACTGAGACTCCCTGAAGACACCTTGCCTTGTTGAAGGAGATGGCAAGCCAACAGTTTTACTTAATCTATCCCCTTATTTGGTGATACTGGTGTGGTAGGACTGTGTAACAAGACCTGCAGTCCCTTCATTTTTATTACTGGTTATATCAAAACTCTAAACTGACCTTAGAACTAAGAGTGGATCAAATACTGACTGAACCTGAACTAAACACTGAACAGACTGACTACAACTTTGTTACACCACCAGTGACAATGCTTAAGTTTAGAGGATCTAAGGACATCTATATGGTTTATTTAGATGTTGATTTGGTTTAAGTTATATCTGTTCTTGGTTTTAACAGTATGTTTATCTGCTGAGACATTGTGGGATTGTTTTGTATAGACCAACTCTGAAACTGGTTTATTGCACCTGAAGAAGATATCATTTCTGTTAAAATGTCAGCTTAGACTGTATTATTTTAGTTTCTTACAAAAAGTGAAAAAGTTTTAATACAATCTTCTATTGAACATATCCTCTGGCTCCAGCTACTGATTGAGTCCTTTACTTATCTTCAACCCATCCCCACAAACTTAGACAATGCTGAACTACCCTGTGGTCAGTAGGCATTGCAGGGGGTTACATAACTGAGAGTCCTCAGCGGTCATAATCAGTATCCGTTATAAGACTGGCCAGCAGCTGTCCTATGATGACATCATTGATGACTTAGCTTCTAAAAAATCTGGGAAGCAAAAGTTTTAAAGATGATGATGACGATGTTAACGGTGCAAGTTTTTTTACGTGTTAAAAGTAGCATTTAGTCTCATATTATATGCATATGGCAAATGATGCAGATTTAGTGTGTATTCATTAGTGATTTAAATATTTAATATTATGTCCAAACATATCCATATTTTATTACATTAATGTAGAATGTGAAGCCTGGCCTCAAAGTATTGACTTGCGTCCTTGGCAGTCTGTTCAGTGCTTGTGTAAACTTACATTGCTGTTGGCATTGAGGATGCCTAATCTGGATATCAGGTCTATTCATGGATAAAACATGGTTTTGGCACTGGAAAATTACATCAAAGCTACAGTACAAATCCAACAGTCACTGATAATGAGGCGTAAATCAAAGTAAGGCAGATTCTCTGCCTCTTTCATACACAGAAAGACGTCAGATCTGTGTAATGAAGAAAAATGTAGTCTGTCGCATTCACTTTTTCCAGTGACCCCAATAGTAATGGCCCGAGTGTATAAAGTAATTTATTAAATTGGCACTCAGTGCCGGCCAATACATAAAGCCCTGAACTATGAATTTCTATTGACCATAAATAACAGTGCCATCTTGACAGGGACACATTTCACCAAGTCTTGACTTTGGAAATATAGAAAGTGAACGAAAAGTAAGTGAGAAGGTGATGAGAGGAGAAGAGCAAGACGGAAGAGGGGCGCGGGACAGATCCATATGACACTTTGCAAAACAACTTGAAAAAGACTTGATTATAGGGTGAGCAGAGGGAGAGGAGGGGTGAATTACATGGAGATGAAGAGAACGAGGCACAGGAGGAGGGAGTCAGAGAGACCGTAGGAAAGAGGAAAGAGAGGGAGATTGAGAGATTTTCATTTATATTGCAGTATTCTTGAAGCACAGAGCACACCATCATTACCCTTATCAAACACCCCAGAGTTATTCTATTCAGTTGGCAGGATACATAAGCTGGAAAAATGTGTCACTATAGTACATACTTATTTCGCTCTTTGATTTCTGTTGAAAGTTCTTTAATTTGAGGCTTAAATCTTACTTGTCTATCTCTGCAATCAAGTCCATAGTGTTCATTTTGGCATCTGGTTTTCATTTAATTACAGTCATTGTACATTAGTTTAACTAAAAATTAAAGTGAAATTTTAGTCTCATGTTTTTTTGTTTTCGCTAACATAAACTACTGTTTACCGTAATTCATGTCTTATGACAAGCAGCTAAAGATCTGATAACATTAACACAGAGATATTCTTTTAACAAATGTCCAGGGATACAATCATGGATTATTTAAATTTTACTTTTTTTTGATGAATCAATTAGTTGTTTGGTCCATAAAATGTCAGAAAATTGTGAAAAATGTTTCCAAAAGGTTTCATCAAATGCCTTGTTTTGTCCACAACTCAAAGATGACGTGTAAGAAGCTAGAATCAGAGAATTCAAAACGATGAATCGGTTATGAAAATAGTTGCCAATTAAATTAATTGATTAAGTGACTAATTGTTGCAGCAGTTGTTTTGTTGTAGTTTCTTTTTAACAGATGTTGAATCCATGTTGTTCTGTTACTTTATTTCATCCTAATGTTAGCTAACATTACAGATAGAGAAATAGTATTACAGTCAAGCATGCAGTACAGTGCTGCTTATTAGAGCAGCAGATTAAACATGCAGCTAAAAAAAACCCTTGTGGAGGATATCATTTTGGACAGCAGGAGTTATTATTTAAACAGCATAATTAAGAGCATAATGTATGGTTGCATAGATGCATTCAGGTCAATGAATATGACTGCATTAAAACAGTCAAATTGTTCACTCATCTGTTTCATTTTCATTCACTGATGAAAATTGGAAAAAAAATATTATCATAGTCACTTGTTTTCAGTTTGTTGTTCTTTGGTTTTACTTTCATTTTCATTGTGGAAAAAAGGACATTGCAAATATTGTTGTCACTATTTTAGGAATCTGGTTTTGTCACTGCTTGGTGTGTTTATTTGTTCAGTACTGCATGGCAACAATCACAAACATAGCCATGCTTGTTTTACATGTGGTCCAGTGTAATAATAGCCCCCAGGTCAGTAAACAAGACCTGGAATGGTAAGTGATGGATTTGAAGCTCATATAACAGCTGGTGAATCTGGGCAGAAGGGGAAGTGGGTGTTTGTGGCTCCCCTCTCCCTCAATAACTGGGTCAAGGTTAATATGCCCTTGAGCGAGGCACACGTAAACTGTTCGGCTCATAAAAACAAGCTGTCCAGCATCTGGTTTAACTGTGCGTCCCTCTGATTGGTCAGTGGGTAATGATAAAGGTGTTGTTAATTAACTGGCTGCTTCACCCTCGTTAGAAGCCAGATGTGTCAATTCTGTTTGGGAGAGATGAAGCCTGTTAAAACCTTTTTCTAATAAAAGGATGAGAAATATTAAGCTCATATAATTGTATAATAGAATATAAATGGTACATTTGATGATAAAATTAATTATACTGTTTTAATTCACCTCTAAAGCATTATTATCCTGCTTTTTTGCAGATGTTTCTTACTTTCTCTCTACTATACCAGTCTTATATTTGCAGTGCAATAGAGACAAAAACCCAAGCAGCGGTTCCCTGTCCTCTCAGCTGTAGTGGGTGATGCAATTGTTAAAACTAGACCTTGAGGACAGTGAGAGGTGTAAACGTCATTAAAATATGAGATCAATGAAGCTGCAGGTTTCTAGACAGTACCTGAGGGGATTTAATACAACTGTTGACAACCTGTAAAACTTCTGGACATAGTTTGGATGGCAACAAAACTTAACAAGGCTCACAGTCTGTGTATGTGTGTGTGGGAAGAGCAGACAGGTGAGAAGTGTATCGAACAGTGAGCGGGTACCAGACAGAGCAGGAAAACTACCTGAAGAATATGCGGCCAATTACGCATGCATTATTAGTGATACAATACGTCACTCAAATAACACTAATAATGATCCAAAACCTGGAAACAACCCGCCAACAACAAGATAAGGATGAGAATAGATGATATGAGGAGCTAAAACTGCAATTTTGTGTGATTCGTTAATTGGATAGCAGATATACATAACAGTCCATTGGAACAAGTAGTTTAGAGTGAATTGTAGTGGGAACTCAGTTTTTTCAACACCACACCACAGAGTGTAATTAGCCCTAATCAGCACTTCCATCAAATGATTTCTTCTGTTTATGGAGGCGCTGATTGGCCCTAATTAATTGCCCAAGCTGATAATCTGTGATTGAAATCAACTAATTTTACTGCAGAAAGGCTCAACTTTTTAACAGTGAGTCTCACATAACAGCAGAGTCACCTAAAAACCTCAAGTCATGTCTCATATTGATCAGTTGTATAATAGAAATATGTTTTCTTATACATACTTACTCATTTCATGTATCAGACTCATATGAAAAATTAATTTGTATACACAACCAAGAAGCATTAGAGGAGGGTTACAATCTGATTGCTCAAACCGCCTTGGGATGTGTTTTCACATTCTAGCCAGATGTTGAAGACTTATAAATGCATTTATATTTGCAACTGCGTACCTAAGCTGTACTCATCCCAAGTGTCAGCTAGCAGTCTGTAAAGTAGCCACATATAAAGTACCAATAGTGTCAAAGATATTTCATTTTTCACATTTGAGAAGCTGAAATCAGAGAGTTTGGACATTTTTATGTAAAAAATGAAATACTTCAAAATACAGCTGGCGATAGGTTTTCTGTCAGTTGACTCATCAATTAATAAACTAATCTTTGCAGCTCTTGTAATTTAGTATAGACTCTGGCACTGGTCAAAACACTGCTTGAGATCACATTAGACAGTTAAGTAACATTGTTAACAATAATTAGCTATCTGCTGCTGCACTGAGCCTCTGCAGATTTGTATCTAGGACAACCTAGATGGATACAATCAGGTTTCTGATCAGGCACATTTGTGGCTAAATGTAAAACAGACATGTATTAAATCGCATCTGGATTGTGATATGAGTCACCAAAAATAAAAGTGGGTACATAAATCCAAGAAAATGTTTTCTTACTCTGGACAGATCTCCGACCTCCAGGTAAAAACAGACGATGAAAACATTCCAGGTCATCCAAATGACCAGCCAGGCGGCATACTGTGAGGTGGGAGAGAGAGGAAAGCGAGAGACAGATGAGATTTGACAGGCCTTTGTTGGAGAATTAAAAAAGTGTTCATGTCTCGCATTTGGAGGGAGTGAAATGGAGAGAAAAGACAGATTCAAGCTTCACTTTTAGATGTTTAAATGTGGAGTAACAAAAACAATAGGAAAGAGTACAACCAATCACCTGAATCAAAGTGGCTCTTTGTGTTTGTGTTTGTGTGTGTGTGTGTGTGTGTGTGTGTGTGCGTGTGTGTAAAAAGCATATATAGGCAGGACAGAGTGAATGAATGATGGAGGGAAAGCAGAATTCATGAGCTTACATCAAAGTTTCATTCTCTTTCATTATCTTAATCTTCTGGCTAAATAGTGTGTGTGTGTGTATGTGTGTGTGTGTGTGTGGTTGTGTGTGTATGTGAAGGTTGGTGAGGGGGGGGGGTTGGTGGTATTTATATGAAGTGTGTGTGGAGTCCTGCAGCAGCTGTGGGAACTCCTGAAAGTTTTTTTTCAAAAAATATAAATTGTTATATCGAGATATTCCACTAGGAAAGTTCTTCCTACTTCCACACTCCATATAACCTTTCTAACTTTTTACTTACTAGATACATGATACTCAGGCAGACTGACATTGTTTCCCTGCAATTTTGGATCCACCAGTAGGCACTCTTCCAATACTAAATGAAGGAATGGATTTTTTTTTCTTGTTTCATATGTGCAGCTTAATTAAATATTTCTACATAAAGGGAATGACTGTCTTACATTGTTGTGTATACACCATGACAGTGCTATGAAACCTATCTTCAAATTACTAACTAGCTCAGTAAATCTCTACTTTTGAGTCTCAAATTCAGAGAGACTGAAAAAAGATTACCACTTAACTGTCACTCCAGTTAAACCAAGTTATACACCCCAATATTATGAGACCTCATTACTGGATGTAGAGAGGTGAGTATGGGCTAATGAGAGGCTGGCTGTAGATCTAGGGCAAAAGATATGTAAAATGGCTGTGTCTGTGTGTGTGTGTGTGTGTGTGTGTGTGTGTGTGTGTGTGTGTGTCTGTGTCTGTGTCTAACTATCTTTAAGAGAACCAATTTCAGCTGAAAACCAGCATTGTGAGATTTTGGCCGGTTGTCAAATATAAAGGGCAATTTGAGGGTTAAGACATAGATTTAAGCTTTAAGGTAAGACTTGGGTTTAGGTTCAGTTTAGGGTAAGAGCTTCGGTTAAGGCATTTAGTTGTTAAAATTAAGGTTAGGATAAGGGACTAAGGAATGAACCGTGTCAATGTGTATCCTCACAAGGATATAAAGACAAATGTGAGTGTGCATGCGTGTTCAACCCACCCCAGTAACATATCGCGGTCTGAACTGAATTGTGCCAAACAGGCCCAGGATGACGATGATGATGTGGACGAAGTTGGTCAGGATTGGAGCCCATTGGTAGCCCAGGAAATCTATCACCTGACGCTCCAACACACTGACCTGAGAGGTGGAGGAGGAGGAAGAGAAGGAGGAGAAAAATAGAGGACATTAGTGGCATGAAACAAGAAATCAGCAACAACAAACCAATTTCCCTGTAAAACATTTGACACTAAGAGCAAGATAGCCACCTCCTCTTTAAGTTAACATGAACCTTAAAGTATTCCACCAGTTTATAATAGCTCTTCTTAAAAACTGTCACATTCACAAATGACAGTTTAGCTTTTAGGAAATATTAACTGTAATGCAGCAGAACCAAAGATATTAGACTTTATTTTTGTGGAGGCACACAGACAGTACAAGCAGCACTGGCCCAGAGCACACAATGCACATGTAGAAGGAGCAGCAGAAACAGGTGGGAGGTTCATCCAAATAAAGCATCATAAAAAATCATTATCATAATAAAGTAAACTGTAATCAGTTATATGCATTTATAAGGATTTGTATTGTTGCACCAGCATAAACGTTCACAAAACAAAAGCCCCAAAGTGTATACCAAATATAATTTTACATGAACTTGCAATGTATCATTTCTAAAATCTTTGCATAAGTAAAATCTGATTTATTTATATATAGTTAATAGTAGAGGATTATTTTCTAGAAAAGTGACCAATAATTTGGTATTTACACAGTTTCTCAAGCTAGCTAGCATGCTACAGCTAAGTGGCTAGCATGCTACAGCTAAGTGGATTTAACTTGCGCTCTCAAGGTAATTATTAAACTATTTTGACAGTAGTTGTTTACTGCAAGTCAAATGTAATTGACTTGCAGTACTAGAGAGACAAATATGTAAAGTAAAAATGGCACTTTTTTAGTTAAACTTCAAATTTGCTGTATGCTGAAGAAATAAAATCAAACTTTCTGTAGGGTATTGAATTACATATTAAATCAAACTGCATCATATCGTGTTGAATCAAATCTTATTGAATCACACTGCACGACATTGGGGTGAATCGTATCGCATCGGTAGTTACTTTGTATGTATCTTAAATTTATCGGATCGTTGGCAGTGCATCGGTCTCCTTCATGGAGATTCAGGTTCCGAATGCATCACTGCTGTCTGGGCTGTGCTGTGTGTGTACGGCGTGTATGTAGGTTTATTATCATTCACTCACTGGAGCCCCATGCTGAGACAGTTAATGAAGTCAGCACAGTGTATGATAATGGTACTGCTAAATATATTAACACACACACACACACACACACACACACACCAGGACAAAGAAGAAGGAGCAAACGACAAAGGAGGTAAAAAAAACAAAACAAGGGCGGACAAAAATAAAAATAAAAGAAGAGTACAAACATGGAAGTGCGTCATACCATGATTAGCTTCATTTAGCCCAAAAGAAGACTAACAGTCACTGCTCTACACCATCAAGTTGAAGTATTTAAACACCAACAGCTTACATATCACATCAAGGGCTTTAATCTCAATTATTCTCACACTCTTTCCACACACACACACACACACACACACACACACACACACACACACACACACACACACACACACACACACACACACACACACACACACACACACACACACACACACACACACACACACACACACACACACATTTGCACTTCTGGATGGCTGGGTATAGAGTGCCCTAATGTGAGACCATATGGTAATAGCACTAGCACTAGCCATAACAGCCTGATAGTAGGTATACACACACACATAAAGACACACATTGAGTAACACTCACATAAACTGTAACCTCGCACGCACTACCTTTATCAGATATAAGTATTAAATATGAGAATGTTTATTGGATGTGAGAGTTACAAGGAGAGAAAGGTGTATGAACGAGTGTCTGGTGTGCCGACATATGTGCATCCACCCGTGTCTGTATGTGTGTGTGTGTTTGTGTGTGTGTGTGTTTCCATGTCAGGGCAGGTCTGCTGTGCTTGCACTTGACAGCACCTGCTGTTAATGGACACATTGGGCTCAGCTGGCACCACAATGTGAGCGTGTGTGTGTGTGTATGTGCGTGTGCGCGTGTGAGAGAGACATTGTGTTTCTTTGTGTGAGTGCCTTTATGTGCAGGACAGGCTTCATTTCGCTGGTTCTGTGTTTCTTTGTGTGTAGGCTTCATTTTATTATGTAAAATTGTGTCCTCCCATTGACAATTATATAGTGCTGCAATTGTTCATCTCTCTCTCTCACACACACACACATACAGAGGCCATTATAAGAAGTCAGAAGCCTCCCAGCCCATTATTGAAGGCCCCGGGGGCCCCTCTTTCAGATTTCATCACCAATAATATAAACAGTCTTCACTCCAGCTGGGGCGCACAAACACACTCCCCAAAAACACACAATGACTCTTACCCACACCAGTGGAGGAGGGAAAATTTGTTAAGAAGGACAAAGAATGTATTTGTACACTATAGGCAAGAAAAATATTGATTTCTCTTGGTTATTACAACTCACATCCTCTTGGGTCACACAGCAAAATACTGATTTTATTTTTGGCTGGTGTTTATTGTCCTAACCTGAGTTAATACGGAAGCCAATAAAGAGCAATATTCAAAACCAGACCATCTGTTCCTTTGCACCGCACTCCTCTTTTGATGTGAAATTCTCATTACATGGCTCAGCTGCAAAACAACTAACTTCAGCTGCCTCAGTACATCACTCTTTGTAATTAAGTCACTGAGTCCTCTTGACAGACAAAAGACAAAGCATGTGTATAGTCCCTGCTGCCATAATCCCAGCATCCTTTGCATGTATAAAATGACACAAGCTTCACATATGTGTGATATCACCCGGCCTTTCAACAGCTATGACTCTGGGGGGAGAGAGATGGAGAGATGCAGTTAGTATATAGTTGCTAGCAGTAGCTAGATATGGCAGTTTTGTGATATGTGCAGCTGATGAAAGCTTTGGCAGTGTACAGGTGGAGCTTCAAGCTGGCTAGCTAGCTCCTTTGGGATCTGCTGTGACAGGCTTTGATGCTGCCGAAAGATATGTTCATTTCAGTGCTGCAGCTTAAAACACTAGAACAGGAGAAGGCTTACATTCAGCTTGTTTATCAAGGTTCAGTATATACTGTACATCCACCTGTGGACACAGCACATTTTCTGCTCTAAATATGTGTTGAATTTGCACACCTATTGGAATTTTGTCCACTCATGAACCTGACAGGCCTCTGCAGTGACTGTTTATAGAGTTAAATAAACACTGACACGTTTGCTTTGAATATATTTAAAATGTCTGTGTGTGAGGATGTTTCTTAAAACACAGAAAACAAATTGATTTGCAGCTTTTTATCAATCTTTCTAACACCAGCACAAAATCCCTCAGGGACTGAGAAATGTTCATTCCACCTACTGTTTTCCTAGCACAGACTGATGTTTGTGCCCTTGTTAGCATGAGTTTCCCAAAGTGGTTACCTGAGAGACTGACAGAAAAGCCAGAGTGCATCCATCACTGTCCTGTTCTTCATTATCACAGTCTCCCTTACTATATAGCAGGGGAACTAATTAAAAACTAAGCAAACGTTCATTCAGAGCTTCATTTTAAGGAAATCTACATTCAAAAGGCAAAATTGCAAAACTCTGCTGGATCTGAAAAAGGTTTTTTAGGGTGAAACAATTCATGCTTTTAATATTAAACTGCAGTTGGTGAGTGTCATTTTCTAATCACAGAGAGCTGTAAGTATTTTTATTTACATAATTAGTCTTCACAAGCTGTAGGAGGTAAAAGGTGAGTCGCAAAAAAACAGTTGACTGATGCTGTTATTGTTGACTGTTTATGTATCCAGTGCTAATTAATGCTGATTCTGTGCATTGGCCAAACAACAAAAGCAAAACTGTTAACTATTGCTGCCTAAACTGTTTCTGAATGCAGTAGTCTGTACATTTAAACCCAGCTAAAATGGTGTTGGTTGAAGAAGACACATCACAAATAGACAGTGGGCTGAGTGTATATGATGGAAAGCTGGCGGACGAAGTTGTCAAAATCTCCAGCTAAACTTTTACTAACATCATATGATCATTTTAAGTGTTTTACTTTTAAATCTCATTCAGGATCTCTGGAATTTAAAGTAGCGAATCCTCCAGCCTGTATACCAGCAGTTTATTATTGCTACCATAACTTGACAACTACATCGCCATTTTTGAGTGGTATTATATTTCAGCTTCTTCTCAGTAGCTGTGAGACTGATAAACTCTGCACCACACTGAAATTGCGGTGCCACACTGAGAAATTCATTTTTAACTGCTGTACCTCGTAGCTTAGCTGCTGCACCTGACTTAGTGATGCTACTTATAATGACTGTTAATAATGGGCATGCGAGGTACTGTTTATCTCCCCTCACACATTCATAATTATATATTTATTGTCTGTTAATATTACTGTGTTTATCATGTGCCTCTTCAGATTTGATTGCTTTATTATTGCTATTTTCTGAACTGAGTACCTCATTTTGTCCCCTTTCATGTACTAACGTGCTGCATTGACTATAAACGTTTGTGGATCCTTCATATATTTCACATATTGAGTTGTCATGTCTATCACTGATGTAATATCTTGATAAATGTCAGGTAAACTAGTATTTGCTTTTTTTTCCTTTAAGAAAGCCAGGATTACTTTGAAGTTGTCTCTGCATTATTCCTGATTCTATCCTTGCAGCAACAAGATTCATATTTTATTATGATTGATGCAAACATAATGAAATATAAGGTTTTTAAATCTATGTAGAGCACAATGCATGTCTTCATTTCATTCATAGAAAACAGTTTAACTCATAATATTCCTCAGATAATTCTCCTCAAATCAGTCAACCCTCGTTTTGGTAGATGCTGGATTTATGACAAAATACCTGTGTGTGAGTATATGCTTGTGCTTATACACACACACACACACACACACACACACACACAAGCGCGCCACAGACATGTAGCTGAAGTGATTGAGAAGACGCTCCGACTCAAACGCTTAGGGAATAGATTGGCAGCAGAGAGATGAGCGTGATGAAAGGCACAGCAGAGAGATGAGGAGGAGAAGCAGAGAGAGAGAGAGAGAGAGAGAGAGAGAGAGAGAGAGATTCTTCAGTCAGTTTGGGAGAAGATTTTGGTCCATTTGATAATGAATGATAGAATGATATCAAAGAATTATTATCGCTCCAGACAGGGAGACAGCTGCACTGTGTGACCATTAGGAAACACTGCAGAGCGATAAAAGTGTCTTTTATCTTAAACAGGGGGAGAGAACAGAGACAGGATAAGATGGTAAGAGACCGAGAGAGACAGGACGAGAGATCTGATGAGAGGGCCTGAAGAGATGGAGAGGTGATTAAGATCCCACATTTACCAAGGAAGAAGAACAAGATATGAGAGAGAGAGCGAGAGAGAGAGAGAGAGAGAGAGAAATGTCACAATGTCTCATCTCCTGTCCTACTGTTGCTCCATCTTCCCCTCACCTTACCTTCTTTCTTCTCCCGCCCACTCTTTCTTCACCCCCCTAATCTTCCCTCATCTTCTCATTTCCTCCCTACTTCTGTCTTCTTTCCTCCTCTCGTTGTCATCCCTGCTCTCTTCCCTCTCTTCTGCTCTCTTACATATTTAATATGCATTCATCTGTTACCAGATCTGTTGTGTCATAAAACAGCAAATTACCTCATCTGCCTCCTCCCTCTTTTCCCTCCATTACTCCATGTCTTTCCTTCATTGCTCAACTTCCTTCCCCCTCCCCTCATCCTGCTGTCCCTCCGTTCTTTCTGCTCCTCTCCCTCGTTTCCGTCTCCATCTCTACCTTCCCGTCTCATCCTCTCTTGAAGCATTTCTTCCTCTACTGTAGCTCTTTTTCCTTCCCTTCCTCTCGATTCCACTGGCCTGTTATTCCTCTCGCTTGCCTCCTTCCCTCCCTCAATCTCGTCCTTACCTCCCTCGTTCCCTCTGCGCTTTTGGCTGAGAGTTTTTCGCTTGGTTCTGTGACCTTTAAAAAACTGCTGATCAAATTCTGCTGCTCATCAAATTATAGACGACAGAGAGGGAGGCGAAGGGGGAGGGATGAAGCAAAGGAGAGGAGGTCAGATGGGGGTAGAATGAGATAGATCACGAGAAGGAGCTGGAGAAAGACATGGTAGGAGGAGGTAAGGAGAACAGCAGAGATGGAGAGGAGAGAAAAAAAGAGGAGGATGAGGTGAGAAAATGTCCAACTAACTCTGTGAGTCAGGCAGGGAGCATCACGACTGAGTAGCAACGTCCAAGTAAATTAGAAACACATCGAAATAAATATTTTTTTCTCCTCGGCTTTCATTTTGAAGCCATACATTTTTTGTTTCAGTAATCATTGTAAACTTTAATCTCCTAATAAAACTCTGAAGCAATCGTGGTTTACTGTTAACTTAATTAAGGCCGCCTGCCTGCACAGTATCCCACTGTACAGCAGAAGCAATCTCCTATCGATTCGGTTCACACAACGATCAATTCATCTCCATTGGAGGCTATTAGGGACCATTTGTGGCTACTTAGGGCTTGGAGAGAGAGGAAAGACGGCGGAGAGGGAAGATGAGGCAAGCAAAAAAGAAAGGGAAAGGAAAAAAGAAAAGGATGTAGGGAAAAGAAAAAAGAGAGAGTGAGGCAGAGGGATAGAAGGAGAGCAAATGATGGAAAAGGAAAGCGATGGAAGATAGGTGGAGATGGAAAGAGACAATGATGATAGTAGGTGAAAATCTCTCCATTAAATATCCAATTTCCCCATTCAGGCCCACTTATTGTCATTGCAACTATTCAATCATATTGGTAATAGCCATAATGTCCTTAGTCACTCAGCTATAAAAAGACTGCACAAAACTCCAACTGAGAGTCCCACTTAAATTAACATTACAGGATAGCCATTAGGCTGGTATACTTAAGGCTGTGGTCATAAGCAAGTGCTTTCATGGGAATAAGCTCTGGTAAAAGACCTGTAACTAACAGAGTTGATGTCTTACCCTTTGCATGAGTTGGCTGAACTTTCCAAAAAGTTGTGTTAAGCCCTTGTGAGCCTTGTGGTGCACCGTTCAAATTTCCTGATCTTTCTAGGCTGGTGAAGGAGATTATCAAGATACGTTGGGATATACGGCTTAATATTTAGTTCTGTGCTAGCATTTCATCATGCGGCTCCACAGCTTAACATGCAGAGATGAAGCTGACAAAAAACATACCAGGGTTTAAACAATATGGGTGTTTGAAAGATGACTAGTAAAGTACTGAGACTCTAGGCTGGAATTTTAAAACTATGTAAATATCAATACCATTTGAACATTTCCATATAACTTAATGTAATCTAATCTAAGTTGGGTCTCGTTAAAGATGTCCACAGTGTCGGCAGATCTGTGTGAGAGATTCAAAATTAAGGCTACAACTTCAAAGGCAGTCTTTATTTCTGAGCCTAGAGCGAGGAACAGCCAAAAAACTGATCAGAGGATCTCAGAGACTTGCTGATGATATGAGGCTGCAGTAGATGACCATGCAGTGCTCAAAGAGTGATCATAAGAATATTGAGTTACATGAGACCTTTAAGAGCACCTGGTCAAAAGCTTTGCAGTAGAATTTTTGGACCACCTGTAACCGATCCATGTCCTGTCTAGATGAGCTGAATTAAAGGCTTATATGTTCATCTTTACCCAAGCTAGTTTAGAAATATTCATAGGCTGGGAAAAAAACAGGAGCACTTTAAACACTGGTTAAAACAGATACCTAAAAAGCTTCTGACATTTTTAAGAGCATTAGGGATGCAATCACATCTGTGGTTTTTTTCTCTCTGGTCTATTATCATGCCAGAAAAACATCTTCCGTTGAACATTGCACCTGATTGGTTTCTGGTTCATGCTGCCAGCAACACTAGTTTTCTGGTTTCTTATTTTATCCACAGAATCTTAATATTGTTGCCGTTGGCTTCATTAACCCTCTCCAGTAGACTGGACATTAAATTAACACACTGAACTGAATGAATTGAGAAGTCAAAAGTGATGTACTATGGTTAACAATACAATTCAAAATGATGGATGGAGTAAAAATGTGGAATCAAACCAAACGAAAAGCACCTTAGTCTACTTAGAAGAGGTTTTTGATCTTGACCTGCCCGAACATGCTCAAGGGTTCAGATGAATTGAAGCAGGATCAGTATAAATGTGCCCAAAAACACGCCAATTATACCATATTTAAAACAATTATTTTACACAAGGTGGCCTCTTGCCTAGCCGTAACTCACCCTAATGTTTAAATAGTATGAGATATGTACCTATCTTTATATTAAGCAGACATGATGGATGAAAGAAAGGCAATTCAACAACACACAGAATTAATAAAACGAGCAAAAAATGTAGCCTTGCAGTTTTTATAGATTGTTATGATGCAGCTGTTGAGGAAGATCATCAATCACAATTACAGAAGAGTGCATGAGTAGCCAATACCTGATATAAAGAATACTGGCCCAACAAATCAGCCTGACCCAACGCCTGTCACAGCTCATAGATTCCTGTCCAAATTATACACATTTGGTTCATCTATTTTGCACTTCAGCTGGCCTGTCATAATGTCAGTTTTTATATATCTGGATGCCATGTCTACCAACACATGGAAAGAGAGGATGGAGGTAGTGTTAGCAAGTTAGCAACAGCCTGTAAATACCCCAATGTGCCATGCGGAACAACTGAGATGGATCAACATGGCAGTGTGTTAATAAAAGCTACACTGTAGAGGACCACTCATAGGCTGCCATTATGGTCACTCATCAGCATACTACAGCTCTCGACAGGTTACTTAGAAGTGTGATGAGCAACTGCTGGCCCACAGGCAAATCCCTGTTTCTCGTCTAATTTGCAATAATAAGGCCCTGCACCTGAACAAATTGTACCCGCAATTTTAGGCACCACAGATGTCCAACATGCTTAAATAGATTGCAACTGGAAAGAGAGACAGACAGACCTTACGTAAATCTTTTTTTCTGCTAAGCTAAAATACCACTGAGGGAGTCACCTTCTCTGTTATGCCAAGTTTTACATTCACCCCTTCTTGTCCCTTTGTAGTTTTACTCTCCACTTGTGGGAATATCACAGACAAAGTGCTTCGACACTGAAATTCATCGAGCTCCTTGCTGATTTAAAACAAGCATCAGGTCACGATGATGGCACATGTTTCAACCCAGCAGTCAAGAAGAAGATGTTTTAACATAGACAACATGATTTCACCTATTAACTCAATGGTCTGTGTCATGTTTGGACCATTGAATTAATATATAACATTGGCAGAGGTGTCATTTTACACTGAAACAACCTACTGTATGCAGTCCTACCACTTTATGGTACTTTAGATAAAAGCCATTAAATAAATGACATTCCTGACTTAGTCCTATCATGCTTTGTTGCACATCATTGGGTTTTGAAGGTCATAAAGATATATTGTTGACTGACAAATGATTCATAAAGGGTGAGGTTTGCAACAGAACAATAATAATTAGTCAAATGGTTTCTGTTTTTGTAAGATTGCTATTGTGCCATTAACACCAGTAACACCCCACCCTGCCAATACTGCCTATGTCTTCCTCTTCCCTATCGTTTCCTCACTGTGTCCCTCTCTCCTGCCACAAACACCACGAATCCACTTCCACATCTCCTTGTGAATTAACTACAGTGATTAATATTCTTGGGAAACATTTCTTTATGTAAACGTGGCATTTAAATGTCAGAAACACAGAGTAATCAGTTTGGTATTTCAACAGATCTTCCTTCTCTGTCTGTGACTGTCCACCCCTTTGTCTCTATCTATTTCTGCGGTTGGTCTTTTGTTTTCTGTCAGCTGGATGCTGGATGCTGCTCTCTCTTTGCCTGAAAGCAACAATGAAAAATCAAGGATACTGTAAAAAATGTAAGTTGTTGCTGGTAAAAGGTGGTTTTAATTCTGACTGACATTTAGGCTAATCAGTTTTTAGAGGGAGAATTGACCTGTATGACACGTGACAAAGATACTGATTGGGATTTAAAGTAAAAATGAAATTTCTCCTCACCAACCCTAACGTTTAACAATACTGCTTCAAGTAAGTATATTTTCTGTTCTTTCAAATTAGGACAAAACCCTCAGTCAACGAGAAATTTCAGGTCTCTAGATTGACATTTTCTGTGCCAGCTGACCGACTGGAGCACGTCATATACCTAGCTTGCGAAAGTGGTACATACAAGTCATTCCACTCTTATTTCTCACCAAGCTTTTTGAAGTTCTGTTAGCTATTTAAGATGTCTGTCTCTTTATAACATGAAACATTTGGGAGTACCTGTTATTCCATGAAGTATGTATTTCACTTGGAAATGAAAGCCAGAAAGCTAGGCTAACCAGCTTACACTCAGATAATAGAAGCTACAGTATCAAGCTAAACTAACTAGCCTGACTTCAGACTATATCAAATACATTAAAAAGGCTGTTGTAAGGCATTTGTTAGTTTCTCACTTAGGGTAAGTAGGAAAACCGTAAAGTTTTCCAAACCTACTCTGTCTCTGAACTATCTTTATAACCAAATTACACACATTTAGGCTGCAAGTTTCTTTTGATAACTCATGTAAGAGCTAATGTTTTGGGGTTTTTTTTCACGTAGCCTCCCCTGAAAGTGTTTTCAGCCCCCCTGGTGAGGCTTGCCTCCCATTTTAAAAACTGCTTTATAGAAAGAGGGGGTACTAGCTAGCATTAGTTGTCTCTCTACAATGGGTCTAGTTGTAGTGAACTCACCCAACTGTTAAGACCTAAAGCAATGAGCAGTGTGTATTTTACTGTATGATTCATCTCATGACACAAATTAATGTTGGGACTACTTTAGGGAACGCTTAAATAACAGATGGGACCAAGCAACTGAAAAAAACATTCCCCCCCAGCTGGTTATCTGTCTGGGTGTCTGTTACAATTAAACTTTGTAGAAATCGCCCACACAGATAATGTACTAATCAAATTGGTCTTTTTAGTAATTGCAATTTGGATCAATTTGATGCACAAGTCAGAACAAACAACAATAATATCTTTACTGATTTCTTAGTTTTAGTTTGACTTGAAAATGTCACTAGTATCACAAGGGATGAAATAAAGCCTTCTTGAGTACATAGTAAAGCCACTCAAATTCAGTGGTAAAGTTTAGTCAACAAATCTTCAGATTAGTTGGAGCTTGTTGAAAAAGATCTGAGTATAACCTCAAACTGTGAAACAGAATTAATGGCATGTCCCCATCCCAAAATACAGTCAGAAGAAGGCTTATTTATAGCAGTGGCATCTGAATGGTGCACACATAACAATACACCCACATCTGCACAAATCCAGATATACACAGTTAAACACACACACGAAACAAAAGATAGACACCATGGATACAAAGATTAACAGACACAAAGGGCTGAAGGACATTCTCTCTCACTGCAGACTATCAATCAGATATCATTAGACTGCCTCAAACAAGAGCATGTCTGTGTGTGTGTATGTGTGTGTGTGTGTGTTTGAGTGTGTATGACAGTGTGTGGCCCCGGGCTGATACTGAGCTGAATGTGTCATTAGTAATAATTTCAGGTTGCGGTAAACGCTCTTCACAGATATTTACCATGATTGACCGACTGATTAATACACTACACATGATCCAAAGAAATTCCTTTCACTGTCTCTCTTTTTCCACCTGTTCTTTTTTTTTGTCTCCCTCACCTGGTCACCCTCTCTCTGATGCTCTATCTTGATGCCTTATTAATCAAACTATGTAATAGCAAATTCAATGTCTTTGATGGAAAGCTTGTCCATCTGTTTGTCTCCCTGCTGCTGCTTTTGAAATCTGCTCTTCCTCGTCTGTCAGATTGCCATTTTTGTCTAATCTGGCCAGACGAAAGAAACGCAGACATTATCAGAGGGAAGCAGAGTGAAATGCTTGGATTTGTCTCAATATGTTCTGCTCCACCACTTTGATCAAAACTGTACAGATTTTGACAAAATCCTATAATCATTCTAATCAATCAAGTCTGTTGCATGTAATCATATAAGGTACAATCACAGTGTAATGTAATCCTGCCAGTTTCTTATATTTATGCATTAAAAAATATTAAAAAGAGTACGAGAATATATAATAGAATAGGAATAATAATAAATATATGTTTATGATTGGAGTGGGGGTGCAGTCTTATGCAGTGACCTCATTTACGATCCATAGTGGCCTGAGGGTAGAAGCTCTTCCTGAACCTCTCAGTGCTGGCCTGGTGTATCCAGTACCTTCTTCTAGGCTGCAGATCTATTCGGATGGTTGGTATCCTTAATGATTCTCTTAACCTCATTCTTATAGCCCCTGGTGTAAATATCCTTTAGGCAGGGTAGAGCACCGCCTATTATATGTTCAGCTTAACCATTCAATCATTGCATGGTCTTGCAGTCCTGTTCAGACCTGTCTCCGTACCAGGCAGTAATGTACTCCACCAGGACACTCTGCACTTGATGGTGCAGAAGTAGAAATTCCTCAGCATTTGAAGGGGATATCAGGACTTTCTTTAAGCGTCTGAGGTGAAATAGTCTCTGCCTTGCCTTTCTCACCCCTGAGTAAGTATGAAGTGCCCAGGTCAGACCCTTGGTGGACACATAGGTGGTTGAAGCTGTCCACCCCCTCCACCAAGGACCTGTGGATATTAAGTGGAGGCAAAGTTCCTTTCCTGCTCCTTCCCAAAGACCTATTTTAGCTACTTACTCTTGCCGATGTTATGGAATAGGTTGTTGTCCTGACACCAGTGGGTCACGTCCTCTACGTCCTTCAGGTAGCCGTGTGATTACAGGGTGTACAGCAGGGGCTTCAAAATGCAGCCCTGAGGTGCTCTAGTGTTTTTGAATTCGGGTAGAAGAGGTATGTCTGTGTACCTTCACCACCTGGTATCCGCCCATCAGGAAGTCAAGGTTCCACATACACAATGAGTTAATTAATTCTGGGTCCTTGAGCTTTGTGACAGGCCTGGAGGTAACTATGGTGGTAAACACTGAACTGTAGTCAATGAACAGTAATCTCACATAACTCCCTTTCTTGTCCAGGTGAGATAGGGTGGTGGGGGGGGTGTGTGCCAAGAAGTCTTCTGTTGATCTGTTGGGATGGTAGGCAAACTGTAGTGGGCCCAGTGTGCTGGGAAATGAGGAACAGATGTAATCCTTTACTCGTTCAAAGCACTTCATCATTACAGAGGTGAGTGTCACTGGGTTTTTGTCATTCAGGTGGACTAGTCTCGTTTTCTTGTTCACAGGGATGATGGTGGACTTCTTGGATCATTTGGGTATGACGGACTGAGCCAGAGTCAGGTTGAACAATCATTGTGAACGACAGAGATAGTTGGTGAGGACATAGTTTAAGGACCCACCCACTGATAAGAAGGGAACGCCCTGCAGTTTGTAGATTCAAGAGCGTAGCTGCAGTGATTTCCAACAGATCTCAGGAGTTATACAATTTGTGCAAAGCGGTTTTGTTCTTTTGCTTTTCCTCCTGTGCCTCCTTAATGGTGTGGGCCTCCTCTGCTTATTGCCTTTTCCCGCCTTCTTTATCTTCTCCTTCAACCCTCCCAGTGGCTCTCGCTTTCTCTCTCCTTGCTCCTCTTTTCTTGTTCCTTTATCACAAACCTCTCTCCTCTGTCGTGCCTCCTGCTTGTCAATTTTTCTCTCTCTTTTTCTCCTTTCTCTCTCCCTCCTCCTTTTTTGTTTGCTTCTCCCTTTTTCATCCATCATTTCATTTGATCATCCTTCTCTTCTAGCCTCTCTCTCTCCGTCTTGCCTCTGCTTCCATTATCTCTCCTTCCTCGTCTCTCCTCATCTCACCCCATGCCCCGTCCTTTCCTCCCTCTCTTAATCGGTTTTGGTGTTATTATTCACCACACACACACACACACAGACACATAGACACACACAGACACACACATACACACACACACTGTGGCATCCCTCCTCAGCCAATCTGTAAATGAATTATCAGCCCACCAATGGTTTTCCACTCGTACACTCTTATATCTTAATGGCCGATCTATGCAGGCAGAGCTTTTGTGAGGATAAAATGTGTGTGTGTGTGCATGTGTGTTGGTTAGAAAGACGGTGGTTCAACTGCTGCATGATAAATAGGAAGTATTAGGAGGCACCTCTATCGTACCCAGGGGCTCTTGTAGCCTGTGTGTTCAGTGCATGTGTGTGTGTATGAAAGTAGCAAACTGTGTGTGCTCTCATTCGTGTCTGCATGTTTAATGAGTGTGGCTTGTTGTACGAGCCTGGTTTTTGTCAGATTTTTTATGTGTGCACAAACGATGTAATGGTAGTGCATGTACTGTGTGTTAAAAGTATTTTAAGTGTGTGTGAGTATGTGTGTGTGAGAGAGAGAGAGGAGGCGCATCATATGTAGAGTGGAAATGACACCAGACAAACCCACAGATGGACGCCCAGCGGGCTAAGAAACATTAAGAGTGCACAAGCACATTAACAGACACACACACGCACACACACACACACACACACACACACACACACACACACACACAGAATGGTAAGAGATAGTGGCCTCTCCCTCTCTCTGAATAACCTCATGGGAGCCAAATGAAATCAACCACATCATTGGTGGTTGTGGTGTGTGCATGTGTGTCCATGTACACGTGCACAGAAGAGAAATGTTTGTTGCATAATAGTAGATTTTGTTAAAAAAAGGATTTCTTTAAGTCAAGAAATCACTACTACACCAGCTCCTTCTGTGAGTCAGGAGACAATAGCATCAGTGTGGTTTATTATGTCTCGGTCTTGGGCCAAGACTAAATTAACTTCGTGTCCTGGGCTGAATGGGAGACATGAAAAGAACCTGTGGTGTCCCAGCTGACAATGAACTGCCGACAAACTTTGTCACCTTATTTAAATGAGCTTCATTGTGCCCACAGGGCTCATAGCATCAATGGGTACTGGGAACTTCATTTCCCCCTGCTGACTGTTACGAAGCAGAAAATGTGGCAGTATTTCCATAATATTACTCTGGGTGCTATCACTGAGGCCGCATTGCTGATCGCCCATTCACTGTCAGTGGAGCACATCCAGCACTTGCTCCTGGTGTATGTGGACATGAAGGCTCATCTGTGTGTTTACTGTATAAAAAACGCCCACAAGAAGATTGCACTTAAGCCATTTATGATGCTATAAATCTGTAAGCCTCTGCAGCTTTCCATCAGCTATACTGCTGCTACAGTCCAAATAACCAGCATTTTCCAATAAGGCAAAGCTTGTTTTCAATTCAGGGCTAAGTGAGGTAGCTGATCTCTGCTACTTTACACACATGACCTGATTTTTACTCCTGAGCCAAACTAGGTTACCCGTGACTCACTCATTATGTATATGAATCCTTAATTCACCTGTGATTTGTTTGTACTGTCAGAGCAGAGTAGACACTGTTTAATTAGTCGGAATTTGGGGCTGTTAATTCTTCATAAGTTATAATATTAATTCAGAGAGCAGTTAAAACAAATAATCTAAATCATTATTTTGCATATCCCAACAGATAAGTTGCTATGTATAAAAATATGTGTGTTAAAGTTAGAGTTGTTACTTACGATACTGTTTGTGTGGTCCTCTAAATGCTCTTTCTGTAATGTGATTTATCAACCACTTCAATCTATCGAGCGTGTGTGTGTGTGTTTGTGTGCATCTGTGTTCATCTTCCAAAAGCCAATTGGCCCCTCCAACTGTCACACTACTTAAAGATATTGTGCTTTAGCCTCCAAAAGCAAAAAAGCTAATGCTTCAGCATTGTCTGTCTGTGCCAAACAAATGCTCTTACAGTATCTCTACTGATTTTCTGTTTTCTGTCTGCACAGGCTGAGAAAAATGAGTGTGTGTTTACATGTGTGTATTTGTGACTTTTCATTAACTAAATGGCATGACAAGGGAGTCAGCACTTTGGTTTAGTGGATATCTTGGGAGAAGAATATGTGGAAATGTTGTGGTGGTAAACTTTCTAATGATTGTAATTATGTCAACTTCATGTTTAAATTTTTTGACATTTATCTTTAGTGTGAGTCTTTCAATGCTGTCTTTGCCATCATGATCACTGTGCCTGCTGAGTACTCAGTTTCCTTTATTAATAATCATAACAAGATTAAATCACTAATGTGCAATACCATTCAGTGACAGAGTTGGACATTTATTAAATGAAAATGTCATTAACAGAAAATATTACGAGTATGAAACATGGATCTGAGAGTTATAATAAGCTCGGAGGAAGTATTGAAGTTCTCCATTAGACTGCATGTTGGCTTAGTTTTTCCCTTTCTGTTTCCACTACAATTATACACCAAGCCACATTTAAACACATTCATTTACACAAGCTTGCAGCTATACTGTCTAACGTGCATTATGAGGACTTGCAGAGAACAAAAAGGACTGGATTAATTCACAGCCTTTAATTGTGCAAACAGACTAATGTTGTATGTGTCTTCATTAGAGTCAAAGTGATGCATTGTGAAGAGTCTTAAGCACTGAAAACCGAGGTTTATCTCTGAAACGTATAAATTGTACAAGTCTGTTAGTTTTGCTTCAATCACAAACGATTTGTTTAAAAGAACAAATCTTTTGGGTAAATGAACTGAACTGAATCACTGACTGAAACGATTCATTCATTTTTTAAGCAAATTTGATTCGTTCACATGGATATTCAAGTCATCCGTTTCCAGAAGTAATAGGGTGTGTTCAAGACTGCAAATACACAGCTGATTGGTTGCTAATGTTTAGTTGCAATGGTTCAACAACATTATCTAGACTGATATTCTATACATACTGTAAGCTAACATTTAACTTCTTTTCTGACTAATTAATACTGGTTTGAATCTGTGTACGTATTGTAGTTATTTTAGCTTAACATAGTACTATTACCTGTAGCAGTGTGACTATAATTCAGTAAAGCTGATGCACAAATTAGTGCACTGACATAGTTTCGTGCCCCACATCAATGTTTCTTGTCAAATGAACTCTGCAATGAGTTCCTGAAAGAGCTCCCAAACCACTAATGGATCATGTTTGACAGATCACTGCACAGAAAAGCAAAGTTAACTCAGTATTGATATCTAATTTTAAGATGTGGTGTGTGTCTGTGTGTGTGTGTGTGTGTGTGTGTGTGTGTGTGTGTGTGTGTGTGTGTGTGTGTGTGTGTGTCTGTCTGTGTGTGTGTGTCTGTGTGTGTGTGTGTGTGTGTGTGTGTGTGTGTGTTTCTTTCCTGTTCTTCCTCTCTACCATTTCCTTCTCACTTTAATTATTGTTTGTTTTATTTTGTATTGTCCTGTTTTATCCCTTAGTACGAGGGGGATGACCTTGTGAGCCTTTATTTTTCCCATGTGAAGTTGGACACAATTGTATGATTTGCTTTAGAAGTGTGAAGGATCCCGGGAATTATCTTTAATCAGTACTAAAGTAATGGGAAATTTATCTGGCCAATGTTCCCATCTGTCGCCTACTGGGCTTGAGTTGGATATATAATAATAATTTGAGCATATTTTTATGAAGCTAAATGCTGTACCTGTGAGGATTTCAGACAATAGTTGTCATTGTTTTGTGTTGTTAATTGATTTCAAACAATAAACAAACATTTGCAAAAAGCAAGCATATCCTTGTCCACTCCCATGTTGATAAGTGTATTAACACTTTCCCTTTATGGAAATTTTTGAACAGAAAAAAGATTACAATGTATTTGCGATTAACTATAGACAGCCATGTGATTAATTACAATTAAATATCTTAATTGATTGACAGCTCTTATTATATTTAATTTAATCAACAGCGGCATCTGTGGCCATTGTCTTTCAACCATGGTTTAATAATACAGACTGGGGCAAAGGCCTAAATTTCAAAATGTAGGAATAAGTAACCATTGATAAATAACCTGGAAGATAATGTTAGCCCTGATATTCACCAGAATAGAAGTTTTAGATATCAAAATGCTTAGAAATCATCCACAACCCCAAAAACACATGATCTCAATGTTTCTCATAGATATCTATTCCCCTGGCTTCAACAAACCCACAAATCTAACATACAGTACTGACAATTATTTTAACTGAGCTGTAAAGTGGATTATTCCTTTAGATTGAGCATACAGGTGGTTCACAGTCTGTGAGGCCCGGCACTAGGACCTGGGGAGTCAGTGATCTGACAGACACACTTACTCACTCACACACACAGACATTAGTCAACTGGCATCTCATCTGGCCTGCTGTGTCCTTTACTCTGCTGAAAAACCGCACTGATACACACACACACACACACACACACACACACACACACACACACACACACACACACACACACACACACGTCTCCATCACACACGTCTCCATTAGCCCGCTGTTTGCCCTGTCACTGACCCTACATCTGAAACTCAATGACAAAGACACACAAACATGTTCACACACACACACACACGCACACACACACACACACACACACACACACACACACACACACACACTCATGCATTCATACCCACGCACAGTGGATCCACTTGCTTATTCACACACACACACACACACACACACACACACACACACACACACACAAACCTCAGGATGATTCATTCCTCAAAATCATGTTGAGGGTCACGATCTACCTTTTTAACAGAAAAAGGAGAGAAAAAAAAAAGATTGGCAAACTAAAAGGCAAGCATGTGTTTGTGAAAACACAACCCAATAATTGTGCCATTCTCCTCTTTCATGGAGACAGATGTAATGACACACAGGAACAATGCAAAACAACTTAAGAAAAAGAGAATTTGAATGTTTAATTATTGAGCAGAACATTTTTCAATGAACTGAGGTCAAGAACTAGATTGTTTTAGTGGAGTAAACAAACTTTCAGTAAAACTAAAGTTCCTGTTAAATGCCAGTTGATGGGTATTGTGTGTCAGCAGAGCCCTGTCAAGTTTAATTTTATGGTTACAATCTAACGGGGCCACATGACAAGCTTTCTTTGTTCTTGTGGGAAACTAAGTAACAAAGGTGTATTTACTACACAATCAATCTGTTGACACACTGACCAATTATATAAAGCGTCTACACAGTTTTCTGTGGTTGAAAAGGGCTACTGTAAATTAGTTTAAAGGAGTAGTTTGACCTTTTAGGGAAATATGTGTATTCTTATCCAGAGTAAGATGAGAAAAAAATTGATACCACTTTCAAATCTGCTCCATTTGAAGCTGAAGCCAACATCCATCCAGTAAACACAGAATAGCACAAAGACTGGAAACATAGGGAAAAAGCTATCCTGGTTATGTTTGCGCTGTTATGGTAGCAAAGCCTGCCTGCCAGCACCTTTTAAGCTCACTAACTAACATGTTGTATCTTGTTTGTTAAATATGTATCAAACTCAACAAGTTTTATCTTTCCCAAATTGTATTGTCAATTACAATATTGGCTTCCAGGGATTATGAAAACAAGATCAAATGATGATCGTCCTACATTTGATGCTCATTTCGCAATGATGCTCATTTTGCCTTGTGCACCGCTTCGTTCACAAAACAAGGAAGTGCTGTTGTATCGATTTCGAACCGGTTTAGGAGGGGGGAGGATGTTTCTATTCAGTTGTGATGAAACAATCAGAAAATGACGTTTCATTGCTCTCATTTACTGTCTTTGTTCTCACCACCGCTGCTTTCTCTCTCTCTTGATTCACTATCTAGCTCACTCGACCACCGCTGCTTTCTCTCTCTCTTGATTCACTATCTAGCTCACTCGACCACCGCTGCTTTCTCTCTCTCTTGATTCACTATCTAGCTCGCTCGCTCGACCACCGCTGCTTTTTCTCTTTCTCATGCTCTCAGTTCTCATGCTATCTCTCTCTATTTTTCTCACTCTTTTTAAAATGAGTTGGGAAGCTGACAACAAAGCTGAACTTTACTTTTAACATTATCAAACATCAGTTAGAGTTTTCAGTAGGTGGTGGCCATGCACTACAACATAGTTGATCATATTAGTAGTTGTTGATACTAATACTATGATACTAATCATAGTTTATTCATCATTTCAATTACATTACATTTAAAGTTCAATAAACATATGATGGAGTCGATGAGTAATCTTGTTAAATAATCAGAATCTCAAAATAATCATGATTATGATTTTTGCCATAATTGAGCAGCCCTAATTTTATATGGATTAAACAAACAAGATATAACTTCAGCTTCATATTAAACGGATGACTATGAGAGTGGTACTTTGTCAATTTCATCTTCTAACTCTCTGCAAGAATGCAAATAAGCATATTTCCCAGAATGTCTAACTACTCCTTTAAGCCTCAGATTTGTAGCGTGCATGGTGATAAAACAAGAGGAAACTTTTGGCACGACAGCAGCAATGTTGTTTTTCTGCTTTTGTGTTTGTCAAACCAAGTGGCAAAAAAAGACAGACACACCGTTTATAGTAAACACATCTCCTCTCCTCCGTTTCCATCACACCTGTTTATTCCCTGCTGCTACACCTAAACATGTCCTTCCTCTTTACATCCCTCCTTCCTCCTCCGCCGTCCTCCTGTGACCGATCTTTCTACACTGCCCCCTGCTCAAGCATCCCCCCCTTCAGTCTCTTCCCATCCTCCCCTTCACACCACCTTGTCTCACTGTCCCCATCTGCTGCAGCTTTATTTAAATCTCCATCCATCCATCCTCTGCTCCTTTCTCTTCTTCTTCAGACCTTGTCGCCTACATGTTTATTTGCCTTCTCTTTCCGATACATCCCTAAATCCCTGACTTACTCGTTCCCTCCATCTATCTCTATCTGCTACATCCTCACTTGTCCTTCGATGCCTCCCACATTATCACCGCTGGCACTCACGTTTCCACAGCAACACACACACACACACAATCACAAAATCACACATCATGGGCAGACTGCACGATCACCTTTACACACACACAAACAAGCACGCAGGAAGACGATCGCCACCGTAATCAACCCCGAACATGCAGACTCATACACAAACATCAGGGGCTCTTTCTCCCTCTTGTTCCTACCTCTCTTACACTTACTCCAACAGACACACACACACACACACTCAGATGTAATCACCGTGAGTGCTGAGAGTGCAGTGCAGAGGTGTGAGACTTCTAAATGCTACTGCCTGCCATCAATCATAAAATCCTTTCTGTGGAGTGGACAGCTGACAGTGTCGGCATTACGCATCGTCTCCCTTTATTTCAATCAATCATGTCCTCTGCACCGCAAAAGGTCCACAGATTGCCAAATGATATTGGCTCGCTTTCATCAGACTTAGTGAATGATTATGTTGGACTCAGGGGAGTGACTTGCTTGTTCAAGTAATGTGCTTTTTGTGTTTTTCAGTAAAAGTTTTGCAAATTTTGCTGCCTCTGTCAGACGTGAGCAGTGTAACAAGTACTGAACACTGGAGGTGCGTCATGATTTGATGGAGATTTGGCTACTGTATGTGGCTTTTAATGCTATAGAATGGATTCTAAATGTCACACTGCAATGTCATTGATTGGCTGATAACAGCAACAGTTTGGCCTTTGATTTTAAAAAGTTGGACTTACAGCAACAGTCATTGCCAGAGGCGGCAATAGAAGTGACATCTCCTGTCATCTCAAAATGAAAAATGGCCACAAATAAGAGGAAAGTTTAAGAATGCACCAACTCACATACTTCTAGAAAAAGTGAAAAAGAAAAAACACAACTCAGACATCATTGGCTAAGTCACTGACTGGCTGAGTTGCTGTCCTTATGATAAGAAATGCAAGGAGGAAGAAAGATACGCTGTAAATTTAAAAGCTTTCATTTGTATACTGAGGTTCATTTGGGATTGTGGATTGGAAATGTGAATTCAGTCTATTAAGTTCTTGTTCTAACTGCTAATGTTTGAGAATTATTCAATTATCAAGTTTTAATTAAGAGCATAGCTATTAGCAACTAGTTAATAGTCACTACAAAACTATGAGGAATAAATAAAGACAGGATCAATTGTCCAATTCTTACACCTTCCTAGTTTCATTTTGTCACATTGTCATATACTAAGACTCTACTTTGCGAGCTGTCTCTCTCCCCAACAGTCAACTCAACATTGATTCCCTTCAACCATGCCAGCAATCATTCCTTAACCTTAACCTTACCACAATCTTTGTCTAACCTTTAAGAACAACTCAACAGCCGCTGAAAATTAACTTCTCACCTTGCTGTAGTGATGTTGAAGTGTACTTGACAATTTCAACCAGAGCGGGCCCTGAAACACCAAGCTTGGCTCAACATGCTAAACATTTGTGTGCATCCCTTGTGCAAATTTAGACTGCACATGGCAGAAAATGTCTGCATGTTTACTGTAGAATGTAGACATAAAATTGCTATGGCACTTACAGAAACCTGGTATCCCATCCTGCCAGTCTAGTTTCACCCTCACATTGATATTGTACACTAAATGTCATGCTAAGTACACCTGTAGCTATAAAAATAACTACTTGGCCCTTTTAATTCTAGCTATCAGAATCTGTCAGTTGGTAACATCTACTCCTAGTACTGGAAACACACAACCACCACCGCCGCCTGTACAACATTACAGAAGAGTCCATGATGTTTTCCTGGACTACCATTTTTTCAGGACATTCCAAGTCATGAATATCATCTATTTATCTTTTGAATCAGAATTTTGTATCAAAGTGTTTCTATCCAAGGTGTTCAACCACTGGGCACAGAAACAGAAGAGGCTCGTGTGTGGTGAATTTTCCTTATGAAGAGCAGCATGACTCTCCGGATGCAGAGGAGGCCAATGATTTGAAGAATAATCCATCTTTCTTTATTTTCTCACATGTCATTCTAGTCTAGTCTGGTGTCTATGTGTGTGATATATGCGCAGTATTGGCATAGATGATCACTGGCAGGATCTTGATTGAAAGTGGTGGAAAAAAGATGCCAGGAAAGGGGTGTGATGTTTTGATAACGTGTTATATGCATGACCCAACACCAGGGGATTAAAAATCACATCAACATGTTGTATGTGATGCACAGCAACTTTGTTTGAGTTTGAAGAGCGGTTGAAAATCCACACGGCTAGCACAAACACACACTCAACACTCGCTTCACCTGTCATTATTGTTTAGAAAGCTGTTTAGATGTTGCAGCTTGACACTTATATCATATGTCACACTATATGCTGACGATGTTGTGTGATACGTAACCCCTCATGGTTCCAAAATGTCAGCATGTGAATTGCAAGCTCTCTGTATAAAAAAGGCTAATGACAAATATGTTGGTTTGTCAAGTGTCAAGACAACATTATGCGAGGACAAATGGTGTAATTGTTCATTTAAGGTATCAGAATGAAACCAATGTACATATTTTACATCTTTACACAGAACTGGTGATGCCTCATCTAAAACCTTAATTATCGACCAACTCCAAGAAACAGACATGGATGAAGCTGTGCTTGATGTGATAACACTTAATTGTCAAGATGAGTACATACAAGTCACAAAAAGTTCTTTGGGAAGACAAATTGGTTGGGAAAAGAACCAGCATTTCTTCATAACCTGAATAAAGCAATGCAGATGTGCAATTTACTCTGACACAGTGACCAGAGCAGCATGCCCTGGTAAACCTCAATTTGAGGTGATTAGAGTCATACTGGAATAGGTAAGATGACAGTAATTACATCACTGTCCTCTATGTGTTTGTTGTTCAGGTTTTAATCGAGAAATGAAATACTTGACATGATGCAAGTTTGGGGAAATAGGAGTGTTTCTATTGTGGTTTACTGTTGGAGAGTTGTGTACTCAGCTCCCTTCTATTCACAATATTCTGCCAGCACCTGCACAAACAACTCAGGTTGCTGTCACAGTTGTTGGAGCCGAATACACAATTTACATGCATGGAGGAGGGGAGACTGTCTGGGGAAACTGGTTCTGGCCGGTGAAGGTGTGAAGACATATGCATACAAATAGTACAGCTATTGCCATTGGCACCAAGCCGTTGAAGTTGGCCATTAGAATGCTAATGTGTGTTGAGTGCTTAAAGAGCGGTTGAAGACAACGAACAATCTATGTTGGGTAGAAAAATAATAAAAAATGTGTGTTGATGAAATAAAGTCAAAGTTATTGTACAAGTCTGATATGACTAAAATGTAAGAGTGTAGATAACTTGCTTTCAATTGTAAACATCTTGTTTTTTGGACTTACAAATATTACTTTTTTTTCACATTGCAGTTTTGCCACTTTGGTTTGTGGAAGTGGAATTTGCAGCCCCTTTTAAAGGTTGGCACATTTACGAAAATAGGAATAGTGGCTATCTACTTTTTTCGAGATACATGACACATACGGTTTTGAACCTGTAAAACAATTCTGAGAAAAGAACAGAGCTGATGTTTTAACCTGTTTGCATCAAAAAGATCATGTTGTTTTCCTGGACGGGGCAATGTTTTATGGCTTTGTCAACCATTATTCCATTGACAGGTCCTTGGTTTACTGATATTAAAGTCTACTAGATAATATAGTACCTTTGACTGTATTATTCCAATGTCTTTTTCTGTATTCATTAGGAGATGGCATAATGGATTCTCCAGGTATGCTGTTTGTGTGTGTGTGTGTGTGTGTGTGTGTGTGTGTGTGTGTATTTTATGATGATGCATATGTTTCCCACACTGACAACTGTACTCTTCATTCTGCAGGCCACTACCGCCCAGTACTACACACACAACCATGGAACTAGATTCAAGAGACAATGTGCAAATTGTGACCGTTGAGGGTGACGGTGAGGAGGAGAGTGTTTCATTAGGACCGTAGATCTAGTTCAGGACTCTCCTGTGAAAGAAATGCCCACGCACAGAGAACAGCATTGCTTATTTAAGAGAATGGATGTTATTTAAATTCCTGATTTTGTCTTGGTATGTGATTGTAAAGATCCAGAGCATGGAAATATATAACATGTGTACATCCTAAACTAAAATGATTTGAAATAAAAAATAAAATTGACATGATAGATATTTGTAATAATATTTCAAGATGAATAAAGATAACCAGAAAGGAATGTGCTACTGTGTTTTAACCCACAAATGAACATCAATAAAGCATTTTGAATCTTCCCAATACCACTTTCATGCAACACTGGGATTATGCAGAGATGTTTACAGCTACATGTCATGCAAAGCTCCAACAAAACAATCACAGGTAGGAACAGATATCAGAAATACATTTCAGAATATTCTGGCATCACTTGATAGATGTGTGCCAGTATTTAACCTTAATATACCAGGAAAGTGCCTGATCATATAGGCTAACAAGTGTTGTAGACATAAATGAAATACAGCAAACAGAACAAAAAAACAGCATTTTACTCATAGTCAATAGATAAGTAAGCTACTCAACAAAATATCCTGATTTCTCCTGCACTGCTTGTATTTCAGTGTTTGTATTCCCTTTGTTAAGCTCTGGGTATTGACAGACAACATTGTTCATTTCCCCAGTGAGGGGAACATTCTCTAATTTGTGCAAGACTCGCGTATCGGTTCTTTGAATTGCATATCCACAGTATCTAACGCTGTGTAATATTCAGCCCTGTAATATTCTTATGGTGATTTTTTGCCTAAGCCGTGCTGCTCCAGCAGTGTATCTTCTGGGGGGCTGTCTTTGGTGAGGGACTTGAATAGCCTCAATAGCCAAAGAGTGTGCCAGAGATGATGCCTTGTCAAACACTCTCTGAAAGTGTTCCTCTTTCCTTTGAAGAGGAGTTCACATATTCTGCTGCAGCCTACATGCCTTCAGTGGTCTGAGTTTTCCAGCTCCCCAATTACCTCTGATGCTAGAAATAGACCAAGGACAGTTCTCCCTTTCTGACAACGGTCTAGTAGCCCGTTTGCCTGGTCTCCAGTGTTTGGACAACAATTGCCAATCTCCTCCAAATTCAACAACAAACTCATACTGAACAACAGCAGTAACAGCCTTCTCCCCAACAGTCAGACACAGAGGTTTCAGTGCTTTGGGGTTTTTTTTGTCCTGATGTTGCCTGTCCCTTTCTTGAATTGTCCTGACTGGTTACTGAACCCACTGCAATGAGGTTAACTGAGGTTTACACGGTGTGCACCACAGTGCATAAATTGTAAATGGATGTACTTATATAGCGACCACTTAGTCTTTACAACCACTCATTCACCCATTCACACACATTCATACACTGATTGCAGAGGTGCCAACCTGCTCATCAGGGGGAATTTATCCATTCATTCTCATTCATACACCATTGGTGCTTTCTCTTCAACATTGTCTGTGTACTTCCCAGCCATATTTACTGCATCATCATTGGTTTGAACATGTAATCTAGATATGGTACGGTTAAATCTCAAAAGGATGTCTATGGCTATTTCTGCTGTCGTTCCAGGTGCCTCATACAAGCCAATAAAGACTTCTTGGGAAACGAGGTCATGGTCCATGTACCTAATGCACACTCACATTTGCTCTTTTCCTTATATATCTTGAGTGCCATTTATAATTGAATATTTACACACTGCTTAAGATCTGATGAAGATCTACAATTCCTCTGACAACTGTATTGCCCAACAGGTTTAAATAGTACTCATATTGACACTGAGTGCTGATATAGTCCTGACAATGACAGAACCAAGAGGAAAGAACTGGATTATCATTTGCTAGTAACTTTATGAGGTGGAACATATTCCCCTCACTGGCATCATGCCCCCGAAAAGCAACACCCTGCCTGGAAATATACTGCACAGCAGCCACAATTTTTCAAGACAATGTCTCTCCTCTTCTTGTTATTTTGCAGAGACACTTGATAGCTGTGTATCTGTTGGCCCTTCCTCTTGAGCATTGATAGCATGATGATGGGATACACTTTGTTGGTGGCGATCAAAGCTAGCTACAGCGTTTTTATGGTTGTTAAAGCCCCTTGAGGAAAAAGCAGAGTCTGATTGTTTTTTTTTTTCAAAAGTACTGTTCTTGATAACACAAGCTTCAATACACTGAAAGCCCCTTTCTCAACTTTGGGCTGTAGTGAATCCCAGGGTACAGCTTGTACCAACTTATCTGACACCTCAAGATATTATTTGAAAGTCTCTGTACATCGATGCCTTTTGGATAAGGCTGGTTTGGCTCATCTCCCAAAACATCCACAGCCACTGCAGCTGACCTCATTCTCCCTTGCTTTTGGATCAATCAGACCCTCACTGTCCGCCTCTTAGACGTGAAGCCAACAACTACTATTGCTTTACCTCAATTTTCAAAACAGCTTTAATGTGCAAAAGCTTCAACATTCACATTTTCTTGCTAATTTTGAAGTCATGAAAAATGAATCATGATAAGTACCATGCATCAGGTTGATCAGAGGATCATTGTCATTGTATTGTTTCATTGTTGAATAAATTGTTAATCATTTTTTGCATTTTAAGTTAGTGCTGTCAACAAGTAATTGTCATAGCATCTATATTTTAGTGTTTTGCACTTTAGACTGAAACAAGAGTTTGTGTTTAATAAATTAAAATTTGTATTTGTCTTTGTATTGTAAGTTGTGCAATCACAAAATAGTGTGATATAATAAAAGTGTTGAATTTCCACTTCAATAGCAATAATAATGTCACTAAGCCACTGTTTGTTGTAGTTGATGTGTTCCCTGCAGATGATCCAATGATGAGTTTATTTGTGAGTTACACATAATACATTTTGAGAGGGTTCCTTGGCTTCCTCTCACAGACCAAAAAACATGTTAATTATTGATTCTAAATTTCCCCCAGGTGTGAATGTGTTTGGCTACAGTTTTGGCTACAGTGCTAAAATTAGTCCAGTGAAGACTATATATATTTATTCTATGATGTTTGAACTATTTAAAATAAGCAAACATCAAAAACTTCAAACTGACCACAGATCATTCATCTTACACAGACGCTAGCCCTTACCTCCACTGTGCTGAAGGTATAGCAGGTATCCCCCATATCCTGCTCTGTCACTAAGTATAAAATAGCGAGGCGTTTGCACAAAAATACACAAACCTGGCATCTCACATAAACCTTGCAGGCACTGTTACATTGCTTGAGATTGCTATAAATATAAGTAGGAACAATTCAGTACTGGTTTAACTTTGGTAGGGACATGTCACATGACCCTACTGTCCATACTAAAACTTACTGGCATGCCTTATAGTAACCATGCCAGTATTAATGCCATGCTACAGGGGCACGGTGTTGCTCTATACACTACTAGACTATGTATGGACACCTTCCACACACACATAAACAGAACACTGCCACCACAATGTCTCCTCCACTAAAAAACCCACTGCGTTTCTATTTTAGTGAGACGTGACTACAGTTTGGCTGATACGCTGATACGGAGCCGGGCTGAAAGCTGAGACTGTATCTCGCTTTAGCTGCCATATCAAAAATACAAGAGTTGCCGGATCTGATTACTGTCTGTGTGTGTGTTTGTGTATGTGTGAGTGTGACTGGGGTAGGAGGAAATATAATGGAAAATAGTGTTGTGTGCGTGTCTATGTGAGTGAGAGAGAGAGAGAGAGAGAGAGAGAGAGAGAGAGAGAGAGAGAGAGAGAGAGAGAGAGAGAGAGAGAGAGAGAGAGAGAGAGAGAGAGAGAGAGAGAGAGAGAGAGAGAGAGAGAGAGAGAAAGAAAGAGTGAGCGAGAGAGAGAGAGATAAGAGTGCAGCCAGACCAGAGGGCAGGTGTGTAAGGTAATAAGACTAAATCAATTCATATTGAGAGGGGGAAGGAGAGGAAAAGAGGGCATGAGAGAGGGATGAGAGGTGAAGGAAAAAATGATCACTGGTAAAGATGAAAGTGTTACGTTGAGCTCGTTCTGCGCACACATATCACTCAATATCTTCTCTGGTGCTTAGAGGGATTCAAAAGTGAAACAAAAGTCTTCTTCATTGGTGCCTTAAGCCATCATCAGGGGAGAGGCGGATTCTGTGGATTCACACTGAGATACCTGAGCAAAGAACAGGAGGACAGCATCTCAGAGTCTGTGTGCACATGCCTGGCAGTGCGTGGATATGAATTTGTGCACCGCATTAAGATGTGTTGATGTGTTCATTTATGTGTGTGAGAAGAAAGACCCAAATAATATATTTATAGATCAAAATAATGAAAGCTTTTGGAGAAGTGACAGAAGACCCTGGCAGGCTACAGTGAAAATGTGACCCATTGCAGATAAAGAAGCTCTTGTCAGAACAGGCACTTGTACCGTTATGATTTCATGCTACCAAAACACAGATCAGGGCTGTAAAATGATGTGTTTAAATCTGTTTGAAAACACAAATGCACATCTTGTCAAAATGGAGACGATCTACTTGCATGATGTTCTGGCCTTTCACATACACAGCAAAACAGAAAGTACTGGAAGGAGGACTTTTAGAAGATGTTTACCCGAGTCATGCACATTCAATTTGTTAGTTCAGTTAAAAAAACAAGATTTTTGCTCAGGCTGAAATTTGCCAAATAAAACAGTTAACTGACAGAAATACATTTTGAGGATTGGCTAATTGTTTAAGTCACTGATCAAGCAACAACATGAAAACAGAATGCAGCCTGAATGGATGCTGTTCATTTAAAAAATAATGTTTACTAAAAAAGCAATTTGTAGGTTGAATTTTTAACTGTATACAGTTTATGTAAAGGTCAATGTATGATTTTAGACTTAGACTGGTAGAGAGTTAACTAGTACCAGTGAAAGTGAGGGTTGTTCTGCAGTTTGCTACACAAGGTTTCCCAGGTAGTTCACCCCATTAAGGAGAAGCCACCCTTTAGTTATACATTTCAGTAACTTAATATAATTTATTATTTGAGTTCCTGCATGTATTAAATATCATATCACTGAATGTAATTTAAATATTTTTATCTCCCCCAGCATATGCATAAGCCCTGACGGAGTCTCTGAGGGAGGGCTTCTCCGGGTCACCAAAGACTCTAGACAGCAGCACTGCCCTGTCCTCCACCGCACCTGCACTGCCCTGTCCTCCACCGCACCTGCACTGCCCTGTCCTCCACCGCACCTGCACTGCCCTGTCCTCCACTGCACCTGCATCCCCTCCAGATAGTGCCAGCACATCACCGAACACGAGGCAGTCGGCCTGTAACTTGCACAGCCTTTAATGTGAAACCCAGCACAGATGTTGGGGTTAACAGTTGACATTATTACAAATCAGATTCATTCTATAATTCATACTCATATTTACCAAGATGTTGCATTTTCAGTTTCAGACTCAATTGTTTGTTGTTTATTTATATTTATTTATATATATTTAATGTTGAAACATTGATTATTGATGACAGAGGCATGATAAGAAATACACTGAAATACATAATTAAAAAACTTAAGTCGTTGATGGAAAATTAGCATGCAATGATTCCAGTCAAAACCAGGCACAAAATAAAATAGAGGATTTCATACCAGTGTTTTATAGGTTAGTGGTGGCCTGCTGTCACTCTGTTAAAACACTTATCAGTTTGATGGTGATAGAAGCTGAGAGTTAATGTTTTAAAGTTTGGTGGCAGGATTAAACCTTGGTTTACATTTGTATTACATAATGTTCCTCAATGCATTTTAAGAACATTAGGACGCACAAATAGTTTTTTTATTTATATAGCTTTGTTATTAGTATTAGCTGCTGATGCCTGCAGGCCTAGCAAGTAATGCAGCATCTGTTTGATATTCATGAAGCTGCTCCTAACTGCATAAAACGTTTTAATACATCCAAACACTTTGTTGTTACTGTGATAACCTTTATTGTCACCCAGATGAGGCCATTGAAACCCTTTGTAACAACCTCTATCACCCTATTAAAAACTTAGATTGGAAACGCTTCTCTCTCTGTGCAGTAGCACCTTTAACGTAGTGAGGAGTTTAATCAGACAATATGACGGACCAAACAAGCTGATCTTTTCATATTAGTTTCTGTTGTGAAGTAAGTATCTTGACAGTAGACAATCACTACTAATGTTGGTCCTGCCTGTTATGTGAGAGCAAACATTACAACATTGTGAGGTGAATGAACACAGTGTTACGTGCCGCTAGCAGAATGTTAGTGTTCTCTGATGGTTCTGAGTTTCTGGCCAGAGGACATTATTTCTCTTAATACTTAGCACTTAGCAGGATCAAAATATGCGTTTGTAGTCTGTTCTGTTCATATGAATATATATTTTCAACTCAGCAGTGTCAGAACCTGTATTGATGCATTTGTTGTCGTTAAACTGTTATGTGACGTCAAATCCAGTACATGTGTTTGAGGCAGAAGTGACGGCAGTAGGGGTGTGACGATACACTCAGCTCACGCAACAAGACGAGACACGATATTGGGTTCACCAGGTTGAGACGAGATTTTAACACTACTTTAAAGAAAACTTCAATGAGGAAATATATGACTGTTCTTTTATTTGAAATGTTATTCCTAAAAAGCCTGTGTTTTAAAAAACTAAATCAGGGGGTTCACAGAGTCATTGTATTGTAGTGATTGGCTGTTGTGAAGTGTAGGGTGGACACTCCCTGTCTGTCAGGCACTTTGACAATCAGCTGATTGAGTCTTACATTCCTTTTGACAATCAGCTAGCTGATTGAGGCAGTAGCTAATTGCAGGTAGTATCAGTTGCTATATAAGGGCAGAGCTGGAAGTACCGTGCTCTTTTGGGTTTGTAGCCACACAGTTTTTTTGATCAATGAAATACGGTAACTTTAAGTTAATTTTGATGTCTTGATGTCTACTCCTCTTATATAAATTAATAAGAACATTACTTTTGTTTGTGGAAACAAAGATGAACGTGACACAAAGGTGTCTAAGTGAGAATGGAACCTGTGTTGTTTAAGTGCAAGGTCCCAACCAAAAGGACCAGAGGGGTGCAAATACATTGACTGAAAGTTGCACTTTAATACATTATATGGGTTGCCAGCCTGCAAGTTGCTGTTTAATGGTGGCACTGCATTAAAAATAAGGCCATCGCCAAAGTTATCAAAATTCATCCTGAAGGGGACATGAATGTCTGTACCCAATTTCATGGCAATCCATCCAGAAGACATTTCATTGGAAACTACCAATATGAACCTCTAGCTGAAGATGCTAGGGGACAAGCTCAAGGGATCACCACAATCAGTAGGATTCCTCTTGGAGACCACGAATGTTTGTATAAAATGTATGAGAATCCATCATTTAGTTATATTTCAGTCTGGATCAAAGTGGTGGACTGACCCATCAACAAAATATTGGCATCCCTGCAGCCATGCTGCCACTTGAAATCCAAACAATCACTGCTTCCAGCTCCTCAAATCTGACTATTTGCTGTTTTTCTCTGCTGGATATATTTCAGTTTTGGACTGTTGATTAAACAAACTATTGACAAACATCACATTTGATGCAATTTTGATTAATTCCTGATATTTTTGAGACCAGTTAATCACAAACATTAAATTAGACTAGACTTGTTAAAGCATGAAATAATAAACCACATAATATGCATGCAGATTAACCTATAGGTGATTATCTGCAAGTGCAGCTTGATATACAACACCTTACACTGTACAGGAACATATCTAATGGACTGAACAGACAGCAGTATTTGGAGAAAAAGGTTTCAAATGAAGATGATGTCCACGCTGGGTGTAAAGGGTGTACACAGCGAAATTTGATTGTTATTCCTCATAAAAGCATAAAGGAAAAACTGCAGAGTAAAAACAAAAAAAAAAGTTTTCTCCAGAGAGGTTTTCTATGTAATACAATTAAAGTTCAACATGTCTTTCTGATTGTATTCCTGCCAACACATCGCCAATTGTTCATGCCAGAGACCAAAACAATTGGAAACATTTTATAATTCATTCTGCGGTACCACTTGAGAGTAATTTTGGTGAAACTTTAGTGACAATTTTTTTTTTTTTTTAGTATTCTGAGCCAGTACATCTGACATAGATACCAAACAAGCTACAATCAACTTTTAATTGTTTCGCTGGTTCCTTTAAAATTCTTCCACTGAATGACTCCTGCTTACAACTGCTTCACCCACACACTGAAATTAGAGGGATGTGCGTATCCCCGATAATGATCTACAGCTGTTGTAAATACAATACTGTCATAGAGTTTGCAGCCACAACATTTAACACATGGTTATCTTTTATATTCTCCTGCCAATATTGCAAAAGTCCTGATCAGCCAGGATGTAACTTTTAAGCATAAAGGTACAGAAAAAAACATTGCAACATATCTATGCAGAAGTATAAAGAGACAATGTGTTGGGTATTATCACATTATGCATGGTGGTACTCTACCTTGTGACTGTATGCAAAATAATGTGTGCCATCTGTTGTGTTGCTGCATTTCAGTCCAAAGAAGTGCCAAAATAATCGAAAACCCAATTTGCATGACAAGTATCAATGGACTGAACAAAGAATTTGAGCTTGGTTCCTTTTCTATATTCTTATCTGACAATAATCTGTTTAGCTAACAGAAGCACATTTTAACTCAACAGGCAAAAGCATGTGTTTAAAAGAGCATGTTGGAGGTCTTTTCTCATTAATTATCTCGATGAATTTGACATGATAGCCTATTTCTTAGTATGATAATGGCCTAAAGCTTCTTGTGTTGTCGTCCTGGTACTCAGCACTGGATGTAGTCAGTGGGAAAAAAGTGAAAGTCCTGTGAGATTTGTTCACTGTAGTATACTCATTCATTCTTGAAGTGATAAAAACTTAATTTCCACTAGAACAGAACAGATCTGGTTTACTACAGCTTCTGCCTCCTCAGGGTTGCCAAAAGATTCTATCCAACTGAATACAATTCTGTTCAATTTTGTTTCAACAGCCAGTTGCGGATGGTGTGAATGATCTTTGTGACTCTAGCCTCTGAGATGAAATTTGTATTGACCAAATGACAGTAAATCTTAAGCAGATAAATCAATCAAGGTCACTCTTCAGACTAGCCACTACTAACTTTGTCAGACAATCTTTGCTCTTGGCTTTTTCTCAAACTTTGTCACTTTCTGGCTGATGTCCACTTTCTCTGACAATAAGCCAATCCCATCAAAGCAAACTGCTTAGTTTTATTAAAATGAATCCCATGATGTGGTGGCACACAGCAGGCCTGTGGCCAAAATAAAAAGTGACAAAGTTGATTAAACAGGACTACGAGTCCACATACTCCAGTGACTCTGTATGCTCTTAAAGGGAAATTTACTTTTTATGTTGATGTGTAGTCAGTCTTGATGGTAAAAGTCAATTAAGTCCGTAAGTCTGGGTTTGGATGGAGCCATGCTGGCAGTGCCTACATGTACCAGGATGCATTTCACACAAGTTTCTAATGCCCAATTCCCAAATGCAGCCTTAGCCTCAGCCTCTATTTGCTGCATTTCTTCAGCTGTATACTCTGGCTTGAATAAATACAGCTGAATGTGAGTCAGCCAAAACACTGTAAAATGTATCTAGATTTTGGGACGCCATTTTTGCTGTTGGAAATACGTGACTTTGAAAATCTTTAAGAAAACTCAAAGATAAGCTTTCTGCACTCCAACACAACACTCTGTCGTGGCTTGCTGATTTCAACAACTCACCTCTTGCAAGACTTCAGAACAACACAAGCAAAAGGTAAAAAACACTGACAGTCTAAGCCTGTCAGTGGCAAAAACAAGCACTGTTAGTAGACATACATTGATGGGGGGCTGTTGCACCATTAGATTACATTGCAGCCCATTTCACAGCTGCTGGCTGAAGCGCTCTCGCTCAATACCGGACCAATTTCAAAAATCGTTGTCCCCATTTGTCACTTACACAAAAGATGAGGGAATAGGGTCCAGGTTGAAAATTACTGAAGTTTCCCTTTGACTAAAAAGCAAAAATATCAACCCTAATGGTGGTAGTAGAGAACAAGTCAAGGGACTATGAAAGTCATAGCCTTCATCCTCTGGGGACCGTGAATAGTATGAATATCAGTACAAAGTTTAATGGCAATCCATCCAATAGCTGTTGAAATGTCAATTCACATTCATCCTTACAGCCATGCTGCTAGCATACTAAAAACTATTCTTAGCGGACAAATTTGTAGCTCTGTGAGTGACAGCAAGGGGCTTGTGGCACTGCTGGGTAATAACTCATTTTAAACAATTCTGGTTGGGTATAAAGAGCAGCATGGCCTCTAACTGCCACTAAGGGGTCTTTTGTATTGTTCCTCTAATTTAGTTTAAAGGGACCATGTCAGGAAAAACTCACATTTTCAGTGCTTGTAGGTATGTATTAGGGTCACACAAACTGTGATATGAGACCACCCAGTCAGTTTGGTGTGGGCTGGTTGGCTCTGTACTCTTGTGATTCAAAACGCCATTCAGAATTGATGCCCCTTCTTGCATCAAGTGGGGTGATGCTAGGCTAAGCTAAGGGTGAAAACCCCTGGATCAGAGACATAGAACCGAGGAGTCCTGTGTCACTGCTGTCATCTTATCTTCTGGAGGGATAAACACCCGATTCCGCTCTGATCCGGTGCAGTTTACCAGCAGGAGGTGTTTGTTTTTTAAACTTTTAGGATTAAGTGGATATATCTTCAATCTCGATTCTTAACCTAGCTGGAACTAACACTGGAGTCACACACCAACTCAGCTGCTGTCATCAATACTAAATATCTTAAATGCCAGTGAGTGTATATAATTGGAAAGTAACACAGTATGTAGATATCTACTTGTACAAACAAAGCTTGTTGCTGTATTTATGCATATAAATGATTTCATTTTGAGTGTGAATAGAGAAGCTACAGTGTTAGCATAGCTCTGATAGATCATTTATAAGGTGATTGCTTCTCATCTTGCAGACAGACCTGACATCATCATGTAGTTATTTCTGAATCTTTTTGATCTGTTTATTGCAATTAAATCACAGTAGGGCTGCTTGAGCCTTATGCCATTTTGACCAAAAGTATGTCAGATACATTTTATTCAGACCCCAGGGAACTGTGCTAACTTGTAGAAAAGAGTTATAATATTGGCCCTTTAATGGTTTTTGGCAGGTCAGCCAAAAGGTTAATTTTTGAGAGTGTCAGAGAGGTTCTCGAGTATCACCATCTCCTGTCAGACTGCAGCACGTACCCATTATTTTCTCTGCAGTCACAAAGTCAACACCCAAAATATTTGGCTCTCTCTCCGCTGTCTGGAATCTATGGTCATTACTGATAACTTTGCAGTGTTAAACGACCCATTCATCCATTAATCATCTGTTCATCCATACATCTTTGCTATATATCCATCATCGATCCATCCTCTCTTGTTATCATCTGCCCCTCCCTTGCTTCTCAAACTCATCTCCTCGTCCCTCTCTCCATTCACCCAAATTTCAATCCCTCCATCCTAAATATCGATCCACACACATTCATCTATCCTCTATGAATATATCTATCCAACCATCCATTCCTCCCTCCTTCCTCCCTTGGCTCTTTATCCCAGTTGAAGGGCTCCTACAGCAAGACTTAACACGCTCCACTACCTCCGCTGTCCCTGCACGTGAATGCACTCACACACACACACACACACACACACACACACACACACACACACACACACACACACACACAAAGGCACTCCCTACAGGATGCAGACGCAGACACACAGACATCGTTTTCACAGCTCCCTGAGCAACTCAAATGGCCCGGGACAGACTGTGCAGAGCAGCAAAAGAGAAAAAGAGAGAGAGAGAGTGAGCCTGAGAGAAACGGAAAGAAAAATTACATGACAACAAGGGCAACAATGATAAAGAGGAAGAAGAATATAGTGGCACAGAATAAGAAATCAAAAAAGAGAAAAAAAGGAGAAAAGTAGAATGAAACAGAAAATATGTCCCAGAATATGTTTTATTAAGAGTAAGTCTACAGCTGACAGGATCATTAGCAGGAATATCATTTATTTCTGTAACAAGACAAACAGCAGAATGAAAGTTTATCTCTTCTCCCACCTGAAAACCTTGCAACTTATTTTCTTGTTTTTTCAGTTAAATATTAAGTGTTTTATAACTTTCCCTACCCCTGAACTCCATTAAACTCAACAAAATATCAATGTCATTCTGAAAATATGACTGTTTTCTCTCCAGATGGGAGGTGCTCATCTGACACCAGTCATATTTCCATCTCATAATTATGTGTAATGAATCTCAAGGCATTGCTATGCAGTCGCTCTCCATTATGATTCAAGCGCTCCTTTGATGTAATAAGATCAAAACGACTGTGCAGGCGGAATATCAGGATTCACGGCAACAACAACAATAGCAACAACTACATCAACAGGATATGAGTTCTCGGAGAACAATAGGGGAGTGTTTCACCTTGAGGGGTAAATAACAATACAGGAGCAGCAAGCAAGGCAAAGTCAGCAGCACAACAGTCTGAAGTGTTTTAAAATTAAAACAGCAAGAGAAGAAACTGTCTGTCTGTCTGTCTGTCTGTCTGTCTGTCTGTCTGTCTGTGTGTGTAAATATTAAGGCAGCAGTATTTGGCCAAACACCATCTCAGCTCATCCATCAGCTGTGGTCAAGCACAAGGTCAGCTTCCAGCACCGTCAACACCCATCTTAGCAGCTCAGCAGGCAAACGGCTGTGATATCGCTCACTCAAATCTACTCCATGACCTTTGTTGCATGTTGTCGCCTCGCTTTCCTCTCTGTCAATACGAAACCGGTGGCGATCTAGAAAAGTTGGGGTCAGGATTTGGAAATATGATGCAGGAAGACTGAAATTGGCCAAAAGATTGCTCTGAAGAAACCAGCAATTGAACGTTTTGAGGATTTGGTCGGATGCCGTTAAGATTCTAACATTTTAGATCTATAAAACAAATTGAAAACATTGATCAATACAATGCAGTACTGTCTAACTCTAACCCCATTGAGTCATTCTAAAGAGCATTCACTGCCATGTTTTACTGGCTGGTTGGTTGTTTTCACTTCAGTGTTACAGCAGTGGTCAGCAAATAGGTTCACCTGTGGGCCACTTCTTTCAGGATTGTTCATGGGGAGGGGCAAGAACCAGTATATTTGTGTAAGGGTTCAACTTCCAATTCTATATTCTTTCACTGGGTGTGGAAAAATATAGATCAAGTCAGCATTTCCGACTCTTTACAAATTTTACATTTTTCCTGATTCCACTCTTTCACAAACTGTTTCCTGATGACAGTGTGAGTTCATACAGTATCATGGATTTGAACCCTCGGTGTGAGCCTCCAAATGCTTTTACAAGACATGCTGTAGCCTCAGCTGGGAAAAAAAATCTTTGGTGTTTACACCATAAAAACATCTGGGGCAGAAAATTGCAGTTTGTAAGAAACTTTTCAAAAGAAAATGTGTAGTAGTGGTTCTGCAGTGACTCTGGTCTTGTGGAAATATATCACAAAGTAAATACTTACAAAAGTTCAGCTTTGGATCCAACAGGAACATTTATCTTTCACTAAGGTGTCAAGCTGCATTAAAATATCCCGGACCTCTTTTAATCTGCAGGTCCATGACAAGAAAGTGTATATCTTCTAAATTCAACATAGTCACAGAGATATGTGGACAGAGAGCCCAATCAATGCTGGGGTTATGACAGATTTTGTGTTCATTTTATCGTTTTTCCATTTGCTCTGACGAACCCACATTGACAATTACAGACTTTACAAAAAACAAAAAGAAAAGAAAAGAATTACATGAAGGAGACACGACTACAAATGCTCTCCATTCTAGGACTTACTGCTGAAAAACCAATTGTATTGGGGTTAAATATTTACTTTCCAGTACAGTGGCAGATATCACTTTTACTTAGAATATGAAGGGAAAAAAATGTTTCTCAAAAACCTCTGTAAAATAAATCCCAGAGTGACAAAAGTGAGTGGAACTGAAGCTAACTTAAGGAAGGTCTACAAGTCTCTTAGGCATCAACAATGACATCTACAACGTAAAATTGGTGGTAATTTTTTACTAACAATGGGTCTTTGATTTCAGACATTAGTAGACAAAATAAGGCCTCTCACATCAAGTAACACTATCTCAAATAACGAGTTTGGCTGGGTTTGATAGAGTGTAGACATCTCCAAATCAATAGAGCTCAATAGAGCTGCTAATGTTGGCCTACTCTCTGATATAAGAGTTTGGAAGTGATGGTTCGATACAATAGTATGCTAATTAGCTGGATAGGCTAACATTTTCAGCCTACATAAGTGCATGTAAAAACTGCCTTAACATTTTGCTCTTGTATTTTCTGAATTAGAGTAAAAAAAGAAACCACTATCCAAAATCTCCATAAACTCCACTTCAATGTGCAGAGAAATTCAAAGCTTAATAGGCCTGCCATGCCTGGTTATGGTTGCTAGGCTATAATTGGGTAATTGGTGTACCAGAGAGCTTGTGAATTTCTGAAATGTATATACTGCTGTAATATGGGATTTCTATGGCAAACATGGTCAAAGATCCAAAACTTGGGATGAACGTATGTGAAAATGCTGCAATCTAGTCAAAAGCCAGGGCTTTCACTGTCTCTGAACCTTACCTCCACTGTTCCATCAGGTTGTTCATGCATGCCCACAAACATCTGTCTGTACCTTAGCCTTTGTTACGTTGTCCACTCACATATTTTGGATCGTATTCAGGCTTGAACATGTGCAAATATATTTCAGAAGTTTATATTTAAAGTAAAGAACGGAGCTTCGTGACCAATGAGGACAGAGGACTCATCAGGAAGGCATGTTTCAGATAGAGGCTGGACTGAGGGACAGTATAAGGAGTTTCTTAAGTGTAAATCATACAAAGAGTAAAAATATAGGAAGTGTGCATGTTGTCTTCTTTAAATGTGATATCAATATAAATGTGATTGACCGAAACACCTAGACGACCACATGCATCTGTTACTCCTTCTAAGCCATTACAGATCAATAAGTGAAAGATGACAGGTGAGAAGCTCTGTCACTTCCTGATGTTTAGTGATACAACTTGTCATCAGTAAGCAGCAGTCAAACCTCCAGGCTGAGAGACCTTGGACATATTCCAGCATAAAATACCCATTCCCACATATTTCCATTTCAAAACATGGGCTATTTCCAAAGTATTCTTAAAGTATTAACTGGATTTAAACAGTCTGGGTTGTGCAGAGTTATGTGCTGTCTGCTGATCATTTTTGACTGACTAACTTTTTCTTTTCAGCACAACAACGATATGGCACATCATTTATAACCCTACAGCATTAGTGGACTAGACACAGCTTTCCCCTTACATTACTTCCTTACTATTTACCACAGCTCCAGATGTTCCAGATGTGTCCATGTAAACTTTTCATTTTCGTTTAATTTCATTAATTTTTGACATAGTGTGGCAGAAATAAACAAGGGCTGCAGTTGATGCTACGTAATTTTACAAATAGCTGTATTAAGTTTCAAGTAGAATATAGAAGCCAACTGATGCATATTGAATTTGTCTATTGGCATATGTTAGGAAAGGAATCAATACAACGACTTTGGAACAAATGAAGTTACATCAATGAATAAATGTGGACTAATCTTCATTTCTATGACCTTCACTGAGGTTTAATATCACAACCTGGTTCTGAATAAGAGAAACAGAAACTTTTGATCATGTTGGGTTTTCAGACACTCCCCTGGAGATGACTCTTCGTTATGACAATAGACAACCCTGCTTATGCACCCAGTGTACTGCTATCAAAAGCAGTGTGAGGCTGTGCTTGTGCAGCAATCATTTCAAATAAATGTACATCCAGAGCAAATACAAAAATCAAGAACTAACACATTCAGGAAGCAGAGGTGCTGATTGAACAGAGTGACCTACAGTTTAAAAACATAATGCATGCAGCACCACTGGCCAATGACATGAAACAAACTGAACATCTCCAAGAAAGATTTGACTGTAATTAGGGCTGTAATAGTTTTGGGAGAGTTCACCTACTGCAGATAAAATTCCCACAGCAGAAACATTACTTCTACACGGTTGATTAGCCCGTTGGTTTCATGTTTTTACCTTCTGCAGGTAAAATGAACTGGGGAGGCTTGTATGAGTCTGATGTTGGTGGACTGGTTTCAACTCCATGACTTCAAAGTTTAAACAGCTACATGCACTAACCGCACCTTTTTTAATAATGTCTAAGAAATGAAATGAGAGAAACGGTGTACAAAAATCCTCCCTCACAAAATGGCATCAAACAAGGTTTTTATTGCCTCCTGCCCTTAAAACACCTTACCTCCATTCACGTGCAACATTTCAAAAAGCCAGCCATTTTCAAGGCACCATATCATTATTGACAGCTAAAAGGTGGAAAGGCACAACAACCCATATTCACCAAGAACAACCTGAACAATGCGGGGCCAACATGGACAAAGTCCAAGGTCTAATGTCCGACTGATTTAGCACAATGCAACCTCCTCCACAGGGCCCGTACTGTAGGTGAAAGCTTGTTTTGTGCACAGACTGTATTGAACACATTAAATGAATTGCCAGTCAAGCCGGTGGCCAAGTTGTGATGGCTGCATTCCTCTTAGCTGACAGAGAGAAAGAAAGAGATGAAGAGAGGAGGTGGAGACAGACCAAGAAATGAAAAGGGCCACAGACACACACACACAGAGAAAGTGGGTATATATAAAATCACAGGGACCTGGAGGGGGAAGAGAGACTGACAAATTAAGAAAGTGCGAAAAAGAAAGAGCGACAGAAAATCTATAGACTCGGAGCTGAGATTGTGTGTGGCCCTTGTTGAACGCTGCGTTGTACATAAAGGATAGCAAAGCCTTTTTATCTCAGTGAGTTGTGGCGATGAGGAAGGAGGTCTGAAGATTATGTTTGTTGCCGGAGTGAACAAGCTCTGCTTGCTTTCAACTCAAACTGCTCTCAAAAAGGATTTCCTTCAAGATGTTCAAAAACCAACAGCAGAAGATAGCTGCGTATCAGGCTTACAAAACAACTGACTGAACTAATAAAATCACTAATAAAATTATACAGTAGTTGATCTATGTGTGGAGTTTTTTTCACACTCGAAATGCTTCTGACTTCTGGGGTTGAATGACAACACAGTTACTGCTTTGCAATCAGGTAACACATGCTTGCACAAATGCAGAGATACCATTTCTGCATTCATGTCAATGTTTCCAAGTTGTAAATTATTCATCATGTCCCTCAGTGGTGGAAATGTCACAGGAATGTACTGTCACACACAGACAAACCCTGTGTCTCAGATAGCCTGTGGCCACTGTACATATCTAATCTTGTTACATGTATAGAATATTTAACTTGTACACTTGTAGTACAAAGATAAGTGAGCGATTATATGAGAGTTTTCCAAGAAGTTTTTTTTTTAAAGATTATTTATATATCCACTCTACTGGATCATGAATTAGTATCCGACTGTACCTGTGCACTTATGCAAGGTTATAATTCTATTCTGTTGCCTTTATTCAATTAACTTACACACCACCAACAACATAATTAATGCTCCGTCAACATACCACCCCCCCACCCCCCCACCCCCTGACCGTACACGAGCTTCACTGAACCAGCCAATGGAGCGAGGACACCGGTTGCCGTCCTGTTACCTATCACGCCATTGGATGATTTAGTCATCATCGTTTGTGACAGCAGCTGGTGGGTGTGTGGACTGATATAGCAACAAGGACCACAACCACTGCCACAGAAAGTGAGTCACAGGCAGCATATGTGTTGGTTTGTGTGTGTGTGTGTGTGTTTGTGTGTGTGTGCCAAAGTGTTGGTAAAAACACAGTTCAATCTGCTGTGATGCTTTAGCTGTTTTTGTTTTGTCCCATCTAACTTTAACACCTCTTCACACAGCACGGCACCACCACATACTTTTTACAGTTTGCATGTGTTCATCTGTAGCCTCATAATATTACATATAAAAATCCTTGTAGGTTTAATTCAACCCCTAAATTGGCAAGTACACATAATTATGAAAATTGAGTCATTAATCATTGTTACTTGCAGAATCATTAGGGTTTTAATACCCCGTTCACAATATTTCAACATATGCTTCTGTTAATGAGTTTTTTTATAGTCCAAAACAGAATAGAAAATCCTTATTTAGTTTTTATTTTTAATCCTCTGTAATGCAGATATTTTAAATCAAATTGACAGTATTTTTTAACATCAACTATTAGTCTTAAAAAGCAATATTTTATCAATAAAACCTCTCCAAAATCTGTTTTAAATAGCAATACTGACTTCAGGATTAGTGATATTTTCACCACAAGCACATTGGATATAACATATTGAATTGAATACTTCATGTGCTTAATTCCAGAGAGAGCACCAAATAAAGTGATCCCACTGTGTAAGTCAATTCCTCAATCAATGTTTCCCACTGAAACTGAGACACCTCATCTAAAGACCAGCCCCCAATACACACCCCCACCCACAGCCTTTAAAATGTCCATACAACAACACTGAAGGGTGTAGGTGATTTTAAATGGCTGTGGTGCAAACAAAAAAAAAAGAGTCTCTGCAGGTTTTAAACTAATGACTACACTGGATTAACACCCACAACCTGATCATTGTAAAGACAACTAAAAGACTGGGACATATGAATGTGCTAGCAAACTGTCCCCAATTGGATGGCTCGCACTTAACAAATTGTGACGTCAGCTGTGAAGTAGACATATCTGCACCCTGGATCATTGATCTCTTCTCAGCTGTAATGACATCAGCTATCTCAGCAATTAACCTAGCTAATGAAGCGGGGGAAAAACTGCTGTTAAAGAGTTCCACAAGACATCAGTCCCACTACATGAGGCACACCGACCACCATTGTTTCACAGTCTGTGAGGTCAACTCTCAAGTGGAGGCCAGGGTCCAAAAATAAACTTTTGGCTTACCTGACTAGGTCGCTGGTAGATGAAGATGTTTACTGGCCACACAGATTGCAATTTTCTATTATTACTATTTAGCATCTTTGTCTCATATGATTCTCAAATCAATATTTTAGTACTGTGCAGTAATAATAGTAAAACCAACTGTATGTAGAATTAAATCAACTGTTTCAAAACTAAAGTGTATCACATTTGAATTGATATATTATATTCTGTAGTATTTGTCTTTAAGTGTGCCAAGGGCAATTGATTAAGGAGTCTGAATTAACAATAAAAATAACCAATGTTGGAGAAGTTACTTTGTGAACATAATTTAACAAGCTACTTCACACTGGAACAAGTCGAACTACAGCAAAGCTTAACTCAGAAATATAGTTTGGTTAACTAAAGTTAGTTGGAAAAAGGGCAAAAATATCTCTTATCTTTTCATGTTGGTTTACTATTTTATAAGTTACTGAACAGTGCTTAAGATTTTTCTTAGTGATTGTCTATCACATAATGACAGAAATGTGTCTTTGGTTAGGGGCTCATAAACAATATAAAACCATACACCAATGATAGACTCACATAAAATTACATTAAAACACAAACAATTCCATAAATAAACAAGAGCAGGTGTGCAAAGCTGAATTAAAAAGGTAGTGTCTACTTGGACTTGTTTAAAATGGATATTGAAGTAAAACAGTAAAACCAAACTAATTTCACAGCTGAAAAGCAAATATTTGATGTTGTGTAGAGGCATTGATAGTTTCCCAACACAGCATACCAGAGCTGACATCATACTAGCTAGCACCTTGACAGAAATGAATGCTACCAGTTAGCAGGTGAGCTAACAGCTAAACGGTGGTTTTTAACTGCAGCCCAGCTGTCACAGCTGTCAGGTTAACAATGTGCAGCAGGTGAGCTTTCTAGCAGGACTTCAAAACTGCTGCACATTTCACCACCAAACTGGATGTGGTAGGAGGCTCTCACCATGTTGGTGCTGTTATCCATAAGGTTCCTGCTAGCAGACTGTGCTGCGTTGGGGAGCTGAATTAATACAATGTGCACTGCAGAACGATACTAACAATCTCTATGTGAAGGCAGATTTTAATCATCCATATCAACCATGTATGGGCTACTTCTTACTTGGAGCACCATCATTGTACTGCCACCTCTCACACAGAAGTTTCATTGAACACAGTGTCATTGGATGAGACGAAGAAGGGGTGATCCCATTGGCCGTGGGGGCAGTGATCTATTTGGTCTTAATCTCACATACTGTAACCATAGACTGTATATCTAGGCAGCGCCATCTTAAAAATTTCAGGTGCATGCTGGGCAAAATAAAAACACGGATTATACTTATATGGGCATGAGGCGGGGCCATGGGTGGAGCGGGGAGGTTTCGATAGGTTGCGAGGGCTGGATCTCGAGGACATTGGTCAATCAACCTGTCAATCACGACGTAGCCACACCCTAATGTATACCCTGCTTTATCGTCAAATATAAAATCAGGGAAGCCAAAATGTCACAAATGAACATCATACTGCATTGAAGAAGGCTTTAAACTAGCGATTGAGACCATAAACACATTTTGAAAACGTTTACTGAGGTTAGAAATCAAGTGAGAAGTTGGTGAATTCTCCATTGACTTGTATAGAGACGGAAGTCCTTTTGACACCAAAACGGTCGCCTCCTGGTGGCCTTTTGCTAGAATGCAGTTCTAAGTTACTTCCGCGCTGGCCTCATTTCAGAGGACCGGAACTCCCCGCCTGACTGTAACTGACGCAAATACGTACTACGCACAACACCCACAGATCAGCAGATCTAGCAGACTGAAATAAAGCAAACCAGCAGCTTTCTCCAGGGAATGTAGAACATTCATTTTTGTTTTCTTATTGGCTAGAGAGGTGGGTGGTCTCCATAATTTACTCGCCAAAGACTAAATTCCCTTGCATTTGACGCCTGGCCGGTTTTAATTTTGGAACCCTGGTGGAGGATCACACAGCTAAAGCAATTACTTCCAGCAAAGGGTCTCAAGCAGAGGAAAAAAAAAGCTGTCTTTTAATTTGTGGTCAATTAGTTCATCTCTAAAGAAGAGGGTTGTGGGTGGTGCGGTTTCCTGTGGGTAACTACAGCCGTGACACAACTAGATTTTGTCAAGTAAATATCTTGATTTCACATAGTTTCAGTGTGGAGAGTTGAGTGTATTTCATCATCGGGAGGCAGTTTGTCTAAATCTCTGCAAATGTAACAGAGCTAACTACGCATGGCTAAACTGTTAACATACAGTAGTGTTAGACTTCCAGCTCAGCTAGCGGTGGTATCAGCTGGCTTAGCTATTACAACAGTTAACAGAGCAAAACATGTTGTTGACTATGGCATAGCATTAGTTCCACCGCATTAGACACAATGACTATCACTGTGACAGCATCTCATTCATAAGACACACTCACACACACACACACACACACACACACGCACACACACTTTCTATTTCACCTACAGAAATACACAGTGTCCCCATTTACAGCACAATGCTGTGTTTCATGTATGTACAGCACATGTGGCAAACTCATCACCATTCTACTGTTGACTTACACAGCCGTCTTTTGAACGTGCACAGCCCATTTCACAGCACAATAGATATTTTGCAAGCACACACTCATACACAATGAGAGTCATACACGTTAATATCTTATGGTGAATGAGGTGATTTTCATAGATCTTTCACTGAACACACACACACACACACACACACACACACACACACACACACATAAGGCTTCATGGTGTCTGAACAGCATCCTTTTCAACATGACAATAGGTCTTCAGTTTACATACACACACTGACTGTAGCTGTATGACTCCATGAGCTAAGTATGCTACAGCTCAGGCATTTCTCCTTATGTTTATGCATTTCCTTTTCTGTAATCACAATACTTCTTCAGTTTAAGGAAGAATGCACCCTTAGATCCCTTCATATATGATCAATCTGTGTTGTTATGCAGGATTTTCTTTGTGATGAGTGGCCTAAATGTCCCTCTGTTGCCTCTACTTGAGGCAGGGATTTCCTTCATTTCCCAGGGTAGTGATCTGGACTCATTGCTCTTACTGCAGCTTCTAGTCTCGCTGACTCTGTGTACTGTGCAGTAATGATGCTCCTTTGGTTTTACATGTCACCTGTGTGTAAGGAGCTTAAGAAATGATAAGCAGTAGTGACAAAATTTTACAACTGGGAAAAAGTTAAAGTCATGCACTTCACTCAAAATGTATCATGCAGTAGGTCTTTTGCTTTGTGGTTAATTAAAGCTGCACTGATCAATATTGTTATAAATAATAATGGGACAATTGACTGTTGGTAATGTGAGAAGTATCACTTGTAGTGGCAAACCCACAGAGGATTATCACCCGACTGTATGGGAATGCAACAAAATGTTTTCAGCAAACAATGTCTGATAAATTCACTGTGTGCTACCTGCCAACTAGCAATAGTAAAAATTAGCAATGAGTTGGTGATTAAGTAGTGGGTGGAGACCACAAACAGAGCAAAAAGGAGAGTTAACACAGGCCTGTAACACAACTCCAAGTAAATTGTTTTGGGTAAAAAATATTAGCTACTAAAATTTTCTTGATCTGATATTAAATCTTTTAAATTTGGACATTTTTCTGTGGGAATAATAAATACAAACCACTAAAGGTAAATGATATGGAGCTAACAGCTTGCCCAAAAGCTGCCTCGTAACAGTGCTAAAGTAGATAGGAGTTATCATTCAATATAAAGGAAAAGACTGAACTGATGAGATCATTTCTGCTCTCCTCACATGTGCGCACACACACACACACACACACACACACACACCTACAGAGCATCCCCTCCCTCCCTGTTGTCTTGCCTGGCACCAGTTACCATTGACACAGATGGTGACGAGAGAAAGAGAGATGCAAAGAGAGACAGACAGGGAATTGCAGCAGTTGATTCCATGAGTTTACATCAAGATCTATTTCCCCTTTACTCCAGCCATATTTTTCCCCCAATAAATCACATGTATCTCCTCCATACATCTATCCATCTGGCATTCATTCCTACTTTTCCTTCACTGCCTCCATTTATCACTCCTGGCTTCCATCTATCCATCAGTGCTCTAAAAGGAATCATAGTAATAGTCTTTGAGCTCCCACCAACAGCCATTCATCCATTCACTCCGCCAATTCATCAATCTGTTTCTCAAACCATATCTTACATTGTATCATAGACCTTTCAGTCATCCATCTTTTTTCACTCATCGTATCCATCCATCCTTTGCTTTGTGTCTAGTAGTGTAGAATTGCAAATGTGAGGATGTGACTGATTGCTTGTCATGGCTTGTTTTATTCATTTAAAACTAAAACTAAAACTTTATCCTCATTGTTCAGTCCATTTAGTCACCTCCCACCCCACTTAAAGGGTCATCTGCATCACTTACCAGTTGCATGCCACAGATGAAGGCCAAGGTACACCTGCCACTGCAGCACCCCATGGTGTCCTCCTCCTTTCTCTCCAGTGGGCCACGTGGAGAAGAACTCTGGGTAATTCCCAAATCTCCAGCTGGACCTTCAAATCTGAGAGCCACCCTCCCTCCCAACCCAGAGGGCTGGCTGGCTGGCTGGCAGCCCAGGTAGAGGCGCTCGCTGCTCAGCCTCAGAGAACAGAGCTGCGGCGGCCCCTGTACCCTCTGGAGCTCAGGGGGGGGATAAAAGGCTACTACTTCATCCAGATGGAGGGCTTACTGACAGGTAAACAGCCCTTAACGTGGTCTCCTGGATTTCCAGCACCCAGGGGTCAGGGATGAAAGAAGGAAGGTGGGCCTTTGGTATGATTCAACTTCTTGGATGCATCCACGGGGCTTGGCTGCAGTTGAAGGCAGTTTGATCAATCAGGTGGCTTGGTGCATTTTTGATTGATATCAGTACAAAAGCAGAGTTAATTCCTAAAATGGGTCTCTAAATAAAGCTGGCTTGAAAAAATGAAAGTAATCCGGCTATTCAACAAAGACAGTTATGTCCACACAGGGTCCACTTGTCCATACATCACCTGCTGGGCTACAAAGTCCGATCGGCAATCATATCGATTAATCGCATCCTTATCAACATTGAATATACTGTGGTCCAGTCAATACAGCAGCGACACAATCACTGACACTGACTTGGGGGGAAAACAGAGAGAGGGATGGTGAAATTAGATGGATATATTCCGCAGATTAAATGCTCTCTTGTTGAAAGCGCCTAGAATTTGTTTCAGGGTGGAGAAAACAAGTGAAAGTGGTCCCTGCCTGCTTTCATTGACGAGCTCCTCTCTTCTCCTCTCCTCTCAGGGGAAGTATCGGGCATGTAGAGGCAACATCCTTCACTGTTCATTCACTGAAACAAAACACACCCTTGACTATCTCCAACACCGCGTTTGTAATCCAATATCTTCCTTTTTTTCATCCCCTCCAAAAAGAAGAAATGTGTCTTTCCCACCACTCAGAAACTGGCGAGTGAAAATGTGTTGCTAGATAGGATGTTAGTGAAATGTCAACAGCCGCTGGAAGCTGCTTTCTGTGGCTAATAAGTCCACCTCCTCCTCCGGTTCATCTCCCCGTCAGCTCCACAGCACACAGCCGCCGTGTTGTGAGTCCCCCCGGTCAGCCGCCGGTCGGTTCATTCACCGCCTCGTCCGTAGACTATCGAACGACCACCTCTCTTAAGCTACACCGAAAACAGAGAGATGGAGAGAGGGGGACTAGGCTGACATTTCAGGTCGAGGTAAGTCTCCAAGAAAAAAAGAAGAAGAAAAATGGCGACATATGTAAGTTTAGTTTTAGTCGTCTCTGGGTTGTCTTCAAGGAGTGGGGAGCGGGGAGACAATGGGAACCGGGATGGACCGACGGACCGAGAGAGACAGCCGAGAGGAGCGTCTCACGCCTGCCATCTGTCAAGTCAAACACCGGGAAACACCACGGCTGTTCCGGTAGGTGGGTTCAAAATAAAACCGGTGAGTAGCCCCAAATCAAACCAACTCCTACTGAAATACTGAGTGTAGCTGGTTTTCTTTTTGGAGCATAACAGCCTCGTTTTTTGTTTTTGTTTTTTTGTTCATTTCAATATGTTGAAACTCCCTTTGTCTTTATTACGAGTAAAATTCCTGCATGAAAAATCCAACTCATGTAGGCTAAGTTACACAAGTATTAGCAGCAAAATATATATTGACAATATTGATGAAAAAGTAGTCATTTGAAGCATCAGTGTGAAAGCAGCGTGTTACTGTTGGAGCTGCTGCAGGTGGAGGTGGAGTTGGTTTAGTCCAGTGGTTACCAACCTAGGGGTCAGGCTCCTCCAAAGGGTCACCAGATAAATCTGAGGGGTCATAAGATGATAAATGGGAGAGGAAAGAAGAGAAAACAAGGTTTTGATACACAAACCCGCTTTTAGTTTTTAAATTTTTTCCTCTAATCTTTGATATGATTGAATTATTGGATTATTTGAACATCCATTGAAATAACCCAATAAAGGAAGTTAGGAGGGGGAAATCACTAATTGGTGGAGCTGTTAACAATTCATAGACATCTGAAATGTGACCCTGACTACACACTGCTATCTATCTATTATCTATTGTGTCTAACCTTCATCTAGAAAATATCTAAAGGTGGCAAATAAATGTAGTGGAGGAGAAAATACAATATTTCCCTCTGAAATGTAGTGGAGTGGAAGTAACATCAAATGGAGTATTTTTTTTATGTAAAGGACTTGGGATGGTTTTGCCTGGAAAATCCAAAGGTTGTAATGTTGCTCCTGAATGCTTTGCCTCTCTCCTGCCCCCTTACAGAACCAACAGGGTTCAAACCTTGCTAACTTAAGCTCAGAAATGGAGTCCACTAACATTAACAAACAACTAGCACCGAACACAACACCCAAGTAAGCTAACATTACTGCAAAGCATGTGAAATACAATATATTGTGATATTGTGGTTTTGTGTGTAGTATAGTGTCATGCTGCTGCCTGCTTGCAATGATCATGATCAATATTTGCTTATTGTTTGATTGCAGCAGTGTGCAGTACTTTATGCACACACACACCACTGCATTGTCTTGTTGGTTATTATTTTGGCAGTGTTATGGCTATGTATTGTCATGATTTGTTTGACTGCAGCTCTGTGTAGCACTATTGCCCAAGACAAATTTCAATCTAAGGACACTGTCTTATCTTATTTTATCTTATCTTAAAGGGACATGACACATGCCATGATGTTTTGTCTTTAATTGAGTTTGTTTGGCTTGAACCTAATTTGAATTGGATGTAATCCTCTGGTATGTTCAGACTACGTTTACCCTTGTGTATTGAGTCTTTTTTTGGTGGGGTGGGGGGGTGGGGGGGTTAACATATCAAACTCTGTTTGGGTAAAGGTTTTCCATGGGTCAGTTTCAGATTGGTTAAAAATCTTTGAAGTACTTTGCTGAATTTGCACCTCTGGTCCAAAACTACCAACATTGGTTAGACTCATGTGGCCTGGAAACCATAATCCATTTGGTTTAAGCCTGCACAGTTTGCATTTGTGTAACATTATCAACAAAACTTTATCCTTGAAATGCACTGCAACTATATGACCTAAACAGCTTTGTAACAGAATGTACTGTACATTGAGGGGTTGTATTTTTTCTTAAAATGTTATTGTTTGTTCTTCATAATAATGTCTGGTCTCCGATGATGGTGTTCATAAAGAAATGGAGCATCTATCTTTGCCTACTTTGCTTTGTTAATGTTCATTATTGATACTTTGTGTTGAGCAGGCATCAGTGAACACAAGGCAGCATGCCAGACTTATTATCTTTATTCATTTAGGTAGGTGTTTTATAGGTGTTATAGGCACATGACTTTTTACAAACTCATCTCAGAATATCTCACTCTTTGGATTGTTTTATGCTCTTATCTTGAAGGCAGGCGTGCCTGACTTCCATGCTAGTCGTAGCTGCCTCTTGCTGACTTGATGAGGCTGATGTTCCGCTCGGCAGGGGAGCTGGGGCTCCTTTCACTCTCTGAGACACACAAACAGCCACAGAAGTAGCTTTAGTCGGTGTGCAGCTGCTCAAGAACATGGCCTTCAACCATTATAATGTCTCTCTCTCTCTCTCTCTCTCTCTGTCTCTCTCTCTTTCTCTACCTCTCTACCTTTCTCTCTCTCTTGCTCTCTCTCAGTGGGGAGTCCTCTCTCAGTTGTCAAGATAGTCATTTTATACTAATTTCTCATTCACTTAATTGAAGGCTGAACGGTTTCCTGATAACCTGCTATTAAGGCTGAATATGTCTTTTAAAAAATAGAAGGACAGAGTGTTCACAATTTTGCCATTGCTTACAACTATCCATCAATTACTGGTAAGAGCCTTGGGTTAACACTTCAGAGAATGTTTGTGTAATTTATGAATCAAACTTCATTTTCACTCAGTGGCTCTGTGTGGTTCAGTTCAAGGCATCACACATTAAGCAGACAAATACTCCTGAAAACAAGCTGTTTTCCCCTAATTAAAGGTGGGGAATCTGTGTGTGTGCGTGTGTGAATGTGTGTGTGTGTTGTGGGGTCACTCGAGGCACTCTTGTAAAGCGGCTGGCAGTTTAAACAGACACAGAGGTGTAGAGGCTATCACTGCTTTAGCTATACAATATAATGGCCTGCTTTCCCCTCACCATCAATCTCTGTCACAGTCCACCCCTCCCACACACACACGCCCAGGAAAACAACACACACAGTCAGATGCACACCTCTCGCATGCACAAACAAATGCACACACACACACACACGCACATTGGTACCACACACACCGAGCGACAGGGGTTTAATTATGCCGCTAATCTTGAGTGACAGTGGTATGTACAATGACTGATTCCCCGGGGCCATGTGTCAAAGCATCCACCCATTCACCCATCCATCCCTTCTTCTATTTATCATCTTACCTACTTAGTCATCCATCTATCGCCCCATCCGCCCATATTTCCACTCAACGTCTTCCTTTTTTTATCTTCAGTATCCCTCAACCTCTTTTTCATTTCATTCCCTTCTCTTCTTCTTCTCTGTCTGTCATTTAGGTACCCTTTCCAATAAATTAGCCTCACTAATTTTGTCTTTCTCACTCATCATCTGTTCTTTCGGAAGGGTTACTGACCAGGCCAACAGGGTCTGTGCCCAGGGGCCTCTGACTACTGGGACCTTGGCCTCGGTTCACCTGAAGGTGATGCCCCTGGTGGTTAGAGGTTGATTGGTACAGAGGTGAATATCACAACTCTTAGCTGTGTTATGCAGCTTGTGTGCATTTGAAAATCTGAGAGAAAAAGCTATACCAGCACACAATATGAAATGAGCAGTACTGAAACTATTAATGGATGAATGAATTAGTCAAGAGGCAGAAAATGAATCAGGAACCATTTTTGTCATTGATTAAGTGTTGAGGAATTTTTAAGTGAGAAAACAACAATGAGAAAAATTGACTGATTCAAACAACGTTCAAATTAAAATTTTTATCTGAGTACTTTAAAGATTTTCATTCATGTTGGCTTAAAATAAGTTAAACAGTTTAATTTTAACATCACCTCTCTTGGAGAGTGTCACAAAAATATATGAAATAGAAATCCTTTGTGCCACACACTAATATATAAAACGACTTATTGTTTGCCAATCTTTATGGTCACTAGACGTGCATTTCACCACAAAATACAAAGATTTGTGTTATCCACCATAATCCACTCATGCACTTTCTTGTTTCTCCATTTATTTATCCATCCATCCCTGAATAAATACTTTAAGTACCTGGCATAACAGTGGTACTTTAGAATTTAGATGATTTAATTAAAGCACAGAAAGTATGGAGAGTACAAGAAGTGAACACAAAGATGTAGAATTGACTGCATATTATATTGTTCTCTTTACAATGTTTATCTTCCAATCTGGTTATGATGCATGCATGCTTTCCAAACATATGCCACTTTTCCTGTCATGTCAATAAAGCACTTTTTGACCTAGAGAAAAAGTGACAGAGAGAGAGAGAGGCTACACAGTCTTCCAGATAGTGAGATAGTATGTGTTTATTACTTTATCTGCCTGGACCAGATGTCACCAGATGCCTGCTGCTGCCAGCCTATCTCAGCCACACACACACACACACACACACACACACACACACACACACACACACACACACACACACACACACACACACACACACAAGGGAAACACAAACCTTCTGCCACTCTGACATGCTATACCTCCTACACCTTGTCCTATCTAAAAACAATCTAACTGCACAGCCAGGTATTGAAAATAACCTATATGAAGGTGGAATATGTCACTGTAGACGCATGTCTGCTGTTTACAGCTCGTGAAATTGAGGACGGACAGACTTTAAATACAATTTGACATGGGCAGAGAGAAAGAGAGAGAAGGAGGTGAAGGGAGAAAGCAAAATGACGGAGAGAGTAAAGACGATAGAGAGGGCAAGAAGGGAAGAGGAACCTCTGCATTGACGGGTTTGGTGTAAAAATAGACAAGAAAACTTAGATCAAAGCAACAAAAAACAGCATATAAGTACACGCTGAGTCATGTTTAAGTGACTAAGGAGTCATCTGCTCATAACTGCAGTGAACAGACCTTGATGAAGATTTAGTTTTTATCAAGAAAACATTTGTGCTTGAGTAACACCATTTTCAAAATACATATCTTAATGCTCTCATTTGACTTATATTACTACTACTTCATACTATTCATTACTATTATGGTATTGAGGTAAATGTGCTATTGCTTTAATTGTCCTTAAGTAATCAAAGGGATCCTTTTTACAGACCCCTTTGATTACCAGTTGCATAATAGTAAAAGGGTCAATGGTGCATCCTGTGGCTACATTAATTTACCAAGCAGTCCCTCTTCAATTAACCAGTGCTCTTCAGAGTGGAAACCCATTTCTCTATAAGAAAAATGATTGCCTCATGTGTGGAAAGAAAAGAGTATTTAAGTGGAATGTCCTGCTGACTGACAGACTGTGGTGTAACAGCATAACTGCAGGCTACTCCTGCCTTTTCGTAAGCAGTGCAATACTTGAGCACAAATCAGCTTCGATGAGAGTAGAATGACTGATTGTAAAATGCGCTCCTCAAAAAAACGTACCAAGTACACTGAAAAGGCTAATCAATTCAAGTTACAAGGCTGCTTGCCTCTGGCTTTCCATCGCTGATAGATTTACTTTGATGTTCATGACAAGTACCCATTGCCAGACACCGTAAGCATTTAAAAGTGTGTTAATATAGAGGAATGAGAAATGCATCAATTTTGTTTTATTTTGTCAGCTCATACAGGTAATTCAGAACTAAAATCAAAAGTAGTGAGAGAATAGAACATTTTAATGACTTTTATGTATTTTCAGGGAGCGTTTGTAAAGCTAAGAAAGCACTGTTAAGGATGTTAAGGAGTCATCAATGTTTGGTGAAAGCAGCACTGTTTGCAGCTGAGTGTCAGCCAGATAAAGAAAGAGATTTCAGACAAAGCAGGAAGATACAGACACCTGTCACCATCCAGGGTGAAGAAGCAGAAAGGCACAGACTCACACATTTTTGTAGCCTCATCTCGACAGTATGGATAAGTCTCATGACAAGTTCACTAAAAAAGACAGATGAGTGACAGTGTTAAAATGTTACCTTAAATTGTTAGAATCATTTGCATAATTCATCAAAATTTAGCTTCGATGAGCTCAGTCCAATGTGGAGCTGCTGTCCAAAGGGAGGATGAAGTTCAAATTGAGCAGCATCTTGAATAATATTTCCTAATCTTTTGATGTGCTTGTGCAGCAAAAGAGCAGATTTTAGCCGTTGGCTCAGCACCTCAGAGGCATCTCATACAGACACTCCACACTTTCCGGCATCAGAGTCTTCTTTCTAACAGTCATGGCGCTGACAGCAGCCAGCACCTTAACATCTCTGGTTGCTTCCCAACACAGTATATAAAGGCCAGGCTGTTGTCAGACATGAAATCCACTCGGTAAGTTGTGGCTCTCTTGATGTTGATCCGCTCGGTAAGTGATGACCGATTCCCCCTTAATTTCAAATCATGGCTGTAATGAATTCAAAACTGTTTTCATCACAGCTTTTTATTCACCATGTAAAATGTAAAAATATTCACAGTTAACAGTAGATGGGATGTTTTTGTCATAGAGGATTTTCAGTGTCACCCATATATTTTCATTTTCGTGCCTGCGCATTTTAAAAATTTCACAATGGCTTTTGCATCTAGATGTTACATGCTTAACCTGTAAAGAGCTTCAACATCACCACACAAACATATTAACTGGAGTCAGTAATCAGTTATCAGCCCAGACTGCATATAAAAGATGTCCTTGAAATATACAATTGTATGTCCTTCTAATTACAATGTAGTACCAAAATGACCGAACTTCAACAAGTATCAATTTGCTCAAAAAATAGCCTTTAAAGCTGATTTGGATGCATTGAAGAGAAAAATGAATGCCACTCATTAGTCCGACTGACATGTTGATTGATCGCTGAGATCAATTTCCTTAACAAACAGCAAAAAAGTAAATGTAATGGTTAGCTGCTGGTTGTGACTGGAATTCTTAATATTTAGCAATATTTTCTGAATTCGAAAGACAGATGTTTTCTTCTTCCCATTTTTGATTTCCTCTCTTGAAATAGTGACACCCTGTGACAATTAACATGTATTCACCCTTCTATCATGATCCAACAACCAAAATGTTTTTTTCCACAATAATTAGAACACTATAAGGTGACTACATAAACTAGATACATGTACTAGACTTGCTGTACATAAGTGACTTAGAGACATTTTTCTTCCTCTTTCCAGGAATCCAATAAGTTATTTATTTTTCCTTTGACTTTGCAAATAAGTCAGATTGAAATGATTTAGTCAAATCACATTAGCCTTCAGAATTTCATTCAGTTTACCTTGTACTGCAGAGACATGTAAATACAAAACCAAAACAATTCACCTGGCAGTGTTAAATACAACTAGAAGGTGTCCTTCATAAATCCATTCTAATCTCCACACAGCATAAATGTGGCTTTTCAGCAAGTATGCAAGTAAAACCTGGATCTGTAGAATGCTGCTACAGGTTAGCATGCAAAAACAAGGGCAGCCGTAGAGTGTGTTTTTTTTATTCATTTATTGGCTGTGTGGAAATAGACATTTATGCCATGAATCACACAGTAATTCAGTTTTATTTGTGCTTCTTGTCTGTGGAAACGCTTTTCCTTCTTAATAGGCTGCCCTCGAGTGCGTGTACAGTATGTGTGTGTGTGTGTGTGCGGGTGAGGGTGGGGGGAGAGTGCTCATGTGAGTGCATGTATTCAGTCATGTGTGTGTGCCTGGAGGGAGAATAGTAAGTGCTATTAGACCTGGATATTGCAGCAGTAGCTCATGGGAGCTCAATACAATTCAATGCGTCTGTCATTGTTATAATGTAAATCACAACAAGCTTTAAGTCCCATTATCAAATCCAGCCTTGGGTCAATTTCTATCCAATATATTTAAAGCTTCAGTTTCTGCATTTTATTAATCACTCTCAATCATTCTTATGTCCACATCTGTTACCTGCTGTATCTCTTTTATTCTGGTTTAGTTCTCCTGTAAATACAGAATGACTGCCAAAACATCCTCAAATGGATATTACTTTGACTTGAATGAAGCACAGATTAATTTCACCTTTTCAGAGCTTCCCCTCTGAGAAAACAATTACATCCTTAATAGTCTGACTGAAAGTGTTCCTTTGTTTGTGCTTGCTGATTGACACATGCACATTTTGCTGCAATATGTTTAAACAAGTATCCATGTCTTCAACCAAATAACATAATCACATTTTGCCCTCTCACTCCTCGTGGCATCTAGCCATGCAGACAGATTTTTTTTTCTTTTTTGAGAAACACCCTTTGAGATTTCTACTTCATTTGTCAAGGTTTTGAGATATTGGTCTATGTAATTTATTCTGCCACCAAAGAAAAATGGAGGTGAATGGGATTTAATTTGTGGCGCTTACCACATTTCAGAAAATTAGCAGCACCAGCTCTGTCTATATTACTCATAATCACAATCTTCAGAATACACTATCAGCTGTTTTTATAAGGACTATTTCTTTAGTGGTGGTTGTTCCAATGAAAACTGTTCACACTGTGGTCTGTGGTTACAGGGGTGGGCAGATTGATCCACAAAGTGTCAGTACTACTGATACTATCTAAATATTGATATGGATCAATACCAAAAAAACATGTTAGGTCATATTTTGGGAACTTGAACACTTTTTTTGCGGCATTCTGCAGCTGTTGTGTGAATCCAAACAGAGATCACTTCATAATAATCATTTGTTATAGCATTAAAAAGTGTCTTGTGCTTTACCATGCATGTGATTAAGTACTTAAAAGAGAATAGTAAAACAAAAGTCTACTGTTTGTCAAATTACTCAGTGGTAATTCAAATATATTCAGAAGTAGCCTATAAATTATGCATTCACCTCATAAATCATGACACGTTGCTCTCACTGATATATTACATCAGCAGCTTTTAATAGTACAGTAAAAGTATTGATATTGAATCAATTTCCTGGCTCTGATATTACTTTGAATCAGAACCAAATAAATAGTATTGCCTATCGTTTGTGAATTAGTAGGACATAGTTGTTGGAAATAAAGGTTACTATGGAAGTTTTTAATCACTACAAACACCATTCAAAGCAAACAGGAACTGACCATTGTCTAAAAACTTGGAAAAAGTAAGCAAATTAAGTCAAAACTATCTGCATGGCTAGATATCAATAAAGGAAAAATATGTCTCTGCATGCCTACATGCCTTTATGCCCAGTATGCGGTCTGTGCTGTGAGGCTCAAACAGATTATATTCTCTTTATAATCAAGTGAAAGTAAACTGCAGCAGAGTATGCCTGAAGTTAGTCAAATGGAACAGGGCATTTACGACCCCTGTCTTTAATGATGTTATGAAAGAGACCAGACAGGGAGTGTGAAGACGGAGAGAACAAAGTGATCGGAGCAAATAAAAGAGCGAGCAACAGAGAGAGCAGAGGAGACAGTGGACTGAGATGAGAAAGATATGGAGGCTAGAGATGGACTGATAAACCAGACAGGCTGAGATGAGAAAGAAGGGACAAAGTAATAAACTTTGCAGCAGTTTGAGGAAGGAGGGACGACAGAAGGAAACAATTAGAGTACATGGTGGTGCAGTAGGAAAACATAGAGAAGGCAGATGAGTAAAGGACAAAGAGAGAGAGAAAGAGAGAGAGGGGTGAAGGATGGGGATATAACTAGAGAGGGAGAAAGAGATGTTGAAAAAAAGAGGATATTGATTGGTTAAAAATGCATGAGGTGTCTGGTGCGCAGCTCCTCATTTTTAATGGCTTCTGACCAGACAGTCTGAAACTAAAACATTCATCTCCCTGAATAACTGTTTTTAATAGTGGGCTTTATACCATTTGCTCTACTGAATATGTCAGTGAGTTGTTCAAGGTCTAATACAGTCGCTCAGTGAATAAATTAGTTAACTTTAAACAAAAAAAAAAAAATCACCATTTCAATCAAATGCTGACATTGCATATTTGAAGTACCTTCAATTTTAAATGTGTGATGAGAAAGTGGTTGAAAATGTCAACTCCATGTTTACCTACAGTCTCTGTTGGTGTAGATGGACTACAACGGGAAAGAGGTGAGGTAATTTCTAAAGTAAAGATGTATGTCTGTCCCATCCAGCCGAGAGCTCAGTCCTCAAATAGAACAAACACTGACACTGACGGATAGATTGTACTGCCGTTCTCACCAACGTCGAGTCAGAGAGTGAGTCAGTAAATCGGTTCATGAAGCAATCAGATCCTTTACTTCAAACTCCCGTGATGGTTTCTGCTTTTGCTCAACGGCTTTGTTTTTATTCAGCTTAATGTCACTGACTTTTATCAGCTTTGGACGTGTTTCACTTTTTTGTCTCTGTTATATGATATAAACAAGATTAAGAGTGTACCAGCTATAGTTTTGCATTAAAGCATGTTAAGATTTGCTTATTAGCACTGAGCACAAAATACAGCTGGGGATGAGGGAATGTCTTTAGTCTTTGCAGGTATTTGGTAAAGTATTTACCAAAGTCAGTATGGTTTATCCTTTGGGAAGCTTTAATGTATGAAAGTCTAGAATATAAACAACATCTCATTATATTGTTAAAATGATGATGCTAATCTCTGCTTAATGTTCACTTTTTCATTATATGTGTTATTAGTCCCTGAGCTCTAATTGTTATTCCTGAAACTGACTTTAATTTGCACTTCCTGCCTGCTTTCTGCTGTCTTTCCATCTGTCCTGCCCTGCCTCTGCCAATACTGTATTCTGCTGCGCACGTGCATGTGTGTGCATGTGTGTGTACACTTTAATTAGCAGTAGGTTTTCTGTTCTGTGAATGTGTATCAAGACACAGCGTGGTTTGGTGTCAGTGACGAGCTAGTGCCAGTGTGACGCAAAGAATCTCACGTCCAGCAGATCAGAGTTAAGATGAGAGGATTTTCACTTCCTGGCCAAGTCACACAGCCAAATTTACCTCAGAAGCTCACAGGCCATCCAAGTACTTATTGGGTACATCCACCTGGCGTGCCTTGCCATCTGACTGTTTCCTGTGAAGAGTTGTTTGTTTGTACACAGCCAACTAGGTTTGTTAAAGCTGGCATGAACACCACAGTAATAGAGCCAACACAAATAGACCTTTGAGGTTTGAGTGACCAGGAAGTGTGTTTTGGGGAATTAAATCTTACACACTTATTACACGTATTACATTACATTGAATTGTCAGATGCTTGGGAGCCACCAGTGTCTTGCTAAAGGGCACTTCAACAGGAAGAGTAGAGGATCAAACCCCCACCCTTTCAATTACTGGACTCTCATTAGACAGGGTTTTGGAAAATGAACTGGGATTTTCTATCTATTCTTATCTTTTATGTGAAGTGTACAAATGTTTCAAATTCAGATTGTTAAATTTGACCCAGTTTGGATCAATACAGTACCAATGCAACAGCAGCCTATTATTTTGATCCAGTTTTAGACACAACTAGTGCCAGCTTGAGTAAATGTATTGTTACTTAGACAAAATGATGTGCATGAAACTCAAAAGATACACAAGTTATTAACAATAAATGACAAACTGTGATATATAACATTATCTTTAGTTTTGGGTTATTCCCCCCCCCCCCACACACACACACAAAAACTAGGTTGCAGCAACCCCTTTTCTTGAGTTCTTTTCTTCTTTGACCAAGAGTAACATTAGTATCTATTCTATTCTTTTCTATTCTATGCCATGCTAACATATTGTCACTCCAAGACAGATACAATAAGCCGCAGGCCCGCTGGATTTAGCAGATTTCATGCTAATACACACATCAACTCCACTGTTTGACATAATTATCTGAAACAGCAAGAAATTTTTCCTGGCCAGCACACTCGGCCTACAAACAGCGTGTGTGTGTGTGTGTTTGTGTGTGAGTGTGTGTGTGTGTGTGTGTGTGTGTGTCTTATCCCATCACTAGTATAGCTTTGGGCTGGTTTACATTTGCATAATGAAGTCAATAACACTGGCCTCCTGGGAGGCAGCATGGTGACATTATTACTAATTTAATAAGGAGAGCTAAGATTGTGTGTGTGTGTGTGTGTGTGTGTGTGTGTGTGTGTGTGTGTGTGTGTGTGTGTGTGTGTGTGTGTGTGTGTGTGTGTGCGTGTGTGTGTGTGCCTTCATGCGTGTGTGTGCATGCGTGTGTGTATGTGTGGATGTTTGGGGAAGGAGGGAAACAAAGATGGAGAGGGACATGGTGAAGTAGAGTGAGATCAAGATAGATTGATGCAAGAGGTGAAAGAGAAAGAAAGAAAGGGGTTTCAGGGGCAGAAGAGAAGTGTAACTGGAACAGGTTGGATAAAGTAAAAGAAAGGACAGAAAAGGTGAACAGCAGAGTAAGAAGAAGGGAGATAGGGAGGAACAAGAGGTGAGGGTGAAAGGAGGACATAAAGTTAGAGAGAGGAAAGTGTGCTGGGAGAAAGGAAGAGGTGAGAGGAGGGGTGGTAAGAGAGGGAAAGGCAGTAAAAGACAAAGCATGTGGATAGGTGAAGAAGTCAGGAAGTGAGAGGCAGGTGTTTCAGAGGGACAGAGATGTATGGCTGATGTGTTCTTCACTTCTGCTTTAATCACAGACTCTGTGTCCTCACTGTCCTCTGCTGGTTATAGGCCGGCAGCAGTCTGTGGTCCAAAACAGGTAGCTTTCGCCCCACAGCAGCATTGCTATCATAACACACAATGAATGAGCCTTTAAATCTATGCGGAAATTATGCTTTTTATAGCTCACTCAATGCCAAGTAAAAACAATCTAAAAATGTACTGTATTTTTTGAGACTTCATTGTGTACCTCCAGGCAGCCACATATTCTTGAAGGAACCCATTGGATAATGAATGACATACCTGTCCCTTATTCTAATTTTACTGTTAATGAGGACACATGTACATTTCCAGGTTCATATTTTTATTCTGGAGCTCCACTGTATTATCTTTATAGAAATGACAGGCCTATCACTCAGTTCTGAACAATGAGCCCACTCTAGTCTGATTGGATATCACTTTGTTTTATTGTTCTTTACTAGAGAGGGAAACTTTTTCTTTTTCTTTTCTTTATATACATACATCTCAATCCAAAATATTAGACAACAATAAACAACATGAACAGCCCATGGAACAACTGTAGCAACAAAGACTACAGAAGTCATGACTGTTTTTGGGCATGAGCGAATAATCTGACATCACAGTGAGGAGGAAGTAAAGATAATATTTCAAACAAAGCGTTCAGAGCATGCTGAATTTTTACATACACTCACCTCACCAAGTTTTGGACCTTTGACCATGTTTAACATATAGACATCCAACATCTCAACAGTGTCAAAATAACAGAAAATCACAAACATGTCCTCTAAATAAGATGGCAAAAAATGTACATTCAAAACATACTTATTGCCTCTATTCTCTTCAATAGACACAATTGGGAATTTCTAGTACCATTTGGCTTGAGACGTTCACAATACACCTTTTTCAAAGCAGACATTTTAACTTGCTAATTATTATCTAATTACATTTAATGAATACCCACACAGGTGTTTTTTCACTTATTGTAGTTAATTAGACTTCTGCTAAGGTTGACATTGGGCAGAGCTATGATAGAGGTCAGCGAACTTCAAGAACCAATAACACTCTAACAAGTACAACAAAGTTAATGAGAGGGTCAGATGGATGTCTTGCAATGCGGTGTAATCAGGCAAGAAAAGAAAAAACCTGTGTGGGTGGAACATGGGTGTATAAAGCCAAGTGTTCCAGTAAGCCATGGCAATAAGCCAGCATGCACAATACCAGGACAATGAGGCTGGCTCAAGTAAATGGAAAGCAGCCATTATTAAAGTGACTTGACATGGCATGACATCAAAATATCTGCCAAGAAAAAGGTCAAAATGGGACATTTCTAGGTACAGCAATAGTTAAACCGATAATACATAAACCAGTAATCCATCATAAATGGATCATACCTTAATAATCTTGTCTGAAAATTTTAGCTGATTAAATATTTGTAAATGCTGCAGAGTATATGCAGCAGTAAAGTAATGCGCTTTCAAAAATAATGTTATGAATAGTTTATATATTTTATTTTATTTTTTAATAGTTTATTGATAAAATTCACAAAAATGTCAGTAAGCAAAATAGACTTAACCCTCCTGTTGACCTGGGAGGACAACAGGTGTTAACTCAAAAATGAGGTATACTTTCATTTAAATGAGGCCTATTGACTATAATTTCCAAGCATATGTGTAAAACCTGTGATAATAAGTTGGAATGAAGTTGGTTAAAAGGTCTAACACAGAATTGGGTGATAATTTATACCTTTCTGTTTTATATACAGTCAAACCAAGGGTTAAATTAAATCTCTTCAGTACACCAATTACCTTTGGTTCACCTGCAACTGCAGTTTTTTCAAGGTAATTGGCAGGATGGTTGTTTCAAGCATCTTGTAAAACTTGCTTTTGTCTCTTCATGTCATCCCAGACTGATTCTATGATGTTGAGATCAGTGCTCTGTGGGGTAGTCCCATCTGTTGTAGGGCTCCTTGTTGCTGAGGATAGTTATTTATGACTCCATCTGTATGTTTAGGGTCATTGTCATTCTGCAGAATACATTTTGGACCGATTAGAGGCCTAATGAAGGTCCTAGGTCCTTATGAACTTGCATTATGGATAAGAATCGAAACGTTCGAAATGCCCCAAACTTTCCACAGTATTGTATGTCTTTAGCATTTTTGCCTGGATAGATTGAAAGATACAAATGCTTGAAAGATGTTGTGCTAGAGAGGGATATTGTCTGCAGCGAACCCTGAGCCATATCATGTACCATCAAGATGTCCAGAGCAGGTAAGTCTTCCATTTAGATTTAAACATTGTCACATTTGGACATTACCTAACATCATCAGGAAGATTGTGCCAAACTGCTGCTTCCTCATATTTTCTATTGATCCTATGATCCATGTCAGACAACTTACAGTGTTCTATGTAAAGGGTTCATACAGAGAAAGCATATCATGGTTTGTAACCATACCAGTATTTTAAAATCAATTTGCTAACTTACTGATGACCAACAAAAAGCCCTTAACTCAGATGTTTGAACATACAGCAAAATATTCAGTATTTGTATTTTTGTCAAACCAGATGAGGCAGATTTTTAACTAATACATTTATATTAGCTAAGGATATTTTTGTTGATGTTTAATGGTAGCGCGAAAGTTTGACAGTGCTGAAAGGCTTGAAGTGAGTAGGAGTCAGAGGAGATAAAGTTAGAGTGAATATAGGAAGTTGCCATTACACAATGCAGAGCCTCAGGGGTTTGAGTCTACATGAGAAGTGAAGCAGTGCTGGATGTGTGATAGTACATCTAGGGGGTGTTGGAGCATCTTCCCTGTTACTGTTTGGCTCTAGCTGTGCATCCCACCAGCCACAGGTGCATGCTGAACAGGCATTGCCAGGCCGGATGTTGCTGCTGCTGCTGCTATCTGCAGTTCTGAACCTCTTACAGAGCTTGAGCAGTGGTGCAAGTCTTCTCAGCAAGACTTTGTCCAAGAGAATTTCAAAGAGACAAAAATATCCTTCGGTTTTGAGTGTGGTGCTCAGAGGGATAGTTTCATAAAACCTTTCAAAATATCACAGGTATCACTTGTGAGATTTTAAAAGGTTATATCTTCAATATCCTGAGCTACAGATGGAAGGGAGAATTATTTAGGATCAATCGATGCATCTCTCCGTCAAACAAACACACACTCACAGACACACACTCACACAGGTACTGTAGTGCGGGCATGGACGATGTGCTTGTTGATTGCTGTTAGTTTCATCAGATCTACTTTGGATGGTAGGTTACATCAGAGCATCTCTCACGGGTATGCGCATTTGTGTGTGCGTATAACAGCTATGTGACAAATAAAAAGATGAATGACAGATAAATAACTAATGCATCAAGACTAAGAATCAAAAACAGGGCAAACAGTAAACATGTATTAGATAGCTGAGATAAAGCCAAGGCACCTTTGTGTAATTGGAAAACTCAGTATTTATCAGGAAGGAGACAAGATTGCATTTCAATTAGATTACTTGCCTTCTTTACATCACAGGATCCATAGACACAGATTTGGGCTGATAAGGGACTGTACAAAAATTATATGGGGACGGTGGAGTCAGAAAAGGGGTATGATTATATTTTTATTCTTTTTGCAGAGGGGGAAAGTAATATACATTTTCTGAGACATTAGGGGAGTTTTTTCTCACCCTAAGTTTATATTTTTAATTGATTTTTAAAAAGTCAAATAGTTTCAAAATATTGGCTGTAGTTTGTGCAATGGGTCATAAAGGTGTGCTTTGCCTCCTCTCTCTCTGTTTAAGGGCTTTGTCCTGTCCTTAAATTAATATAAATATACATATATTATGGTTTCAATTAGGATATACTTTATTAAAGTCTCCATGATTTACCTTTTTTGAGTTATTGATAGTGCAAAAAATTAACATAAAGTTAACACACACACAATTTTTGTACTGTCCCTAACTTTTTTTTGTGTACATGGTCTCAAAGAAGATCAGAATTTTGTAAGTATGTGGTGCATGCGCGTGTGTGTTGTGTCCCCCAGCCCTCAGCCCCCTCTGTGCGCCCTACATATAAAGCAATCCAGTCCAATGTTAACACCAGCTGCTGTCTGTATCTCTAATTATAGCCTGTGCACTGCAGGCTCCCAGGGCAAGACTGGGGGTCAGGTTACTCCTTCCCACTGCTCTCTCACATATAGACACAATCCCTCGTTTAAACTGGGCCTCAAAAACAGGCTCTGACAGGGCTTAAAACTCACATGAGGCTCAACTAGATATTTATTCACTTATTTACTGTTCACGTTGACCCCTCTTGGACAAGGCGGGACACTTCAGAGGAAATGTTTCTCCCTGGAGGAACTGCAAAGATGGTCGGGAGATTCAGAAGTTTAAAGTTCTTAGTAATTTATTTTTCTAGCCGAAGGCATGAATTGGAAATGTTTGCTCTCTTGACAAAGTCTTGTTAAAACTGGTGTTGTTTGTGGAGGACATCCCCCAATCCTTTTCTATTATCTAATCATATTATGAAAGAATGTAATTAAAAGAAAATCAGTGATAGCAATACTTAATTCAGTGTACAGGCTTAAGATAGATAGGTGAGTGCAGGATTAAAACAATAGGCCTTCTATCATTATAAAATGATTAATACGGTCTGTGTCTCCAAGACTTATAGAACTTTGTCTCCTCGCTTCCTTTCTCTTTGTCCTCTCCATCCCTTGATTTCTTTCTTCTACACACTGCTTTTTCCTTTTCAGTACTTCCCTTCCAGTCCTCCCCTCCCTCCCTCCTTGACTCCCTGCCTCCCCTTCTTTATCTCTCTATTTTGGACCCTGAGAGGGGGCAGGGTGACTGAATGGGTGACCCTTCCTGTCTCACTCACTCCAGCCTTTAACCAGCTAGAAACCAAATCTCAGAAACTCTGACACAAGAATTTCTTGGACAAAAACTAAAACCAAAGAATCATTCACTGGATTTATTTCCAATTTCTGCTGTGGGGAAGGTTTTAGTGTATTTTTAGACCTGGTGCGATCCAGCTTAACACAATTGCTGCGCGCGTTTTGCTGCCAGATTTGAGTGTTGCCTCCATCGTCTTCTCTCACAATCAACTGGGGCCGAAAAGGATTTAACGAAGGAGTTACACGGTTGTTTCTATGGTAACACTGCAGCTCACGAGCCTTTGAAGGACTGAAGGTTATCAGTAGACACCCAGCAAACTCAAAGTCCAAGGTACTGTAAAAATCCATTTCACTCTGGCTGAACTTTATAATAATGATCTACTACTGATGTTCATGGCTGCTGCAGGTCTATACACATACACAGTTACTGTGTCTCAGTGCCATTTAAAATGCTCATTAGAATTTAGCAACAGTCTGGGTATACAGCAAAACTTTATTAGATGGAAAACTGCAAATAGATGGCATTTAAGGAAATTTAATTAACTATGTTTTGCCCGGATTAACTAAGGTATGTAAACATCCATTGGTGCTAAAAGCTCCAGTGTGAGTTATGAGCTCATGTTACAGTAATATTTGATTACTTCCTGTTTTGGGTTCGATGTGTCACCTTCATTTATGTTAAATTTGAAATATTCCCAACTTTCTTAGAGAGCATTTTAAATTGAGTGACACATTAAATGCCTTGATTATTTATTTTGCTCTTTTTTTCTGCTTACATGACTCCCCTTAAATAGAAAGACATCAAGCGTAACAAAATTATTTTATCTCATCTAAAACCATGCTGATTAAATTGTTCTTTGGTGAGGCTAAAAGTTTATGTTTACTGAGAAAAAAAATTTCAACCACCCAAATATGAACTGTTTTAGTTTTATTTGAAGTGGAAAAAACTAATACCGCACCTCATTTTATTTTTAAATGATCAATTACCATTTTTTTCTTGCTCAAGAGGAATGATTTACAAGTATGAGAGTGAAAATAAAAGTATGTGAAAGGAAAAAAGTTAGTGTGCTTCTAAGTGACGCACACTCTGGACCACGTCTTGATCACCTTTCACTTGCCCTCATGCCGGTTAGTGGCCTGCACCCACATCCTGCTAATTCTGTTCATTCCTTTGGTGTGGAGGTGGCAGCAGCCGCAGTTGCTGTCTTTGTGTGTGTGAAGATCAGCTCAGCACTTCATGGTAACAACAGATGGGCACATATGTTGTAAGGGAAAAGTGTTTGCACACTGTGACTGACACCTTGACAGTAATATATAGAGCATGGGCTGTTTAAAAAGACTGTGCTGTAATTACTTGGTTCAGAGGAGAATGAAGTGGATGATTGCAGATCAGTGCAGCTTCTCTGTTCTGTCTACTGTCGAACATTTCGAGTTTGTGCTCCATCCCTCTGTCGTTGCAACATCGTTTTACCTGCTGTGGATCAATACACTGGCCTGAACAGCCGTTGCCACGGCTTCACAAGATCAATGGTCAGCTTTTATATCACACACACAAATGCAAGCCCTCTCAGTTCTACCTCTGAACTGACAGGCATGCCAGCTGTTGTTCACTAGATCAATGGTTAGCCTTCTTGAATCTGATGCACACAGAAATTCACATTCACAGCGTGTGCATGTGTGTGTGTGTGTGTGTGTGTGTGTGTGTGTGTGTGTGTGTGTGTGTGTGTGTGTGTGTGTGTGTGTACATTGGGGGGTGAGGGGAGTGATAGTAGAATTATGTAAAATTGATTTTGCAGTTTGTTATCTGAATGTAGAAATAGAAAGGTCAGCGTGAGACCAGCTACTGAATCAAAACACATCAATTCTTCACATTATACAACCATTCTGGATGACATAAATATAGATAGATACTGTAGATAGATACGATAGATAGATAGATAGATAGATAGATAGATAGATAGATAGATAGATAGATAGATAGATAGATAGATAGATAGATAGATAGATAGATAGATAGATAGATAGATAGATAGATAGATAGATAGATAGATAGATAGATAGATAGATAGATAGATAGATAGATAGATAGATAGATAGATAGATAGATAGATAGGCAGGCAGGCAGGCAGACAGAGATACAGACATGATTTACAGTAACAAAAAAAAATCCTTATTTATCTTGTACTGACTCTTGATGCAGCCCCTCCATTCAACGTCTGTCTCTTTAAGCCCCCCCCCCTCCCAAGGAGCCCATTCTGTAGTGATTGGCTGCCCCTTAGCAGACTTCCAGCTGCTAAGTTAAGTTAAATTAAGTAAACTTCTCAAATACATCTGTGCATGTTTGAGCCAAAATGTGATCTGAAATATGAACGTGAGCGTAATAAAAAAGCGTAATATGTCTTCTTTAAATGAACAGAGGGCAGGTCAGATGCATTCATTCCTGAATATCAGCTGGCCCATTATCACTGAACATCATTATCACCCTGAAGAAGGCAGGAAGATGCCAAAATGTCTAATGCAGTTGAGGATGCATACTTTTGTGTTACATTAAAGGCTATAATATTTATAATATATATAATTTATTATACTGTATCTCATTCTAATAAGGACATAGGGGACAGCAGGGGACAGCAGGGGACAGCAGGGGACATTTTCGCCAACCTACATCCTTTTAATTGACAGTTAAGATGAGAACCAAAATGAGAGTCCCCCCCCCCCACCTGATTCTGTCATAATGAACGGTGCTAAATGCTTCAGCTGGTGTGGCGGGGAGCACACAGGGCTCATGTGGATCGGCATTCTTCAGGGTCTCATTAATAACCTTGAGAAGGGCATGTTTCTTTCAAATGAGTCAGCCCTGTTTTAATTCAAATCTCCACAACAGTGTAACTATCACTTTGCATTTGCGGATAAGCTGTGTGAGAGGCGGGCAGGGAAACAGGAGGAAAAACAAATCATCTCAGGCGTTCACTGCAGCACATCACATAATGAACACAAACAACTCCACACAGGCACACAATCATGCTACGGCACACTACTGCCAACCAATAATGAAAACTTTCTTTAGAGAAGTAATTTGTCTCGTCGAACAGATTTTTCAAAGTGAGATGGAATTTAATCTCCTCATCACCTCGGGTAATCTCTGTCTGTCTTCCTCTCTCTCTCTCTCTTTCTCTCTCTCCCACTCCTTCCCCTCCCACTCATCTCTCTTCCTCATATCTGCCATTCTCATCCTCACAAAAGGAAACATGCTCAAGTGATTCACTCACGTCCATGTGAACAAACAGCTGCTGAGCACATTAATCACAAGAACTGCCTGGTATCATAAATGCAAGAATTTGATACGGGATACACAAAATATGGACTATGTCAGCACAGTGCCATAATAACATGAGCTGTATTTTGAATTTTAGTAGTTTCAGTTTTGATAATGAGTTTGTTTTCAGGCTGATTTTCTTTGTATGTCTCCAGAAATCTCCAATGTCACCCAAAATCTGTAAAGTATTACTTTGAAACTAAGAACAAACTTCAAGCTTGACTTCTCTTCTTTACAATCATATTTTTTTGAAACGAGAAACTGGCTGTGCTGCTGTTTAATTCCTCGAGATATTTATAGATGTACAGTAGGCACTCTGAACGGTGAGATTAGCTGTTCTAGAGACCAAGGTTGGATTGCATTGACTGACTTGATTGAAATGATTTCAGAGGTTTCACTCTTAATCTATTGCTATGAATTCCCTCAGATTCAGTCAGCAGCTGGTGGAAGTCATTCAGAAAAAGTGACTTTAACCAGATTTTAAAAAATGGATTCAGGGCTTTTCAGAAAGCATTCCGGCTGCATTTCCAGAAACCACCCCTTAGCTCTGCCCCTATAGACTTGAGAAAAATCTTTAGTTTAAACAGAAACAGGTCTACAGTATTTTATTGTTGTTAACACAGTTAACTCATACATACCATTCAGGTAAGTAAGGATTGACCCATTTGTACATTTGAGAGCAGTAACAACATGTGAAACACCACAACATTCCTTGAGCCTGAAACTGTATGGCTTTTCTTAATGTGACCCAGAAGATATTGTGCATCTAATAGACAGTTTTGTACACAGAGAGTGTTTCTGGATCAATTTTATAACAAATAAAACAACAAAAAATCAAAAATCACCCTTCAGAAATGTAGCATTCTTCATATCCATTAACATGAAATGATGAAATGGCTGTTATAGTGGATTCAGAAAGTATTCAGGCCCTTTCACCCTTTGTACACTTTATTGTGTTGTAGATTACATTTTAAATGGATCTGCAAGTTTGATCAAAAACCTGTTTTTAGAAGCTTTTTTGAAAATGTATCAAACATTTGAAGCACCATAGAAATTGTCTGAATGGTTTTATAAATGAGACATTTCAGTTTTTGATTAAAAAGAAATCTAAAAGAAGATTTTTTCACTTTGCCATTATGGGTTACTGAGTGCAGATTGATGGGCAAAAAGGTAGTTTTATTTTTATTAACAAAAACACAACTGCTAACGGAACCTGCTATGACAAGGATCATTGCTGGTTGGCCGTTCACATGTTTCTTTCTTCACAACGGCGTGCCCTTGTTTGGATGTTAAGAGAGGAGAGAGAGGAGCTTTCTGTGCAGACTGCTGGGTCCCAAAGTTCAGCACTGTGCAGCGCGGGGCCCTCACCATCTACAGATGATCTGTGTTTCACTACCTTTCTTCATAAGAAGCATGTTCTTATATTGAGTTATATATGCTGAAAATCTGAATAAAGATACTCTATCAGATTGGGTTGGCTGTTGAAATCATCGGTGCCCATCTTCAACACCTTCCCTGGCCACGCCCTCTAAGTCATTCATTCATAGAGAGAGAGAGAGAGAGAGAGAGAGAGAGAGAGAGAGAGAGAGAGAGAGAGAGAGAGAGAGAGAGAGAGAGAGAGAGAGAGAGAGAGAGAGAGAGAGAGAGAGAGATTTCTGGATTTCTTCATTCTACTTTTGTGTAACAGTCCTCAGGTACAGTGTAAAGCAGCCTTTCCCACCTGTTAAAAAGACAGATGTGCTTTCGTCCAATCAGCAATGATCCTTGTCATAGCAGGTTCCATTAGGAGTTAATGTCGTCGTGTTTTTCTTTTTGTTGTTGTGTTTTTGTTAATGTCGTTGTGTTTTTCTTTTTGTCGTTGTCGTTTGCCCTTCAGGGCCACCATAGTTCTGACTCCATAAACAAAATACAGGGACTCTCAGTAATACACTGTCACTGCTCTCTGGAAGAAGTTTGGTATAGAGACTAATAATGAGGGGATACTGTGGACACAGTCATATTCTGTCTTCTGTGGCTCTGAAGGCGCTTTGTCAAGTCTCAGAAAATAACATGACATCTGTTATCTCAGTCTGGGCTTGCCTTGTGTGCAACTGCTTTTAGAGTTAATGTCTCACACTGCACTGTAAGTTTTTATACTCTTGTTTTATCTGGCTAATTCTATTTAGCTTAATTTAACTTCCAATTTATCACTTTTTAATTGTATTTAAATGTCTTTTTATATTGCCATGTGTTGCTTTTATATTCTGGCTTCTTGCCTTTTATGTTTTATGTAAAGCACTTTGAATTGTCTTGTTATTGAAATGTGCTACTTAAATAAACTTGCCTTAAAGACTTTAAATTTATAACATAAAGCATAATGAAATGGGGACGTGAAATTTAATTAAAGTGGGTTAGGGTTAGGGGATTTACCAGGCAGGGAGTGTGTCTAATGCAAAGTTGTTGTACTATGGGAAATGTACAGTAGGATTCCTGATTTTTCCGAAATACTGTTTTCTTTTAATCTTTTTCTTGTCAGTCTAGATGTTATAGATATGAAGTACAGTAGTACATTTCTGGGATGCATACAAAAAAACAGGTTAACAAAATGATCAGCCTGTCTTCACAAGAAAAATGATAGTATAGTTCAAAAATTCAGCAGTGGGTGTATTACAGAGTGAACTTGGGTAGTGATGTTCAGATGATGTCAAAATAAAATGACAAATGTATATATTAGGAGGGTTGCTTGGATGATAAAAAAAGTGACTTAGTTACATAGCTGCAGGAGACTACTGTTCGCTTCCTGTTTCCATGGGAAATCAAGATCATGTTTCAAATAATTGCAACTGAGATTGTCATGGTGTTTAATGTTGCCATAATGATGAAGGTTGCCTTAGTTTAATGAAGTAACTTTAACCCACACCATTTATTTCTCAAGTGATCATTTTAATCCAAACTATGATCTTTCCTTAACCTTAACCAAGTGGTATATGTACCTAAACCTAACAAGACCTTTACCACATGATTACTGCCAATAGAGGCAGCATAATGGAAAACACTCATATGGGTCGTCATTCTGGAGTGCAGGTACAATTGACCTATGTGGTTATTTCATTATGAAGATGTGTTGAAATGATTCATTCTTTGTTTTTATAATTCCCTTGTCATATTTCAACCTTCTATCTCTTTCCTCCTGACAGCAGCTCTTTTCACCAATGAGCAGCCAGACCAGTGACAGGGGGGCGGCCCCTCCACCTCGGCCCAATCAGAGGACATTTTTGGATGATGTCATTTTGACCTTTAGTTCACCAATGGCCTGGTTGCTGGTTGTGGCTCTGGTCATCACATGGTCAGCTGTGGCCATTGTTCTCTTTGATCTGCTTGACTATAAGACTCTGGCAGGTAATCATTGTTCATTTTATACCATTTTAATCTTTTATTATATTTATAAAGTAAAACTGCAGTATCATTTTTAATTTGAAAATGATAATAATTCCATCATAATGTGATTGTAATGATTTTCAACACCTTGTGGCACCTTCCTTCCACTCATGCATTACCCATTTTTCACATTTTTGTCACACATCCATATTTCATCCGAGCATTTTTCAACACCCTCTCTGACATTTTTGAAGTAGACTTCAAAAGTGGACGTGCTCTCATCAAGGTCATCATTTGCAATACCGTCCATGTGTCAAGTATGGGGACTCACACATTCTTATTTTTTTCCTTTCAGCACATGTTGGTAGCAGCTGTGGTATTGTAAGCAGCATAGTGCCTCAATACCTGTGGCACTTTTACGCTGTTTACATTAACACAATGTGTGTTTCCCTTCACTTGACAGATGTACTGAAGATGACACACTGGTTTTGGCAGCAAATGATTCATTCTGTCACAACAACATGTTCACATAGGCTCTAACGGTTCACCATTTGACGGTTTATGTACCAGTGTAGTAATACAGCTGTGTACATCTACTCCTCCTCATTTTCACTTAAATGTCTCACTCATACACGCATAGAATGAGAATTGATTGAAAGGGCATTCCTGGTGTTAACATGCATACTAATAAGACAGTCAGAGGGGATAATCAATCTCCAAAACACTTGTTAAACTAAAGTAATATTATTACTGCAATACACAGACTATAATAAAATTCTACATGTTCCCAGTTTCGACACTGAGAGCGGTTGTGTTTCTTCATATATTTTTAATCCAATTATCTCCAGCTCATGACTTAATTGTCTTGAGTGATCAAATTTCATTCCCTGTGATCACATTTTAATTACTTCATTGTCATAAGATAACAGAAAATGAATTTTCCTGAGATCGCAACTATGCTACTGACTGATTAAAGTAAAGTCAAGATCTCTTCTTCAAACATTTTCACTTTCTTCTCACTAGCACCATGATCAAGTCTCTACGAACCCAGAGATAATAAGAAACTGTACCACACTGAGCTTATTATTTTTGTTAAAGCATCAGGGTTGATTTCTATCCCACACTGAACAAGAATACAGCTGTATTAACCGCATTATGCTCCAGTTATTATTTACTTTAATTACCCAGACCTCCAGAGGTTTAGTGACATTTAATGCATATTAATGTATTGCTTTCGAGATAGAGTCAACATATTAGCGCATATGTTAACATGCCCATGGAGCTATAGAACCACAGAATTATTGTTGATGTAAAAATCAACATTTTTCACAGTTTGTCTTGGGAGAAGTTGTGTTGGGTTGCATTTCCACTGCTACTGTGCATCTTTTGATACAATGCCAATTAACTATTATCTTTCACGTAATCTCCAATTGATTTAAGAAGTTTCTTAGAAAATACAATTATTTGGCTTTCATTATAGAACAATCAATTCAGTAAATTACCAGTGTGACATAGAGTCTTTTTGTTCAACTAATCAAAAATGTGTAATTTGTCTACAGACCTACAGCTGTTATTTTACCCTGATGCTTTCTTTTATACTAATACAGGAAGGTAATGGTTCATTTTACAGAAAGGGTGGTGCAATTCAGTAGAAATTATGAGAAATGTTTTTTTGAAATGAATAAACTGAATAGTTAATCACTTGAGTTAATAGTTAAAAATAGTTAATCAAGTTTAGGTGTAGTGGTATACCCACTTATTATATTTGGGTTCATAGTTGTTAATTTGCAAAAAATCTTTAAGAAATGTTGTGTATCAAATGATATATTAACATATCCTTAACATATTATAAGTGGAGCGCTCTGGCAGCAAAATGGATCCTGCGCATGTCACATTAATCACAATGTCTCCACTTCGACTGCAGCCAGGGATCTCTGTTATATGTCATATCAATCTGTCTCCCCTTGTTTCCTGTTTGCCACTTAACTGCCCAATGATAGGCAAAACCCCAAACAAATAAAGAAAAAAAAAAAAAAAAAAAGTAATTTGGTGATATATGGGAGATGTCTTTCATTTATCATAAACAATCTAATATGCCAATATGTTATCTGACTCACAAAACTACAAACTGAAAAGATTTTTTATTTGTCTGTTAAATAATTGCTTAAGGTGCTGTGTGTTGGATTCAGTGGCATCCACCAGTGAGGTTGCCACAAAATACGCTCTCTATGTAAATGGCTCATTCTTATGTAACGAAAAAAGGGAAACAGGGAAAGAAAGAGGGGGATGACCTGCAGCATAGCCCTTGCCGGATTCGAACCAGGGACATTGCTATTATGTGGTATGATGTAATTACTCGGCTACCAAGGCGCTCCAAGGACCTGTAAAATAAAGCATTACCACAGTCAACATGGAGAATAATATCAATACAGTTATTTTCCTATATGCTCACAAGTGCTCTATTTAGAAAACCGCTTGGAAATTATAGGAAAATAATTAACAAGTACAGGTCAAATAAAATAAAGTCTTCCTCTATATGATAATGTAAACATGATGGTGAAGCATTGCTGACACACAAAGGTCAAACTGCCACCAATCTTCCAACCACACAACAGGAAATCAATCACTTTGATTTTGTCATGAAGTGTGTTCCAGAACGCAGTTAATGTACTGTAATAATGACTTTTCTATCAATTCTCATCATATCTGCTCCTTATCACTCCCACCACAACTACTACCACAAGTCACCATGTATCTGGACTATCCTACAGTGTAATGATAGTCCTGTCTCACACACCCACACAATCATCTTTAACTCCTTTCCTCCTTCCTTCACCTCCATCCTCATGCTATCAATCACCTGCCATCCCATCGAAAGAGTACACATCATACTGTGACGACCCCATGTGTTTATCCGCTGGTAAAAAACCACAACATCAACAAAATCACTAACAGTTTGACGGTCTTGCATGCTTGTACTAAAGACTTTCCTGTGACAGACCAGATAAAATTAAGATATACATAATTCCTGTTCAGTATCTCAAAAACACATGACTCATGCTGCACTGCTCTTATGGGTTTAAACTTTTAAACTAGTTGCATTACTGGTGAAGCCCCAAGGAAGTGTCATCACAAGTGTCAAAATTGCATTGATACAGCTGTGCAGGTTGTTTCAAAGCAACTTCTAGAAATAACAACTGGTTAATTTGGTAATTACAGCTTCATGAAAACCAACTAAATGAAGAAAATAGTGATTATCTTTCTGATTATCATGCTATCAATAATTCAGAAATGCACAGTTCTTTAAAAGTTTCAAACCACACAAAGAAGAGCAGCGGCCTTAAAGGATCACTTGACCCAAATTATTCAAGGAGAACGAACATGCACTTTTTCCCAGTGGTGTCTATCTTGCAGATGGTTTTGGTTTTATTTTCTGAGGTTTTCAGATATTCACTACTGAACCCCAGCAGCAACTACCACAGCTTTAGGCTGAATAATGTGGAAGTACCTGAAAGTGTAATATCACCGACGGCGACTAGATGCTAGCTCCAAAAAAATCCTTGGTTCCAATTGACTCCCATTTACAAAACATCTCTCTAGAAATACGAAGTCAATGTTTTTTTCATGAACTCCTTATGACCTAAAGGGCTCAATTTGGTGCTTAGTTTGGAAATGATTGCTCCAGGACCATTAATAAGTTTTGAAGACTCATAATAGACTTCAATGGTTGACAGCTGTGATGGACTTTTCTGGCTTTTCAGAGCTTCTCTTTAAAGAATAAAGAGTGCTTTTTACATTCACTAGGTGCTGTCACACACTGTGGATAATTTTCACTCTTTTGTACCTTGAGTAGAAAAAAGTTCCCGAGCTATCCTAAGTAAACTGGTCATACTTTTTAGTGTATTTGTGAGATGATTTATGCTCCCCTTATACCCCAAATTGGTTGGCTGGACATAAAAAACAAAACTGTCTTTATGGATTTAACAAAGGGAAAGTGAGAAAATCTGTTTTGTGATTTGGGTGAATTGATACTTTTAAGTGATTCAGATGTTGATTTACCTGTTATTATACTACTAGTATGGTCTGCAAATAGTCTGTGTTTTTTCAGCCACTCAGCTACAAACCAGTGACAAATTAAAGGAAAATCAGCACAGAACAGCTGGCTTCAGTGCTACTTGTCATTTTTGTGTTTTGATGGAGAGCTCTGTTCAAAATCTAACAGGTGTTAAAAAGGGTTGATGTTTGGTGACTGTGAAGACCGTAGCATACGATTCACATCATTTTCATACCCATCTAGTCACTCATTCTTGTCACGCAAAGTACGGAAGCATCTGCATTTGTCATGGTTCAACATTCAGGGTTTTTCCTTTAACTTGTCACCCATCTGTCTAGTCTGTCAACTCAACTCAACAACACGTGTGCTGGTCTTACTAGGGTAATATTGCATGTGTGTCTGGACCCTAAAACAGTCCACAATGACAAAGCAGAAATGTGAAACAAAAATATATACGTACAGCGACACAGCCTCTTTGTCCAATTTTGAAATAATTGAGCAATTTCATTATGATTGCTGACATTGATAAATATGTTCAAGTTGATGTGGCTAATATGATGGAAACCTAAACAGAGAAAGTGGAATACAGGGTCCTTGAATGAGATGTATTCATATGTACTTTATGCAAAGTTATAAATAAAAGTATTAAAACTTTTTCTGTAAGTGAAGGAAACCTTTTCCCCAATGTGATAGTCCTGAGCTGAGTAGGAAGTGCACATGAAAAGCGAGTGTCTCCCTGTTCAATGTAGTTATCTTCCATTTTCTGAGGCAAATATTTGCAAACTGACAATGACAAAATGCTGGGCTGCATTTTTAATCACATGGCTTTTCTCCCACCATGACATTTCAATAAAGGCCAGTGTGTGTAAATGAAACAGCAAGGAGACATTTTTGGACAATAAAGAAGAAATACAATTCCCCCTGTCACAACAGAGCTAGAGATAGAGAAGTGTGTGTGTGTGTGTGTGTGTGTGTGTGTGTGTGTGTGTGTGTGTGTGTGTGTGTGTGTGTATGTGTGAAAGAGAACAGTCAGAGAAAGTACAAAGGGATACAGATATATGGGGAGACAGAAGCAAACGCATTCGCAAAGACATACTGTATAAAGTATAAAGTAATTCAGAAGCGATAAAGACACAGTGTAGAAAAACAGCAGGAAGGACAGAAGATGTCAGAGAAGGGGAGAAGGTGGAGAAGAGACAAAGAAGAGTTTAATCAGTCACTTCATCAAACCCTTGTTCTTTTTGTCTCTGACAGCGAGGCAGAGACATAAATGAAATCATTCTTACAGTAATGTATGTGATTATTACCATTTATATTAATACAGATGGAGACATTACTAGGGGATCATGCAGGGTTTACTTTGGTTCAGATTGGAGGGAGGGAGAAAGAAAGGAAGAAAGATAACAATGTTTCATATCATTTAGCTTCTGTTATTCAGAGAGATGTCTCTCTTCCAGCTACTTTATGTTCTTTCTTCTAACAATGTTTCAAAGTGTCTTGGCTTTCCTTTTTTCTATTTCTATTGCACAAGTTGTATTTTTCATCTCCTTTCTTTGTATTTTATCATTTTGATGTGACTGCTAAACTACACACAAAAACTAAACACAAAAAACAAAGGAAAAAAGAACACACACACAAAACAAAGGCAAGAAGGTAGCAGAGAAGAGACACAATACAGAACATGAACATTAACGTAAGACCGAGACAGAAAAGTGATTTAAAGAAAGATGAGAGAAGAAAAGAGACATGGCCTGAATGAAGAAAGAAAGTAAGATAGAAAGGTGAGGTGGAGGAGAGACCGAATTAATAAGTCACAGCTAATAAAAGGATGACAGGGAGTTATAGAAAGGGAAATGCTAGTCTTCTATTCTTGGTGTTCCTGGCACTGTGTCTGGACGTGCCAATCAAAGAAATGTCAGCGCATTAATCAGTTGTTTATAAGGATCCATTATACGACTCCTCCACACTGGGCAACAAACAAGCAGAAAGCTTCTTCCACCTGAGAGAGGGAAAATTAAAAATATCCAGAGAGGAATTCTAAACAGTGCATTTAGCACTTTAGAGCCCACAGTTATCATAATAATAGAGTAGCTATTCACATGACAATTACTAAACACCTGCACTGCAGCCGTGGCTATATGATCACGGTGTGTTTTAACATTTCTAGCAGCCTGAAAGAAAGAATCATTAGTTTCACGGCCAGAGAAACTTACACCAAAGTGAAATTATCATCTCACTTATAGATACAGATGAACTGCTAAACGTTATAATGTGTGCACAGTGTATCAACTTAATACTAAATTAAAACACTTCTGCAAAGTTCAAATCAACATGAAAGTGACAGAGCAGCAATTAGTTTCTACTAAATAGTTCGAGACGTGACACATCCCGACTTTAAAGCAAAAGGGAAATAGCGGCTTGTGCAAATTACCTGAGGATAGCACAGAGGGGTCAATGTACAACAGTTAAACTGAAAATAATGAAAATATCTTTTGGTTTGCTTTATAGTCCAACTGAATTAAATTACCTTTTTTTTTGGCTACTACAGTACAGTATATCTGCTCTGTAAATCAATTATGTTCTCCCTTAAGAAAAAAGAAAAGTCGAATTTAGATTTGAAGTTCTTTTATTTCATGATTGCCCCCTAGTTTTACATTATCCATCAAATACTTACATAGCTGGACTCCTTATTTCAATACAGCAAATCAAAACTTAAATGAGGCATTCGATCATCAGCCTGAGGGAGCAGATTGTCACACTGACTCTGATAGCATCCTGCTATCCTGCTATCAGAGCCACAGACTCAACCCATGTTAGCTTCCCTGCTTAAGTCTCATTCTTATCTTACTTACAAACATGAACACATGTCTCGCCCTGCACCTTATAGCTTGCTGAATGAGCCATAAAAGAAACATTCAAAAGTGCACCTATAATGTCAGTCAGCAGGCTAGATAGCTGGATAAACATACCTGCAAATGTCATTTTATAATCTGGTTTGGTCATTGCTCTTCAAAATCCCTGTTAGCGACATACAGCATGTCCATGACTTAGAGCTAGGGCAGTTTGAGTTGTCACACTACAATATAGCACCGGTATCCTGCCAGCTCATGACAATCAAGGCAAGGCAAGGCAAGGCAGTTTTATTCATATAGCACATTTCATACACAATGGCAACTCAATGTGCTTTATACATAAAACAGAAAAACATACAATTAACCCCCCACACCCCCATCCCCCACACTAATAATAAAAAAAAGTACAGAAAAATAGAAGAGAGAAATAAAATGCTAGAATATAACATTTAATATAAGATTGCAGCATAAAATAATGATTTGCTTTAACCACTTAACACACGCTGTTCCGTCTACGGGACGGGACGGATGTTAGGAGGTAGCCACAAGTTCTTCTGGATGTTTTAAACACCAACCCTTAAACATATATATTCATGCCGTACATCGTTGGAAAGCTTAGATTGTCCTGATTCATTCAAGACCACTCACGACTTATATGGTTGCTCACAGCCGTAATAGTATTAGCGATTAGCTCGGCTAGCCCCTGAGCTAAGTAAGAAAAGCTATAATGCTACATACCTTCAAAGTCTTCTCTTTATCCACAACGATCATCTTATGACTCAGGACTTTCTGTACAGCTCGCCAAGTATCCATTCTTGTGAAATATGAAATCCGTTTCCATAAAACCGAAATACTTTCCTCAATATGTCCATGTATTTAGTCCAACACGTAACGTAATCACCAAATAACAAACCATATAGGCTACGGTCCGTTTACGTCATTTCCTGACCTGCATGTTTACGTCCGTGAGCCTCTTCTGCTTCTGACGACACCACACACAAGCCAATCGGTGTTTAGATTTAGGCAGTACATGTCTCCAAAGCATAGCTCCAAAGCCAATGAGGACATGTGACCGACAACAATGACGACATGGCTTTGATTGACTGCTGTTCTAGCCTATGGAAATATTCGGTGAAATGAAGTTGATAACCTTTTAGCCAATAGTCAGAGGTTTCCAACGGTGTATGACACTAAGCTATTAAGTTTGGCTGTCCATAAACAAACTCCAAGCGTAACCGGCGTGCGCCCTGTGCGTAAAAGAGTTGAACCATATATCATTACGCACTCGGCATTTTGGTACACGGTTGGTTCTTCTTCGACTTGACATATGACTTATACCAAAATAAACAGATAGATAGATAGATAGATAGATAGATAGATAGATAGATAGATAGATATGGCCAAACAAAAAAATATGGTTATATGTAATAATAATATTAATAATAATAATAATAATAATATGGCGTCAGCTTTCATTAGAGACCAAGATTTTGATTGTAGGCAAAGGGGATGTGAAGTTATAGGTGTTTGATTGTGGTTATACAGCTTTGGTAACCAAGTGTCCATTTGGAGTCTCCAAAAAGGACCTGAGGAAAACGCATGGACATACCTGTTGAAAAATAATTCAGAAAAATTCATCTTTTGGTCTTTTGACTCCAAATTTGGACTGCATGAAGCCATGACCTGTGGCTGTGGCCTCATTGTGTCTATATACCGCTGAGAGGTCCCTGAATGTCTGTACACATGTCATTGTAAAGGCAAACCTATGGGCGAGTAAACAACCCCATCATATAACCTCTGCCACTCTTTGTCAGTAAGTCACAGAATCACACAGACACGTTTACAACAATCCTGAGAGTGTTACCTTTCCAATGATACTAGACACATCTCTAACAGCATAAAAAACAGGGGCGTGTGTTAAGTGGTTAAAATCATTAAAAGGACATAGAGTGCGAAGAGAAGTGTTTTTAACCTGGATTTAAAAATGTTCACAGTTGGGGCTGATTTCAGTTCTGCTGGTAGTTTGTTTAAAAAGCCCCCTGTGCATCATTTGTTGGACTTTGCCTGTCTAGCCCTTTGCATTAGGTAATCCACGCTGACAATGAACATTTAGCTTAAATCACAAAGCTGTGGACTCATCTTGTTTGTAAATGTGCTGGACTCATTATTTTGACAGGCACAACATACTGGGACAATGTCAATGGCGGAAAAACTGGTAAAAAATATAACAAGGATGTTTCAATTCTGCTTGTGGTGCTGCTGCATCCTATTCATTCAGCATGTGTTGCATCAATCATCAAGATAAGTCCTAACATGTTCTGTATGATGAACATCTCTGTGTGATGTTTTCTTTTTTTATAGTTATAGAGGAAAACAGGGTGTGATTTGTGAAAGAATCAGTCAGGGCATGTTTTTGAAATGTCTTTATTCCTGAAAATGAATCAGAACCACAGTGAGCCTGTAAAGACTATATGGAACCTATTTCTTGCAGCTGTTGCATAATAACTTAAACAAAGCAATTTTGAAACTTGAACTAAGCCACTGTATTTTCAGGAATATTTTAATGCATTAAAAGAAATCATCAAGTAGCCTGATATTTTCACTCTCAGCAATGTGATGACAATTACAGTAGATTGTTTAATTAGCCAGGTGTGCCAATAAAAAAGTGGTCTCAGGACATTTTGTTTGAGATGAAGTAATCAATTCAGTGTTTGGTTATTCTTTATTTTTTCTTTTGCATATCATTAGGTGGTTACTGTTAAATTGTATCAAGTCAAGGCATTAGGATGATTCAGTAAATAGGCTGCAGTATATTCCTACGTGTCAGACTAAGAAAACAGTCTGCTTTGATGACAGACTTCTGACTTCTTTTTATGCTTTCCTGTGGAGGGGTCATCCACAGCATGTCACCCTTTTTTAATCACATCCCTGCAAATCTCTGAGCAGGGAAGGAGGCACCCCTGGCCCGTTTACTGCGTCATCACATAGCCGAGATGCTGTGTCATCTCACATGAGAGTAGACAGTAAAAGTTCATTTCCAATTTTATTGTTGTTTGCACTAATGAGTGTTCTCATGTTGCAGTGCTTTGCTTAGGTTTTTTTCTTTTAAAAGCCTATTTTTTTATTTTAGATCTATGAGTAAAGCAGCATAAATTACTATGAGGGGGATAAATTTTAGTCCCCTCATAACTCAGCAGAGTCAGGGATATATAGACCAGAGGGGGGAAATTCCCACCATGCCCCCCAGCAAATCGCACCCTGAAGGCAAGCAATAAATCTAATCCTGTATGTGGCTTTGAGTGATTGGAAATATAAAATATGCACTGTGTTAAAGACCTCTGATCAATATTCTGACTCTATCTTCTTCATAGATTACCTCTTTCTTTTGTCTTATTTCCTTCTGTGTTTGTTCTTTTTCTACTCTGTATTCTTCACGTCATGCTGTCTGAGTTGATGTCTTGTTCGTACGTATCTCTTCCTCAGGTCTCCCTCCTCCTTCTGCCATCGCTAAGAGAGGTTTGAGGTCTAGAGGCAAGCAAAAACTTCTACTCCATTAGGACTGAATTTGAGTGTATTTATAGATTAGATATAGATTTCATGTTAAAGTTAGCTGTAGAGGTGCTGGTAGACAACTTTTGTTATGTTTGGACAGAGTTAGGCTAGTGGTTTCCTCCTGTTTCTAGCCTTTTTGCTAAGCTAAAATAGTAGATATTAATGTATACTGATTTTTTTTTTAAAAAGAGTCTACTTTGCTTTACATTTTTCTCTGTTCTGTTGTATTGTTCCTCTTTATTCTATTATGTTTAGGTATTGTTCGTCCAATAAAATCAAGCCAGGCTGGAGTCCCTGGTGAGGTTGCAGTTGAGGGAGGCACTGACTGGTTGGAGTTACTGTGGAATTTTGCAGCCAGTTTGGTCGCTCCTGATGATGAGGATGATGAGGAAGGTATTCACCAGCTAACTGAAACCTTCACATGTAAGAAAACATCAACTCACACTGATTAACCATCTAAGGACAAACATGATAATGGTAGTGTGTTATTGTAATACAATCTTTTGTACTTGCTACAGATGTTATGTGTAGGATTCCATGTCAATAATAATCCGTACTAGGGCTGGGCCAAAAAATAGATTTTTATATTAATTGCGATTTTTTTCTGGCAATTTTTATTTAATTTTTTTTTTCTGAAGACCAGCTAAATGTAGCAGTTTATTGTAAGATGCTGGCGGATGAGAATGTTTTTTGTGAGGGCAGGTGCACAGTTTTAAAAATAAATCTCACAAACTGATGAGATGTGTGTATTGTTTATTGGAAATATGACTCATGATGTATTATCAAGTGTTTGGTACAACCTGTTCTTGTTTAATGAAAGAAAATCACAATAATTAAAATATAAAATCGCAATACTTGGTAAAATCGAATCGCAATACTTGTTTAATCAGAATCGCAATTTAAATCAAATCGGGACCCAAAAATCATTAGAGAATCGAATCGGCACAAAAGCATATTGGCCCAGCCCTAATCCGTACCCTATCTAGAGCTTTATTTTCCTGCTGTTACAAAGCAAGTGCAAGGGCAAAAACTTCACGTCTTTAGGCAGTTTTCTTTGGGCACAAGTGTATTTTTTTGGTCCTGCATCCTGTTTCAGGGAAGTAGAGCCCATAATGTATCATATGAATACAGTACTTGGTAGTAAAGTACAGCACTGTAATGTAATGATAGTAAAGTACTCATAGTAGTCCTAGTGAAGAAAATGTACTTATGTGCATAATTCTGTATTGAAGAGTGGACTCAATATCCCATCTCACTTTTCTCATCTTTTCTGCTGAAACCAGATATTTCTAGTACAAATGCTCATCATGATAACCTACGCAGTGCAAATAATAGCATTGCCATGTTAAAGAACATTATCACTCACTCTCTAACAAGAGCTACATTTGGCATAAAATAAATGTCCCATCTTATCTACTTTATTCAATTATAAGAACCAATGAAATACTGTTAATTAACTGTGATTAAAAAAAACTTTGAACTTGAGCACTTACTCACAATACTCCCACAACACTTATAAGATGCAGTGAGAAAGTATCATGAACATAACAAGCAACACTTAAAAAGCGGAGGCGGTTCACGGCCAAAGCAACAGCACCAAAACAGAAGAATAAAGGGAAAGTGATTCATTTATGCAGACGGCCTCATATTAATTGCTTGCTAGGTATGGAAATATGAGTCTAGAACTTATTATTTTTGCATCTAATGAGCCATGTCTCTGTAGGAAATGGTAACAATTAGTAATCTGCATGTGTGCCATTTTTCATCGCCTAATATTTATTCTTGCAATGTTTTGGGACTGATCAACTATTGGGATTGATTAGCACCTTTTTTTTTCCTTACTTCAGCTTTCCACTCTGAGGAGCTCTGAAAGAAAGGAAGGTGGAAAAAAATAGAGGGACGGAGAAGCAGTTGATGAGAAGAGGGGAAAGCCAAAAGAGAAAGGGTGTCTGTCTGAATCAAGTGGAAGAGAGGATATAGAGAAACTATAGGAGGATGTACAGTATATCACAGCAATGTTTTTGTCTGTCTGTTGTTAAATGGAATTTGATGAATAAAAACTGCTAATAATATGAATCATTGGCTTAAGTTTATTTTCAGCCTGTAGATACAACATCAGTAGCCTACAGTTTTTTTGATAGGCTAATTATGAAACTGAAAGAATGTAATGCAATTTTTGATTTGATTGATTGATTGATTTATCTCTTAGATCAACAAAGTGTAATACTTATAACAAGCTACCAATCACAATAATATTATGCTAGGTCTTTCCATAAAGGCACATAAGAAGCCCCCAATGCCACATGAGGCAAGTAATGAAACACCAGCAACCATCTTCTGGGCAGGAAGATGTATAGTATAAGGACAGGAGGACAAAAGGACTAGATATGGTTCAGGTTGCACACAGAGGAGCCCCTCCAGTGTCTCCAGCAGGGAGCCTAAACATGGCTTGAATATGACGAGAAGATGATGGAGGGAGACAGAGCAGAAGAAACAAACAAACTGTAAATCCATAGCTCTTCTTGAGATAACGGTGACAGTGTGACACATAGTTGAAAGAAAACTGGGCTGAATAAAAGGGGTGAGAACATAGAAAAGTGGACTGTATGTATGTCATGTATTATATTAGATCACCAGCAACCTATATCAACAAAAACATAGAGCCTTATGTAACTTTAGCATTTGAACATGCAACCAAAGCAAAGCCTAACAGGCATGACATTTATAATGAAGACTTCACATGGTGGGAGTGAGGAGGAGGGGTAGGGGGGGCTGTCTGCTGAAACATGCTGAAACACTCACTATGGCTGTTGAAATATATGCTTAAATTAGCAATTTGCTAATTCCTATTCACAATTAAGGGGGCTTTGGAGGAATACCAACATGCACAGGGCTAAAAGCAGGGTACCTTGAACTAGTTTCTGGTCTATCACAGGTGTTGTTGCTTATTGTTAATTCACTTGGATGTAAAAACTTATCTGTGCAGGATGCTATACTGCAGACAAGTGTGATGTGGTAAATTAAAGCTTTCAGTGCACTGAGAATGGAGACATCATTTGTCCAGCAGTTAAATTTAGGAAATAAACAACATTTGCATATTCATAGATTTAGGATACATCATTTCAATATCTAGTTTTTGGAGGGGATATTTAAACTTGATACGGTTTTAGGCATAATAGGAAGGAATGATTAGAGTCTTATAACAGTTCATTTCACTGAACACCATCTTCATATCATCCCCACCAACTCTTGACAAATGCATCAGCTTCTCTTCTCATCTCCTCATTTGTTGTAATCCTCATTGCTGTCTGCAGCCTCTAATGGAAACATTTATATAATTTACAGAATGTAAATATGGGTGTGTTAATGTTTAATTGAGTTGGCTTGCAGTCAGTATTATGGGGATGTGTTAGTGGTTTAATACTATTATCATGAAATTATAATGACATTATAATGAAATCATAACTTTATTTGGCACAAATGAATTTTAACCACATTGCAGTGAACAGAAAATCTCTATGACTGTCTGTAGAGGATGTTGACTCTGTAAAATGTGGCTCAGATTAGCAACATAGAAATGACAGTATCTCATATCAATTAGTATCATGCCATAATGATGACCTGATTTTTAAAATGTAATTAAATATATATATATATATATATATATATATATATATATATATATATATATATATATATATATATATATATATATATATATATATATATATATATATATATATATATATAAAAAAGTTCTATATATATATAGTTTGACTGTAATCAGAAATTGTATATATATATACAATTTCTGATTACAGTCAGAGAAAATCTGTCAGATGGGTATGATAACATGCCTGAAAGCCTTTTAAAAAATCTTGGCACCTCAGCTTTGACGATAACATCATTTGCACAAGTTTATCTTTCTCTGTGGAGATGTTAATGAAAAGAACCTTTGATTTGTCAAAGCAAACACTTCTTCCTCTCACACATTAAATGAACAGTAAATGAACACCTCTTCCACTCTGGAAATGGTTTGTGTGGGAACTTAACAGTATCCAAATGATGATTTATCACAGAATTAAACCTAAAATGATGATTAAATGATGAGTGGTCTGATTGTAAAAACAAGTTTGGGGTATGGGTAAAATGATATGGTTTTATGAGGGGCTATGCAGCGGACTATTTCTTGGCCAGGCCAAGTAGCTTCTTGGAGTCAATGTATTGTTTCTGCACTTTAGTCTTTGAGAGTGGTGTTGATCTTCTCATGCAACTCTCAGCAAAAAAAATATTTGCCTGAAAAATGGAGGAACTATTCCTTTAAAGCTATGGAAAATGCACAAATACCACTAATTGTCATTGGTAGCAGCAGTAGCATTATGTAGAAGCAAACTGCAAGAGAGAGGCCAGCATGGTCATGTGTGGAAAAGGTTCCTGTTGGAGATGTACTAACAACATGCTGGGGGAGATCCTTGTACTGGCCAGGACATGCTGGCAGAATTATAAATCAGCTGACCTGGAAAAGACGAGCACTCCTGTGTAGAACTTCTCTCCAATTACTGATCTCAAATCCATGATTTTTGCCCCACAAATCATTCCCACTGAACAACTGAATAAGATTTCAAAGAAAATTGATGCAAGAACTTTTTTATTTAAGAAATAAAAATTGCTATGTCAGCATTTAAAGGTCCTTTTGTACAAAAATCTCCATTCTTGGAACCTTGAAACTGAGGTTCAACATCCCTTGTTGTGGTTTTCATCACTGGTATTGGAAAGTAAATGGTATTCAATTTTATCAATGAGATAATGTGATGGGGTAAGGGCGGTTAATCATTGAATAATTGACAAAAAAGTACTGACAAACACACACACACACACACACACACACACACACACACACATACGGGTTTATAAGGTTTAGAGGGCCATTTTCTCCAGACCCGCCCGGTGGTGGTTTAGATGGGCTACCCTTTCCCGAGGTCCTAGAGCTTTGGGAGTTAGACTGAACCACTCTAAAAAATCTGAAAAAAATTCAGCTCACTTCAGAGTTCAGATACACGCTACACAACTCCATACACATCACCCTGATAGTTATTGTGGTTTATGCAGACAATTCTCTTTTGTGACTTATGAGGACACAAAAAACATTATCAGGACTTTAAAGGGCAATGATGTCACATTTTAAATGAGTCCTCATTAACATAAATACACAAACCTGACAGCACACAGCATTAACAGAACAGTCATTTTAATGTTAATAAAGTGCTCTTTTATATGAAATACTGCATATATATATAAATAAAATATCTAAATAAACATCATGTCAAAATAATTGCACTTAATCTAGAACATAAATACAATAAAACAAACTAAAACAAACGTCACATGATTGTCACTGCAAGAAATGCAGAAAAAAGCGATAAACCCACAGGCAACTAACGGTCAGACGGCAGCCTGTCACATAACTCACATTAGCTTTACAAATGTGACATCTGAAATGCTGCATTACTGCAGCAACCTCAGCCTTAGACCACACTTTCTTTGGCACTCTTCTGGACTCATGTTCTTGACCAGCATCTTGTCCTAGAAGATATGAAGATAGAGTAAAAGAAAAAATATCACACATACAACACAATGTGTTGGCCGGTTGGCTCAATCAAAACTTGAGTTCAACTAATGAACAGATTCCTGTAATGAACATTCTTGAATACTCAATTTTCAGTTGACTGTTCACCTGATTTGATTTCAACCAACTAAATTTGTCCAACTTTGATGAAATTTAATATTTGCTGCAGATGGTCTGAAGGAGTCAAGAGGCATTGAAAGTACAGCGAGAATGTTCTTAAAAGTAATGCATCAATAGTTTGTCATTGTTTTCTTGACCCAACACAAGGAACAGTCAACACAGGTTGGTACAGCTGCACACAGCTTTCCAGGCATTTGGCAGGTAGGTTGGAGAAGTTACCACAGGTTTAGGCTGTCTCGGTGTCTTCTGTCTGTTAGTAGAATCCCAGACTGACTGAATGATGCTTTAACTCTGGCTGTTTATCTTGCAACAGAGTACATTTGGGAATCAGACACTTCTGATGGTAGTGAGTGATGAATAAGAATCTAAACATCTGAAGTGCCAAAATGTTTTGCACCGATCATTTTTTGTAGAGAAGTGGTGCAGTTTGCTAATAATTATCATATTAAATCTAAATCTAACCCTAACTCAATGAAGGTGCAGAGAGACAGGAAACGGAGAGACAGTTGTGACATGCCATAAAGGATGTACTGGTTATGTGGTGTATGTATTACTGTGAACCAAATGCTCAGTAATCTGAACCCACTTATTGAATTGATCACTCTTTTGGTAAACCATAAACAGTTTTATCTGTGTTCAAAATCAAACAAACAATGTTTTCAGATGATACACACACCAGTCAAAATTACAACACTATTGAGGATTCATTAAACACTGTATCAGAAAATGGAAAACAGTGTTCAGGACATGTAGCTCCAGAATGTTTTGTTCATCATGCAGTAGATGCATTTTGTGTTTTCCAAAAAAAATATTCATAACTCAGTAACACAGTTAAGATATTTAAATTTAGATAATGCATAATGTAAGTACTGCAAGAATTACAGTATTGACGGTCTGTGCATTCAGCACTTGCATAAGGCCAAAGAACAAAGACAAGCATCTAAATGAAAAGCACATTACACTGTAAATGTAACTGCAAAATCAAAGTCAACAAGTGATTAATTCGGCCTAAGCATCACGTCTTTGTGCTGGGTCAGGACAGAGGACTTCATCTACATCACAGACAGCAGGGAAAAACCCTCTGGTGTGTCTAATCCAGCCATGGAAAGGAGATTCTCCCTTCTATAGGGTGTTTGGTCATATACCTTCCAGCCATGCAGAGAAAAACTTTATTCTATTGGGCTGAGGAAAGGGGAGTATGGTGGAAGGCAAACATTTATGAATTGCTGGTTGATGTTGAACCACTCTTGTATCACCCTTCAACTCACCCATGCTGTCTGTGCACTCTGAACTGGCTTATATTGGTTTCATCACATCATGAGCAACAAGTGTGAAGAGTTTTGAGTCTTTGTGTGTAAGCTATGATATCTGTGCTGTAACTGTGTTTAACTTCTGCCACCTGTGGCTACCATTATGCATCACAAGTGCAACATGTGTTTTAGTGAGTGAGAATGTGTTTAGAAAAACAGTAAATAAGATCTGCAGATTGTGTCTAACCAGGTGAAAATGTTTCATGGTTTTGCCAAAAGAGTGATTGATTCAATAATTGCATTTGGTTCAGAGAATGGAGTTTAGTGTTTTAGCAATACAGAAAAACTGTAAACACAATTACAGCACAGATATCATAGCTTACACACTTGTTGCTCATGATGTGATAAATATATATAAATAAATAATATAAATATAAATCAGTTCAGAGTGCACAGGAGGCATGGGTGAGTTGAAGGGTGATACCAGAGTGGTTCATGAATGTTTGCTTTCCATCATACTGTACTCCCCTTTCCTCACCCCAACAGAAGAGTTTTTCTCTGCATGGCGGTGGAAGGTATATCACTGAAACCCTATAAAAAGGGAGAATCTCCTGCAGGCCATGGGATTGGCCGGTGGTGACAGGTGTAGAGTCTTGCCAAGGCTGGATCAGACACACCAGAGGGTTTTTCCTCCGTTACCTGTGATGTAGGCAATGTCCTGACCCAGCACAAAGACGTGATGCTGAGGCTGAATGAATCACTTGTTGACTTTGATTTTGCAGTTACATTTACAGCATAATATAATGTGCTTTTCAATTAGATTTTGTGTTTGTACTTTGGCCTTTTGCAGTACTGGATTTTTACGGTATGCAAGTACTGAATCAGCAGACAGTCAATACTGTAATTCTTGCAGTACTTACAGTATGCAATATCTAAACTGTGTTACTGAGTTGTGAATATTTTTTTGGAAAACACAAAATGTATTTAATGTATTATAAACAATAACCATTTTTTTCTGGAGTTACATGTCCTGAACACTGTTTTCCATTTTCTGATGTTTAATGAATGCTCAGTAGTGTTTTGAGACATTGTTTGATTTTGCAAGAAGGATCAGAGGTTTAATGAATGTAGTTTGAAAATTAGGTTTTGTGTTTACAGTTTTGAGAAAAGGGTGGAAGGATTCAAGAAATGTGTCTAAGCAATTTTGAAAAACTGTAACTAACTGCTGGGGCACCCCTATATATTCACATCATACAATATACTGTAACTGCATCATTTTAAGTGTAAAGATGCGTTACAATCAAACTTACCTTCAGAGAGAGGGACAGTCTCATTCACGGTGGAGGTCACTGATGACACTGCTTCTGCAAAACACATAATTTGCCAAAAGATTTTTTTAATGGAAAAATACATTCTATCAACAAACAAACAACTGTAAAGGGAAATAACTTAGCAAAATCTGCAGCATCATGGACCTGCTCCGTGGCTGTAGAGCCTGTTGCAGCGCCCACAGCCTTACTAGTTTCACACTCTGGGAATGCTGTGCCAGTGGCATCAGAATCACTCTCACTGTCCTTGGCCTCAGTGTCACTTACTGCGATTTCATCTAGGAAATGGTGTTAGTAAAAGTCACAAATAGCACAAATTAAATAAAAAAATAATGTTTCATAGGTGTTACTTTGAAGAAGAGTTAATCATACACTGGAATACAACACATACATTACACATAAAACCAATGCACACGTACATTTCACTCAAAGCAATGCAATCCCTTCTCTCTAAAAGGTCATAATGTTTTGTGTTTGTTCAATGGTTCCAAAAATGTTCAACTGTACAATCATCACTGTAGTACTTTAAATATAAATGTGGTAAACAAATATACATATCCAACCATCAGTATAAAAACAAAGATTAACAGCACTATATACACACAACATCTAAAATGATCATATGCCTGCACCAAATAGTAGAATACCAGGGCTTCAAGTAAGGAAAATGCCTCGGAGTGAAGACATGACAGAAGCTAACTGGAGTCAGGAAGTGTCAGTCCAGCAGCCTGTACTATGAAACAAGCTCAACATACTTAGGACATAATCGTGTTTTCTTATTTCTATTGAGAAAGACTCTTTTATACATGTACATTTTTTATATTTAAATGGGGCTGCTTTAATTTTAGCTATGTGCCCCTTTTAAAATCTGTATACACATCTACTTCTAATAGTTATACACTTAATTCACTTGTCTCACCTTTGCATTCATAGCCTAACCACTTCAACGATGATACAGGTCCCACACACTGAATGCACTTATCCAGGGTGGCTACTGTTGTGAGCACAAGGTGATGATTTTTACACTGTGGGCAAGAAGTTGACATGAGTTATTGGTCATATATACCACTGCCCATATAAATTATATCAATCATGTTCAGGTCACACACAGAGATCTGATACCGACTTACACTAAGAGAAGCACTTGACAAGAAGGTCTCTGTAAACCATTGTCCACATAAACCATATGTTCAGGTTACACAAACTGATCTGATACTGACTTACACTAGAGAAGCACTTGACAAGAAGGTCTCTGTAAACCACTGTCCACATAAACCATATGTTCAGGTCACACACACTGATCTGATACTGACTTACACTAGAGAAGCACTTGACAAGAAGGTCTCTGTAAACCACTGTCCACATAAACCATATGTTCAGGTCACACACACTGATCTGATACTGACTTACACTAGAGAAACACTTGACAAGAAGGTCTCTGTAAACCACTGTCCACGTAAATTATATGTTCTGGTCACACACACTGATCAGATACTGACTTACACTAAGAGAAGCACTTGACAAGAAGGTCTCTGTAAACCAATGTCCACATAAACCATATGTTCAGGTCACACACACACTACACCAATTGACAATATTGGGTTACTTTATATTTTACCACACAAATCATAAAGCAGAACATAGGATTTCATTTACCTTTCCAACCCTGCTGGGATTCCTTGGATCTGGACATGACCCTGCAGCCATCTCAGTGTCATGGGGCTTGTTCACCATCTCAGTGTCATGGGTCCCTGCTGCCATCTTAGTGTCATGGGGCTTGTCCACCCTCTCAGTGTCATGGGTCCCTGCTGCCATCTTAGTGTCATGGGGCTTGTCCACCCTCTCAGTGTCATGGGTCCCTGCTGCCATCTTAGTGTCATGGGGCTTGTCCACCATTTCACTGCCATGGGTCCCTGCAGCATCATCCTACAGAAAAAAAAAGTTATAAGATGTTTCCTATGTAATACCATAAGAAAGGTGGGAAAAACATGACCTCTGACCAGTCATGGGACAAATTGTTAGCTTTTCCAGTGTGTCTTCACGCTCTCATAGAATTGTATTGCTATGATTTAGCAACACAGGAGTTTGAGACATTAATATCACAAAAGGAAAACTTCAGCTACCTTATATCTCCATGGCCAGTCTGAATCACCATAATCATATGTGATCTCCTCTCCAGGGCTTATACTATGTTTTGCAAACAAGCACAGATGGGGCTTTCCTTCAACCATAATGTACTTCATCTTTGCATTCGGGTTTACATGGTCATCGTTGGCCACTCTGCCCAAGGTCCCGTCCTCTTTAGCCGCATCAACACTGTAATTGAAAATCATTTATAGTTTTGCAATGTGATTTAGTCTGACTTAAACACCTTCCGTTAATATATGTTCAGCAAACCATAATCAATGTGTCATTTAATTCTGATTCGACAATACCCACCACCAGAGTTTTCCATCAAAACGGAACTTGAACATGAAGTCCTTAAGGCTGTCATGGTAGATCCTCTGCCTCCTCTCACATTCCTGATGGGTAATGAGTTGACCTTGGTACTTTAGTAGGAAGTCCCCTTTTTCGAATGGGGCAGTAGTGAAGATCCCACGACCTAATTCACAAATATGTGTAACGTGTAAGTAAGATGCCATGTTTAAAGTTTAAAAGGTTTTAACATAATTCACTTGGTGGATATCCACAGTAAATAAGTACATTAAAATGCCCAATATAAGTATATAAAAGAAAGAAGATTTAGTTGAAAGAAGTTCAGTTTTATGTTTTGTCATGAAGGCACCACCATCTTGCAGTATGATAACCTGTGATATCACAGGGTTGGTTTGCTGCCTTGGTACAATCATGAAAAGGTAGCCTCCATTTTCTCACATTTGTCTTTTCAATGTTATTCTCTTTCACTATTTTTCACATTTGTGTGTCACTGTCTCAATAATTCACAGACTCTATCCTTCATGTCTGTATCTTTCACTATGTTTTTTCATCTCCATCTTTTGCTATCTTTCACCGTTTCTACCAAGGGAGCAAACCAACCCAGTGACATCACAGTTTATCATTATGCAAGATGGCAGCCCTGTGACAAAACATATAACCAAACTTCTGCTTTACACATGTTTACATTTGTCATACTCCAAATTGTTAGGTGCAGTGGAATTCCATTAAGTGAATTACTCTTATGTGATTGGCTGCTTTATTTCCACTTTAATCATGATTAAATATTCAGAGCTTTACACTCACTAACCTTTGAAAACACGTATGTGTTTTACATCAAATCCTGGTTTGTCCTTTCCAGTGCTGACATAATATCTGGCATCATCCTTTGGATTGATACGTCTTCTTCTATTCATGTTTCTTGAAAAATCAAAAAACCTGTATTAAAGAAAAGACAGTCATGATTATGATGCTCATTTGAGGAATAACCATGGTAATCTTCTTGAATCATGTGGACAGAAGCCAGATGCTGTACTCACCACTGTAACACTGCTAAAACTAAACACTTAATACAATTTGTTATCATATTCAAAGGTTAATTTGATGTGCAAATCTCACACCTTTTCACCACAGAATATAACAGGAGTCTGCATATGCACAACATATTAACAGTATAAGGATTACATTTACTTATGTATTGCTGAGCTGAACTACATTCAGAATGAACTTCATCCTGTATCCCAGTGCCTCAATGATACAAGTTGTTTTGACAACAAGATAGAAGTTTCTGCAACTAATCCAGCTAAAATGAACCTTCTGGATGCTTCATTGTCTTTGTTAATCATTAAAAAGAAGCAAAGACATGGCCTGGAAAAAAGTACCTTTAACCCTTTGTTTGTATACATATACACGCCATTACTGTGGCTGAAAGGACACAAAAATACACCAAAATATCTCACTGAGATTTCTTTCTTTCTCACTTTTTTTCTCCTTCAACCTGGGATCTCTGATGCAGCTTCACACCTTAACTGGGAGATCTAGGTCGAGGAATGGTGCAGCCGATTTTGCCATTTAATCACGGTACACGGTTAAATGTCCAGTCCATGCAACGCCTATTTCTTCACTGTATATGAACCTGAGTAACTAACACTCCTCCACTGTGAGCATGAGTCAAGCACAAGTCAACATGGCGCAACAGGTGCCTCTAATTAAGGCTTAACGAGGGCGCGGTGCCTCGGTGCAACCCGAAAGAACAAGCAGACGTGCAACTGTAGCAGAAAGTACACAAAACACGCCGTAATATCTCACAAATATTACCTTTTCTGACAGACAAACGTCTTTCCGGAGCGAAGCCAACTGCAACTAGCTCTCTAGCCGTAATAAAAAAAATAAAAATCAAATGACTATAAAGCATCTAAATCAGTGTAAAATGGCCCGTTTACATAACCAGATAAAACTAGCTTGACTTTACCTTAATTAAATCAGACACACTAAGTTATTAATAAAATATATCAGCTTACCTGTCCGTTCGTTCCTCCAGCGGGGCCCAGCAGCAGCGTCCTCCATTAAACACATGTAAAAATTAAAGAGCCGAGGTGTGGGCGGGGCTTGGAGCTCAGAGTAGGGAAGGGTCCGCCCAAACTTGTAACCAGCCAATCACGAAGAAGCCCGCCAAATCTGAATCCGGTGTATCAAAAATGTGTATCAAACTGCAATTCAGGCACAACCGATGGGGTCACTGTGTTATACACTGGGATACACTGAAAGTCAGGTCAAGTGGTAAAGAAGGACTTTCAAAGAAAATGAGAATATCTGTTATTTAGACACTAACAAATGTAAATTCACTCTTTTTTTGTTTTTGTTTTATGAGGACATTGGCATGGTCCGCCTAATCCCAAATGTCCTCATAATGTCGGTACGTATTCAGGTCAAAGGTCCGTCTATACCAGCTATACCAACACACACACACACACACACACACACACACACACACACACACACACACACACTTACCTGCCGTTAGATTTCCAGCAGTAAAAGCCATGAATAATGGATCTTAGTTTTCCCTAGCCCGAGGGAGAAGCTTTTAAACATAATTTGTTGCTTTAATTTATTTACACAACCTGGCAACCTCAGCCCTCAGGCTTGGTGCATTACATAGAATTGAACTACACTGGGAGGGGTACATGCACACACACTCACGTGTGAAAAAGTGCATGTGAGTTTGCACAAATCTGCACCAGGTATGACATGTATTTTTGTATGCAAATTGCACCTCAGAGACAATTTGTCTGTGTCAGTACATTCACAATAAAACATGAAAAATGAAATAAAGGTCCATTCATAACAGATGTCATCATAAGTTTGCCAGTGTCCCATCAAAATCATTTATCTCCAAAAAGTACATTTTACAGAAGCTAGTGTTCATGCGCGATATAACATGATTTTGCATCATTGGTGATGTAAAAATTCGTTTCTGAAATTTCGTAGCTGCATATTTAAATATGGAGGATTACACATTCACAAGTCAATTTGAGATTTAAAGGGCAACAAAGTTCCTAATTTTCAATTATCTAAGACATCTGAGGATTACAACCAGCAACCTTCTGATCACAAAATCACACAAGCAGATGAGATGGCCGTTAGAGGACATATGTGACAACATAACAGTTACATAGCATGCAGTACATGCAAATTGCTACTTGTGTACCATGTTGGACTTTTCCAAGAAATGCAGAGTTTAAGCTGCACATTGGCCTTGTGTTTGTGTCAGAATGCATCTTTGACTTAATGTAGTCTCTTTATGTTTTAATAACTAAGAAATTGCAATTATTAAAACACTGAACATTTAAAAAATAGCCTAATATGATTTAATTCTCAGTCAGATTAGTTTGACAGGGTTTTACTTGGCATTTGAGGATAAAAAATTTAAAAAAAATTATGGAAGCTTTACAGATGATCCAAAGAGCAGCAGAAGCAATGTCCTTCCTTTAGTCCCTCTTCTTTTGGGTTGCCAGATTCAGTTCTTAACCCTTACCCCATGCTGACAAGATCAAACATCAGCAGCTGTTGAGGGCTGGTTGGGTTGCCAGGGTACAAGCTGAACGATAGTGTAATGTTTGGTGCAAGTTGCCAACTTCCAATGGGGTGGTCATAATCCATGTGAAAATGTGTGTGTGGCAGAGTAATTGCTACTCTCTAGACACTGAAAGCACACATCTTAACACTTGCTCTTTCTAACTGTAGGTATGTTTCAAAGCAGCCTCATTACGGTCAGACACTTCTTATCCTGAGCATCTGATAAATTCAAAACAGATTTCAGGACCAGCAGTGCCACAAACCCTTGATCACACTCACCCCATGATGGGTTTCATGCTGCCAAAAGTCCAGTGTGTTTACAGACGGTGTTTACAGCACTCTGGATAGTGGCCCATGCTGAGTTCTTATTCACAATAAGCTGTTTACCATGCATGTGACTTCACATTCCCAGCATTAATAACTCTTTATGTAGTAATATCACACAGAAACCAAACACAAACACAAAAACACAAAAGCAATTTCACTAGATTTTCAGTTTGCAGAAATTTGCACACAGGCCAGTATTACAGCGGCATACTGCTGCGACTCTTATTACTGTCTCAACAGGAATTTGGGGGCTTTTCAAAACTGGTTGTTTACCGCGCCCATGTTTTACATTCCAGTAGAGTCATTTTAGTCATTTTAAACCCATATCTCTAACATTTTTAACTGAAATCATAGCCCACATGAAGCCCAGCCTTGATGTCATTCCCTCAAAATGTCTCAAAGAGGTCATTGATACAGTTGGACTTCAAGTTTTAACATCACACTAATACCAGGATTGGCTTCCAAACTAATTGTGATGTGACAAATCATGCTCCTGCCCCTTAGAAATGGATTTTCAAAGAGCACAGAGAAACTTTCCGCTGAATAAATGTGAAAACCATAGAGCCCATCTGCTATCTGACAATGATTTAGCCTCTGTGCACAAGAGCCAATATTTGGGTTCTTTCAGTGTTGTTGATATCCGGGCAGTTGATAGTAGTTGTTTGCAGTCCGATCAGCAAATTGAGATGGTTCAAACAACATTTTAGCCAATATCTAAACAGATATATGCATATAAATGTAGACCATTTTTAAAAAGTTAACTAAAAGCTATATTATTGACAGATGATAGCAGATGGGTTGCATGTTGGCCTATACTGTATGTGTTCCACCTTTTTTGCACCTCACAGCCTAATGAAGCATGATTGGTCAATACTACTTGGACTACAAACAGACTACATATGGAAACCAGAAGGCTTTCGGAACCAAAATCTTGTCTCATTGCCTACAGATTCTGCATTCGTATGCAGAACCTGTTTATAGAGATTATCTAGTGTCAAAGTCTGTACATACATCATTCTGCACAGTAAGGCTCAAACATTCATCTGTAGAAACAAGAAGAAAAACACATTTCTGAGTGGAGGAGGAAAATCTTTCCTGTGGTTTACTATGTTATTTTAATTTGAGAGGATTGGCAATGCCTTGGTGGCATCATATAACAAGCGTCTTTGTGATAAATTAGAATTTCCCAGCCAACATCCTTGTGCTATATCAATAATTTTGAGGATAATTTTAATCTTCTCACAGCTGACTTTGGCATAGTGCTGCAATCTGTTTAAAAGCACAGCACATTCTGGCACAGCTCAGCTCTGTCTTCTCTGTGCTCCCGAAATGGAATAATAAGACAGATATTGTCACATTATTTAGCATTACATCACAAACAAATTCAATTCGACTCCATATACAACTTCTTGTAACCCGCTGTTTGTCGGTGAAATGAGAAGGATATTAAATTTGCTGGTGAGGTTTGTCAACCAGAAAGCACTTTTCTGTCACCGCGGCAGTGGAAGGTAATCTGTTTCTCCATGCTGCTGTCGTGATCAAAGGAGTCACAGTCCCATGACTATCACACACAACAACCCACACATACACATGCAGAGACACAGTGAACCACATGGGTACACCCCAACATGTATGTGCACGTCTACATTCATGCAGAGGTGCACACTGCACTCAAACACCCATATTGTACCTGCACGTTCACATGGACTTAGAGCACATGAGCACTGCGACTTACATTCACACACACAAAGAAAATCTCACTGCCGCTTGATGTTGTGTTTTCTTTAAGAAGCTTGGCTCGTGCTGGAAAGACAGCAGTGGGAGAGTGGACACACACACACACACACACACCAATACTCAAAGCAGCTGCACAACAGAATCCAACAAGAGAGTAAATGATCAGTGGAAGTTCCCACGCCATTTGAGACTGCAGAGAGAGAAAAATTATCATATTTTTTAAACATTTCAGATGTTTTTTTTCGAACCATCCCACATTTACATGAGGACTTGTACTGTAAGTCTAATGCAGCTTTCAATTTATTTTATTTGAAACAAACAAAGAAGGGGCTCATGCTGCGGCTCCATATAGTTTCAAAATGTGCACACTCTGAAAAATGCAGTATTTCTACAATTGCTGGGTTTTTATAGGCAGAAGGATTTTATTCACCAGAGAGGCATTTGAGTGATCTGAAGGCAGCAGTTAAACCATAGAAAATATGAACAAAATATAGAAGGTGATTGTATCTCAGTTCTTGTTTCATGGATGATTTCTACCTACACCGAAAAACCACACAAATTTCTATCTAAAAATGTACTTACCCACAGTATATTGTAAAAATGTGCTGCAGCAGGTTTGCAGTTTACACTATTCACCATATCAGCCCCCTACCACCCTCCCTCACAGGGGACTCTACCCAACCCTCCTTTCATGCTTTAGTCATCCTGCCTGGGCTGCAGCAACATCCCTCCTGGCTCGACTCCCAAAGCACTCTTTAGCCCTTACATCCAGAATCCTTCCCTGAACAGACACACACACACATCCTGCAGTCACTCCGCTGGCTCCACAAGGCTGTTTGTATTGAATACAAAACTCTGTTGCTCAAACCTCTAGGACACACACCTAAAACACGTCTGTGACATCCACAGTAATTTACTGTGTATCTGCACATTGAATTGCATTGCATATTTAGTATAGTGCTGTGTATTTGGCCTAAACAACAGAAATCACTGCACTGTACTGTTACTAAAGTAGCAGCTTTGTAAAGAAAAAATCACTAACTTGCAGATTATTTTGTAGTACTTTCAAATAAAACATCAAATACATGGTGCATTAAATCATTTAAACATCAACTTTTTTTATGAATTCAAATATGTAAAAATATGCTTTGCTTCTTCAGTCATCTTTAGGCAATTACATTTCAGTTAAAATTTAAATCTGTCTCATGTTTATCAGGTCATGACACGCTGTCAAATTGTGACTGTGTCACTGTCAGTCTAGTACTACTTTACTGCAGGTAGCTTTAGACTTGACAGGTTTTTGGATTATATTATTTTATTTTTTACCATAAAGGATTTTTTTTCTTCTTCTTTTTCTTTCTTTTGAAGAATACTTGTGTTCTTGTCTGACTTCTGATTGGTGTAAAGTTGTCAGACAGTATCATAGATAGATAATGTGGACTTTCTGAAATCCTTGCTAACTTGCTTGCTAGCGTTACCAGCTAAAATTTGACTGCAGACTACTCTGAAATTCGGGACACAAGAAACTCGGAACAGCACGGGATGATAGACCACTGCAAGTCAAGCCCCCTTCTTTCTTATATGTATATGACCCTCTGACAGCCTTCTGGCCTTTGTCTCTTTCTCATTATGGGGTTCTTGTTGTCATTTGTCTGTTTAAATCTATTTTAATTAGCTATAATGAAGAAGAAAAAACTTTGAAGGAAAAATGTACTTTGAGGAATAGGATATCATGTTCAATGAGCATTTAAAACAGAATTTGCATTTGTATTGTAATGCCAGTGCTGACTATATTTGAAATGTATGACAATCATTCTCTTCCTGCTATGTTGTCAACATTATGCAGATGAGGGTAATTAGCCAGAGTATATGCAAATGACTGTCAATGAGGCAAATGTAACCAAATATCTTCAGACAAGAATGAAATTTGTTTATTGAAATTTAGATACAGTATATGTGATTCATTCCAATTTCTTTACACACATTACATTGTAATGGTGTCATATTATTAACTGTGCAATGCCAATCTTGCTCTTGCTCTCTACCATCATGAAGGGCCATCAACTTCCAAGTATATTTTTCTCTCAAGTCAAAACAATTAGCATGTTTGACAAAAGCAGCGTAGGCAGAAAAACAGAAATGACAGAAATTATTGTGACTGTGTGTGTTTTGTGTCCAATAAGCCAGTCATCCAAAAAAAGTTGGAACTGATTACTGACATTTGTCAAATATTTACAGCTGCATGACACAATCCCCCAAATAAGGCTCAGATAAGTCATGTGGGGAGAAATGGAGCCATTATGACAAAATTCTGTGGTTAAAGATGTTAATAGTTAACATGTCTTCCAACACAAAATTGCAGGGATCCATTGTTTTGACTTGGAAGAATTATTGCTAAAGTTTATGGGTGAACATAGATTGGTGAAATTCGGGTTTTGAGCAGCTCAATGTAAGCATAAAAAGTAATAACAAACAGCAGACAATAAAAAGAGGTGAAAGAGTAATAAGCCAATAGATAGATTATAAAAAAACATGTAATGTCTAAAAATAAATAAAGATACTACAATTTGTTTTAGTATCCTTGACCTAATAAAGGGTATTCTAGCCTATTTTACACATTAAAATACAATAGACAAGATAATCATTTCCTGCAAGTCATGACAGATGCCATGTTTACAGATGCAGGAAAAGAAGAACAGCAAAACACGGTTTCCATTTCACTTTCAGTTGGGTTCAGCCTGGTCAGTATCAGATCTCCTGTCTCTCTCAAATGAATGAAATTGTAACAGTTGTTAGTTCTTTTCTTGGAAACTACACCCAGATACGGCTTATAAAAAGAAAACAAATTATTCCCCAGAAATAATTCCTCAGGAGCTTGCTTTGGTGAGGTAGAGATGAAGAGGTTACTCAGAGAGTGCCTTCAGCTACATAAAAACTGTCAGTGATGCAGTATTCTGCAAGGTAATTTTCACAATAGAGTCCTTGCAGTTTTCCTCTCTGTCCACATCCACTATAGCCTTCACTGTTAGTTGTGGAGAGAATTGCACTGAATGCAACAGGAGATTCGATACAGAGTTGTGTAGGCCCTTCTATACTCCTCTGAAAATGGGTTCCAGTTCATCACACTGGATGATAAAAGAACAGAAGTGCTCATGTGTAAAATGTAGGTCCAGATTTTTTTAATGTTTAATTTTCTAGTAGCAGTGTCTCCTCGGTATTCATGCAGTGATGTGCCACAACAGCAAGGAATTTAAAACCCACTGCAAGAGAAATGTGAAATTGAAACACTTATTTTCTTAAAACAAAACTATTTTATAAAGCCAGAAACCACTCACAAACCTTACTCTCAGTCCTTGCTGCAACACAAGAAGAAGCAAACGGGCACGTCCAAGTGGGAGCGTACCTATGTTCCCCGGGTCCTATGTTCCCCCGTTCGCGGCTAACTCGGTTGCTAGCTCAGCGGCTAACTCCGCTGTTAGCTCGGCGGCTAATTCGGCTGCTAATTCGGCGGCTAGCTCGGCGGCTAACACAGCTAACTGTAGACAGGATCATCCCTATGTTCCCCGGTCACATACAAAGCGGACCCGGGGAACATAGGACCCGGGGAACATAGGGATGATCCCGTCCAAGTTGAGTGCATCTATGGCTTACCATGATCCTGTGAGTGAGTGACTTTTACCTATAGCTCAGACATGCTTTGCATCTAAAAAGTTGGGAGGAGGGCAGAGGGAATGACACCCAACTTACTGTCAAGCCAGAAATAGTGAGTTTCCTTCAGCATTCCTCTCTCACTATCCTCCAGAAACATGTGCATATTAGAGCCAGCATACTTTTAGCTGTGAATATAAAACATCAGTCACTACAAAGTCAGCAGACTCAATAATAAGGACCACTCTTTATTTGCATGTTCTGTAGCCTTCAAATGTGTGTCATGCAGATAGCATTATGTGTAGTTATTGTTGCATCTGTAACTATTGTGGTTCTGTCCCAGTCTGGCCCTCCATCAGTCTACCAGATGCCCTCAGGCTTTTCTGCCAGTTTAAGACTGGACTGAGTGGGAGTAGGACAGATAAGAGGGGTTGCAGATTGCGCTTAAGGACCACTTGAGATATTTTTACTTACTACTAGTCACTGCAAAAAATGAACTGAAACTCAGAGCAACAGTTGTCATTTAGTCCAATTTATGTTACACACTTGACAGCTTTATTGGTTCTTTTTGGCAACAGAAATGTATGTTTCTAGTCTTTTTTGGAAAAGTTTCCTAAGTTGGCAATGTATGATGAAGTTTATTTGCTGTGTTTGCTCAGTGTGACTTGGGCTCTTATATTTGTGGACAGTTCAGTATATAACGGTTTATATATCAAGAGGATTGTGCCATGATTATGTTGTGTACTTTTATTTGGCTCATGGATAAAATTCTGCTTTTGATTCATCCCCAGGCCAGAGCAGCTATTGCCTTTTGTGTTTTTTCTTGTTTTCCACAGCCTGCTCTTCCCTGCATTCAGTCTCGTTAGCCAAGCCCTGCTCCCTGTGTCTTCCCCAGCCAATCAGCCCACAGCTTGCCCGTGTCTTGCCACCTGTTCCTTGTTTCATTTGTTCAGTTTGTTCAGTCTGCTCTGTTTGTTCTGCTCTGCAGTGTGTAGTTTTGCTCTGTTCGGTTCAGTTTAGCTCAACCTGAGCTTGAGCCTAAATAGACATTCATCAGTTTCTATGCCTGATGTCTCCTGCATCCTAACATCATCCATCATCAGACACTGTGTGCAATCATCAAAAATGTGTCTGCACTGCAGGATGAAAGTCCTCCAAATCAAATGTTTCATAATGATATCTCCACTCTATTTACAAGGATGCAGCTGATGAGGCCAATTGAGGGAGGTGTTTTGAGAGTTTTTGGTACCGCCCAAGTATCAACTTTGCTGTGGCCCAAAATTACTATGGTGTTTATTAAACGTTCATATTTACTCATTTAGCAGACCTGGCACCAGCCATTTAGCATTGTGACAGACAAGGAGATCTTGACTTATATGGAAAAATAATGTCATGAAATAAAAACCACCACCATCATCGCCATTTTCTTAGTTATATGTTTTCTCAATCAGTATTTTTATTGGGAACATTTATACTTTAGCACATTTCTAAAGGCAAAATAACATTAAAACAAATTAATTAAAAGCCAAACGTATACTACTCGTGTAAGCTAAATCATGCACCTGTGAGTGGTTAAAGTAGAGATCTCCTTCCGGATATAAAAATCACTCAGTCTAAGGGTCATTAGACAGGTCGTGAAAAAACAGAGAGAAGGAAGACTGCAGAGATGAGGTGATTCAAATGCTTAAGTGAGACTCATGACTCATTTTGCCTTTAGAAATATACAAAGAAAAGACTGATCTTTTGAAAACAAGAAAATGGTGATGACTTTCAGGGGGGTTGAATTCATTTGCAAGGCACAGTACATGTTAGGATTTTGCTTTTAAATACAAATACAGAAAGAGGTTAGTGATTCCAAAGAAGGTTTATGTATGTGAGTTCTTTCTTTCTAATAGTGAGCTAAAGGCTTTCATCCAAAATTCAGACTTATCCTTCAGATGAAATTAATATCCCTGAAGGTAATTTGCAATTGTAGAATTGCTGTATCCTCATTTCTTTATAATAATTATATTTGCTGTTGTGATTGCAAAACACACCAGCAACTAATCAGTTGTGTGATTGTGTGGCGAGAGAGAAAGAACTGAGATATGTATAATTATATAAGAGTGATTGCCTTGCATTTTGTGCTTTACATGAAAGAGTTGGCTGGAAAGAACAGGAAGTAAATGTAGCTATGTCTGTTTTCTACTGGTGTATGTAGTTGTTTTTGCTTGCAGTGTTACAGGATAACTATCTGGGAGCTTTTTCAGGAAGACCACAGGGATGACACGGAGGGTTTCACACAGTGTGTAACTGACTATATATCTGGTTCTGGGAGGAGAGTGTTGTCCCCACTGAGAAGGTCCACTGCTTTCACAACAACAAGCCTTGGATCAACAGGGACATAACAGCCCTGTTGAACAGTAGGAAGAGGGCTTTCATGGCAGCGGATAGTGAAGATGCCAAGAAAGAGATCTAGAAGGAGCTGAGGACGGTTAAAGGTTGTTACAAGAGCAAGATTGAGGGGAAGCTGCAGCAGAACAACCCGAGGTATGTGGGGGAAAGCGAGGAGCATTACTAGCAGGAAAAGGTCGGTAGGAGCAGTAAAAGGGACAAAGAAAGGTCCTAACGAGTTAATCCAGTTTTCAACACAGGTCTAACCTCCCTCTAGCACCTCTAATGTACCTACTGACACCTCAGGGGGCTTCATATTGTGCCATCAGACTTCACAACACCACAGCACCAGTACCTCCTACCTCCAATGACTGAGACTCAAAACAATACACCACTCACTGTTAAATTGTCACCACCACTGATATTTCACATGTGCATACAAACAAATACTGTATGAGTGTATGTACTATGTATATCTATGGTGTTTTTCCATTAGGCCAGACCAAGTCTGACAGTCTCTGCCACCCAGTAACAGGCATCAGGGACTGCCACAGGGACTCACATTAACACTGATTCTGTGCATTAGTGTGCTGTGCTTCAGAAATGAGGTTTACAAATTAGATAACAAATCTGTAAGTACCTAGAACCAGATAGCTTGTTGGGCTCATACATCCAGTACATACACATGAACACTGCACATGCACATAGATCTAATATATGTATCTATTATTCCCATTGTATCTTACCTATTTTATTTTTTAATAACTTTTTTGATGTATAGGCGTTCATGAAAATGTCTTACTTTGACGTGAACCACATTCTCTTTTACTGATAAGTCAAATTGAATTTCCCCTAAAAACTGGAAGTAAAAACACTGACAGAACAAATGTCCACATAATAAGTCAGCTAACTGCTGAGGTGTTGTACCTCATAGAGATTTCCATCTTCATTTCTTAGTAAAAAAAACACAGTTGTTTCCTTAATTCTGGGCTTTCCGTGTGGCTGACAGCCATCTATCCAGTCCCCATTTGTTGTTTTAAAGCTGGCCATTTCCTCTTGTGTGCTGCACATCACACATTTTTAGATGAAGTAGCAAAACAGTTTGTGAGAAAAAAAACATATGAAAAACTGTACACACAGTTATAATTCCAGAGGGCTTTGGTATTTTCTTGAACTTTCTGTGTCTTTATAATAAAATACGATACTATCACTATCTACATCCTTCCACTCAAACTTCAACCAGGCACTATCCATCGCCATGATATGTTTGTCCTTTTAAATTAGAGGAGCCATCATTAAATTACCCTCATTATGTTACCTTGTCCATATTGTTCTTAAGTGATTCCTCCATGAAGAGGTTCACATTAATTGATGATAAGAGATGAGATGTCTGGCCTCTCACTGCACATCATCTTAAAAAGTTCTGCATTGATGCAGCGGGGGCCTGCTCCATTATGTATAATGGACCATTATACATAATGGAGCAGACTATCAGCTTTCTAGCTGTGTGGTGATATGTTGAGTAAGGGACTGCTGTTTTTAAGTAATTACGGAAATAGGGAGCTAATTCTGAGGGAGCTTTTTACTTCTAACATTAATAATCTGCAAGAAAATTTCAAAAGATTTTCAAACTACTTAATACATGAACTCACAATGCATTCACTGTATTTCTGTACTCACAAGTATTAAATGGGAGTGAACAGCAGGTGTTTTAATGAATGTATCAGTGCAATGTAATGTGCAGGGATGGCATTGCAATCTTTTTTTTTTTTTTTTTTTTTTTTTTAAAGATTTTGTTGGCATAGATGCCTTTATTAATCAGTAGATCGACAGGAAACATGGGAGAGAGAGGGGGGGTGACATGCAGCAAAGGACCTCCGATCGGGATTCGAACCGGGGTCGGCTGCGTATATGGCATGCGCTCTAACCACTCGACCACCTGCGCGCCGGCATTGCAATCTTGAACGAAAAGGAGAGAGCACACACACACACACACGCATATATATATACATATAGTTTATAAAAGCTGGATTTTGAAATTCTGAAACAGTATGAGAAAGGATTTCCAATAAAGCAATCCAGAGAATTTGAACCAAACTTGGTAATTACAGAGCAACTCGTGATGTGGAGCTCTATGACTTTCCCCTTGGAAAATGTATACAAATAATACATTTAACTTGATGTAAGGTATAAATTTGACCAAATCCATGTGACGCTGGCTTCCCAAAAGGGTGATGACAGTGTGTTTAAGGCTTTGTATACAATATTTACAGAATCAGATTATTAAAACTCTCATCCAACAGGAACAGTTTTTATTAAATGTGAATTCTAAGTTCAGAGTTGAGAGTTATGAATAAACACCACTTGCCTCACCACCTCAGACTGCTGGAGTACTTGTACGTCTGCTTCTGGCTTTGCCATTCCAGTAGGACTGCGACTGCACAATAACGATTCATCTGTTTATAAAAATATTCATCCTACCAACAACAGAAATTCCCTGTGATACAGCTCCTAGGTGTACATTCCCATGCTAGACTTGAGCGTCTTAAGTACGACAATAAACATCACTTACCTTATTACCTCAGGCTGCTGGAGTTTTGGCTCATCAGAGTGATTGGCTGCTGAAATGTAAAAGAAATAAATGCCTAAATTATTATTAACAGCGACTTGGGTTAAAGTTTACATTTCATAGAACCTTATTTGTTTTATTAAATATCATTTTCTACATAATAACTTACTTTATTACCTAAAGAAATATTCAAGCATATTTTACAACTGTAAGGTATGTCCATCATAGCAAAATTGTGGTGCAATGTTACTGTATAGTCTTCATTTCTCTTTTTCCTAGTTTTTTCAAAGGTGCAATAAATGACAGTGAGCTTCACTGAATGTCAGCTATGTAACGTTATAGTGGAGTAATGGTGACTGGAGCAGAGAATGAAGTCACACTCCCTCTGACTGTGTTGTTATCCGAGCTTCTCTCTTCTTCCTTTTGGTAGCTGCACTGGCCACGCGTGCATGTTAGTGCACGTGAGTGTGTGTATGTGAGTCCTTCTGTGTCCTCCACATCTATTTCTAAGATAGCAGTCCTGTCACAAACTTTGTCAAGATTCGGCACAGAGGCATTAAGACATTTCGAGAATGAATGTCCCTCGGGCACTGCTCCTCGGATGGTATAGGAATTCGCTGTCCATTGACTCTACAGAGTTCAAATTCCTTTGGCAACTCAGCGATATTATCCCAAAGTGCCTGAAGAAATCCTTGGGAATCAAGGTCTAAAAGCACAACTACCTGACAGGCAGGAGAGGCATCTATGAACAGATGTAAACAAAGATATGTTGCTAGTAGTTTTACCTTCATGATAGAGGCATGCTTACTCATAGCAAGCAAGATGAGATGTCATGATCCACTATTATAAGGACAAACAATGTTACTATTAATAATAACTAAATGTCAGTCATCAATCAATCAATCAATCAGTAAGTCAAAACTCTATTCATCAAAGGGCGATAAGTGATTGTATGTAATTTTAATTAAACGCCCCTAACATTAAAAGGAGACAGTATTTCAACTTATTTTTTAGATATCCAACATTTGCTAAACACATGATTTCTATAGTTTATTATGAAGTTTATTGTCCAGCTGTATTGAAATCAGGTCTGGAGCTGTCAAGCATAAGCAGAAACATCATGGAGTCATAGAGTTTTATTCTTTTGGTTGTGGAATTAGTAATAAAAAGCATTTTTATTATTAAAGGAATTATATTTTCACCTCAAATCAATGCAATGCTTTACATGTGGAGTACTCTAGGCTATAAAGTGGCAGAACATAATGGCTTTTTGGTCGATGGAGCAGTGTCTGACAAAATTCAGTTGATTTGTGGTGAATAGAAACTGCTTCAAAATAGCTCATAGAAAGAATTCTTCAATTATTATACCCAGGGTCTGTGCAACTTTAGTTGGAGTTAATGATGTTGAGGCAATTTCAGTGCTAATATTGTGTCAGATGGCCAGGGCACAATATACTGAAAGCTCAGTTTTTGACAGATTGAGCAGAAGGTGACGATCCTTCATCCAGACTGAAATAAGCTGAGGCAAACTGTCACAACAGCATATCTGCTTAGTTACTGTGCCCCATTATTGGGCTCTTCAGAATGCTGCAAAGTAGTCCATTAAATTGGATGTTCAATGGTCAAATATTTCTTGATGACTGCTGCCATTGGCACTGGATTTGTACTTCACATTCAGACAAAGTGCTGCAGTCCATTTACTCATCTGGGAAGTTTCATTTTGTGCTCTAATCTGGTCGAATTGAGACGTGTCTCGTCAAGAGATTTATGGAGACATCAAATTCAACATCTCCTAAGATGTGACATTTATCTTATCAGACTGTATCATTAATGGAAATATTTGACTCAATGTTAATAATTACATGTATTATGTCTTTCAGTTTTCACTTCGCCATTGAAGAAAGCCAGACTTTTGTGTTTCTTTAGTGGGGAGCTGGTTTAGCTATCTGTATAGCTGTGTTGGGGAAGCAGTGAGGTCATAAATATACAGACACACAAAAACAGGAATTCAATCATGCACATACCACATAGTCTACAAGATTAAGAGATTAAATTCTTATTCTCATAGGTATTTGCTATAAAAATAATATTTCCAGTTTATCAATTAGAGAAGAAGCAGCAAAGCTTACAATATTCTGTCATTTAATGTGATTTATTAACATTCCTTTCATATTAACTTGTGCAATTACTAGGCCACATTTTAAGAATGAGATCCTCTTTAGAATAGGTAATAAAATGCTTGATTCAAACAGCATGGAAATGAAAAATAATCCACTAACAAGATAAATGGCCATAACTTTTTTCTCCAGTGTGATTTCCTCATGGGAGAGGGGGAGAAATAAGATGGACAAGTAATATTCTGGTAAACAGAAAACATGTGGTCTAAAGTGCTTAAAATGAATGATTGAAGAATTATTAAAGAATGAGGATTAAAACAATTATAACATTTTGGAAGTAATAGATTGTACAAATGACAATATGCTTATATCATTACACTAAAGTATATATCTTTGTTAGTATAAATATATCAGAAAATATGCTTTGGGGATTCACTACATAGCAAATTTCAACTAATTGTTCTATTGTCTCTTTTGCTTCATGCCCCGTCTCACATCCACATCTGGTGTCTCATCACTAAAGTCCTGCATTTTGGTTAGTTCACACTGCAATGTATAGCTGTAGGTTAGTTAAGTTAAATCTAAAATATTGTAAGCCTCACTGTAATGTGGTGATGTGATGCCATTTTTCCACAAGTATGAAACAGAAATTTTGAATACCCCAGAGAAAGACACACAAGCAATTTTCATCAGCAATAGTGATCAATCGGGAAACCAAGGCTTTCTTCCTACATCTGTGCACACAGGGAAAGAGTAGCTTCACAAAGTTTCGTCCACCCATCTCTGACTGGTTCAGAGAAGATAGAGCCTGATATAAGGAAACTGAGAGGTCATGCAAGGCCAAGCCATGGCTCAGGTAACGAGAAGAAAAAACCCAAGAAATGCCACACAGAGAAGAAAAGCATACAGACAACAAGGCGAGAAAGGAAAAAATACAAGAAATTGTATTGTCATAGTCATAACACTTCTGACTCTGTGCACCTTTAAATCCCGCCTGAAAACGCACCTATTCAGAGTGGTATACTCTATCTCGATCTGACTATGCAATCACATTCTTGTTTATTTATTGTTCTAATGCACTTTGTAGTCACATTCATATTTATTCTTTATCTTTGCACTAAATGTTACCTGATGTTGTGTTATGTGCCTTGTAAGGTGTCCTTGAGTGCTTTGAAAGGCGCCTTTAAATAAAATGCATAATTATTATTGTTATTATTATAAGGCCTCTAACAGAAAGCAACAGAAATGAAAAAATATAAAAAACTCTGGTATATAAGATTTCTGGTAAGAACAGAAGATTAAAAAGAACAGAGCATGCTGATCCAGAATGGAGCAGCAGGATCAAAGAAACAGTAAACATCTGTGACTTGAGTTGTGCTCTTAATGCTGCACTGAGATCAACTCAGCTGAGGCAAATAACACTAGTTATTCAGCTCTTAAGTATGATGCACACATTACAGCAACTGAATATAATTTTTAATCCTCTCATATGTGATGAATGCCAGGCAGCCACATCAAGGTGACATATGAATGGATAGGACATATCACTAAAGCCTAAAAAGGATGTTAAAGTACTGTAGTTAGTAGACAGAAATAAATCACATTAGGACTGCTGTCAGCATATGCTACTATTTAGAAACCATGCAGCTCAACTGTATAAAAACATTGATTGAGTAAAGCAGCTGGGACAACATATTCAGTGTTTGATTGATATCAATGTGTAGTTATGTCAAATTGAACATTTTGGATATATCAAGTATCATCTCTGTGCTACTGTGTGTGTCTCTTTATTCTGATGAGTTCATAAGCTTCAAGTCAGTCTCTGATTTCACAAGTTGTAGGCTACATCTTTAAGAATTAGCTTTGGCAAAAAAGAAAAAAAAATCCTGTTAGTGGTAAAGGAAGTAGTCAGGTCCTTAACTGTTGTCTAAAAATACTCAAAGATAAAATTCATTTTCTGTTAATCATAAGCTGTTGAATCAGTATTCACATCCATTTGCTGTCCTTCTATGGAGGTTGAACAGTGTAGAAGTAGATTCGTCAAATGACTATGTTAGAGTGGAATATAAAAACCTATACAGTCTCAACCATTTTTCTATTCATTTGGATCATGGACAACCAATGGTTTATTTAAATTAAATCCGTGTTCATTCATAATTAATGAGAATTGCTGTACTGTGGGCTAGACTAAAGGGAGGCTAGACTAAAGGGATAACAACAGGAAAAAACAGAGTGAGAAAAAGCCACCTCTGTTTTTCCTGCTGTTGCCTAATTTACCTCCCCCTTCCTTCAGCCCTTAGTAAGGCAGGGATGAGGAAAGGGAGGGGGGGGGCTATTTAATCAAAAAAAAGTGTCACATTAATTCAGACAAATTCAAGCAATCTAGTTTTCTAATAAAGCTGTCATATTTGCATCCGGTGACTTACACTTACCATCGTTTTAGATTAATTCCCGTCACAACCTTTTGATTTATGAATGCATAATAACTGAGGGCAATGTCTGTGACTGTGAGAAAGTGTGTGTGTGTGCCAGTCTGTGTGTGTGTCTGGATTTGTGTCTACAAAGCCTTGACTTTTAATCTAACATGTTGCCTACGCCTAGATGAGAGAAAATCACATTTTTCGATAATTGAGCGCGTTAAGAGGGAAAGATCAGACTGCTGGTGTGACGGAGCATGAATTGCATCATTGGTGCGCTTCCTTTTTTTTTCTTCTTCTATTTTTTTTTTTTTTTTACAGCAGCGTCTCATCTCTTCTTATCTTGTTGCCTTTCGCATCAAATAAATGCATAAGAATCCTTCTCTCCACTTGACATTGCCTTTCCCGTTTTCAGTTCTTTGCATACAACATCCAAAAGTCAACATCTGCTCTTTTCAATATGCACAAGAGACATTAGTCTGAGAAATAGCAAACTAATCTCCAATTTTCAGAACTACAGAGAATGGCAACAATTATTATTCATAACATAACTTTGGATTATCTTTTTGATTTCATTGACTGTTACAGTGGAATTACAATGATTTCTTCAATTCATTTTCAAGATGATACGGATTTTATGCAATTGATAAAGTATTTAAACTCCCATTATGTATTCCAACAGTGTAGCAGCTGGTCCGTTTTATCTTCACTTATTTTAGCTGCTGTTGTTTTTACCATCTTGCAATTCAATTCCACCTCCCAAGAGGAATTTTAAAAGGTAGTTGTCTGCTTTTTGTCTGCTCCACTTTGTTACAGTCAGTGTTGGAAGTATTTCCTGTCACAGAAAACAAAACATGCACACCTTTTACATTATTTGCCAAGACACTACAGTGGTTTTCCCTTCACTGCTGCTGATAAGTTAAGTAAAATAAGTGCACAGATACAATCAGGTTTCACAATGCATATAATCCTGTTATCGTGACTTAGCTACAGCATACTGTCAAATTCTGAGCACGTCAGCAAACGTCTCCGCTTTAGTCAATTTGCTTTGCGTTCACCTTTGCGATCCAAAATCAACCTTCCAATAAAACAGGTATAGAGTATCAGCTGAGCAACAAATAAACTGTGATCTAAAAGAAAGGCAACAGATCTGTGCTGTCAGAGTAAAGCCTCTGTTTATATCACCTCACAGGAGTCTTACAAGATTTGACCCAGTTTGAGTCTTGACATTTTTATTCAGGCACTACAGGGAAGCTCCTGGGTACATTTCTGAATTCTTGTGCTCATTTAGTAACATAAAGATTCTCTGGTTGGTGTCTGCTGGATGTTCCCACAGCTTGGTTTACATGAAAGGAATTTGTATATATGCTGTACATTTGTCTAGGTGTTTTGTTCAATACTCAGTTTTGAGCAGTTTGTCACACAGCTTGTTCATTTATGTTCTGTATTTAAACATTTCAATCTATTGTAACCTTTAAAGACACAGAGACTATTTTTAAACACTTTAACCTACTCAGTTCTTGATTATTGCTCTGTATTATTGCTGTTGATTTAAGTGGTCTCAAAAATCGACTACAGACTGTCCTGCTTTTAATAAAAAACTAAGAGACGTGACCACATCCCACATGTTTTAGCCTCCTTACACTCGTTGGCAGTATGTATAAGAATTTATTTGAGGATCTTATTAATTTCTTTTAAGGCTTCAAAGCCTGGCTCCTTGTTATGTGTCTGACCTTTTAGAACAATACAACTAGTTTGAGATCCTCGGGCAGAGGCCTTTTATCTGTTCCAGAGGCCCAGCTTAAGACTAGAGGGGAGAGGGCCTTTGCAGTCGGGACCCCGAGGCTCTGGAACAACCTGCCTGAGGAAATCAGGCTGGCTGAGTCAGTATAGCTTTTAAATCTCTTCTGTAAAGATACTTTTATTGGATAGCTTATCCTGACTTTACTTGAGTTTCTCACATTTTATTTTACCTTAGTTACCTTTTTGTGTCTTCTTATTTTAAAATTAATAGTTTTTTTCAGGTGTAATAAAAGGAAAATCGGAATTTGATGATTGTAATTTGCTGCCTTTAATGAAACAATTTGTAACACTGGTTTTGAAAAATGCTCTATAATGCTCCATAAATAACAATTATTATAATAAACTGTCACTATTCCATCTGGTATACGGATGCTAATGTAGAGCAGTTGAGGAGGGAAGGTGTGAAGTTAAATGCAAGCTGGAGACACAGGAGATAAAACCCAGAGGGAAGCAAAAATCCACAAACTAATTTGTCTTAAATATGTCAAACCAACATATATATAACATATATATAATTCAAACATATAAGTGAAACCAGAATTAACTGCTGGAAGAAGGCAGCTAAGAAACATAGAGCCAGACGGGAACAGAACCATAACACCATCATCATCAATTGACATTGAATTGACATTTTAAAAAATTAAGATTTAACTCTATTGCTGCACTCATGTTGTACACTAATGTTATGCTCTTCTGTTTGTTTTGTTACAATCCTGCCTGTTTGGTATTGTGTGCTAGACGCTCAAGTTTTCTTATTTACTTAAAATGGACATTTGATATGATCTTGATAACTGCAAATGAGTCAGAGTAAGATCAGCGAGAGAGACATCTGTTTGTGTTAACCGTTGGCTCCAACCTAAAACTTGCTGATGCAGTGCAGACTTGGCATGATAAAAAAGTTAGGCCGGAGGCCAAATCAGCCCTTAAACTCTCTCTATTAAGATGCCTGCATTTGCTGAATCAAACAGATTCAGACTTATGATGCCAGATTACCATCTTCTGGCCAAAGTTTGCCACTGCTTGTAAAAATAATGAAAATCACTAAACAAAGCTCAGCATATCCATGGTTTAGTATCTCTTCTTCATGTATTTCTTAATTTGTTTATCCATATGCTTATTTCTTCATTCATTTCCGATGTATTTTTTTGGACAACAGCAGATGAGCTGAAAACACTGAAAATATCAAAACACTTCAGTTGTGCTCATTGCAACTAAAGCTTTAATCTTTCTCTTGACATAATTAATGTTTGTGTTCTGTTCAAAGATGCTACTGAAGAGGCTTCAAAGGCTGAATCTACTATCAAAGCCATCCCAGGCACACTGGTAAGCTGCTGAAGGAGTATTTTCCACTATTTCAAACAGTCTTTGCATGTCATTACATAGAGAGCGCCATGTTGCGTAGTCTGATCCACACAAAACTGTCTTTTATTCCACCATCATACATGAAGACGCCTGAGCGGAGCCACCAGGAGCTGTCTCGCCCCCTGTGAAAAGGCAGCCTGACACAGGAGAGAAAAACACCTTCTGGCTGTGTCTGCCAAAAGGAGAAAAGGCTCAGCTTCCAGCAACCTGTAGACACACTGATGAATGACATTGGACACAACAGACAAACTCACAGCAGCTCTTGTTTCAAGGTGTCTCTATTTTTTTCCTGCTGACTGCACTGAGCCTACAAAGTTGAGTTTAAAAGGTGGAACCTCCTCTGTAAAGAAAAGGACTTTCTCTAAAGACAGAGTAAACTATCTTTTTAGTGTCAAAACTCATGGTAGGGCTGTAGCTATCCAAACCTGCAGACAAACAACAAGTGAGGAAGAGCTAAGTAAAAAAAAAACTCATAACTAGTTGAAGAAAGAGGACCACACATCAATTTCTTCTTTATTTAAACGGCATTGTGCTAAACCAAAGCCCAACATTTAGACTTTCCCCTTCATCATGGGCCAAACAGGAATATTGGGTTGAAAAGCCAATGTGATATAGTGGCCAAACTGTGTAATTACCATTTCCTCGTCCATCACATGATGCTGTTGTGTACTATAGCATTTTACATTGTGACAGAGGTGTCTGTAAATCAACAGATACATTTTTTGAGCATCACAACCCCTGTGAAATGACTTATTTCACTATCAGAATTGTATCCATTCAGTTCAATCACATTAGTATTGGGTCCATAGAGTGTGTGCAGTATGTTTACAGGAACTGCCTTTTCTGACTCCATGTGCCACTGAGCAACTTTCATAGCAATAAATGGGCCAACACCTCTAACACTGTATCTAGTCCAGTTTTCTTTCTACATCCATGTGAAAACCACTTACTATACATTTCCAAAATGTCACAAGGCACATAGTATAGGGAAATGGTGTGATTATCCTATAGGATGCCTTGTGATATTTGGAAATGTATCAAAAGTGGTTTTCAACCCAGTGTTCCTGTTTGGACCCTGAAATGTAAGGCTTTAATTCAGCACAATGCTGTTTGAATAAAGAAGTTGATTAAACGAGTAAATATGTGTGCCTTTCTTCTTCAGTAATGTAATCTGATGGCCGAGAAAGTTTTTGCTTTGTTTTTGAAATGTCTGAATTTCCTGCTGAATAATAATGATATAATGCGCATAATATTAGTTGTAGTTGTAGCGAGTGTCAATGGTACCCAATCATATCCTCTTCCTTATTTAAAAAGTAGCAAAGGAAAGTTTAATGAGTCGGGAATTCAGGCTGACCGCAGAGGAAACTGTCCCTCTCTGACAGGCAAAAGAACATTTATATAAAACACTCCAATTTAATATTTTCCAAATACTCCAAGCATTTTTTGGGGGCAGAAATACTATGTGAGCGTGTTTCTAATTATTTTAGATGGTGGTTTAGTTTTTAGAGCTGTGTACTGATGTGCTCTATTGCTTCCAATACAAACAGAACAGAGCAATTTGTAGCTATCTTGCCAATGCCAACAATTGCTGTGGATGTGCCACTGATTAATGTATTGAGCAGGTTGAGATACTGCAATGTGGTAAGCTGTACAGTGCTGCCCCCTGTTGGCTTCACTGTATGCACAGACATGCTTTCCCCATGCTGTGCTCTCATTGCTCTGGTTCTTAATGGAGCATGATGCCACTTTAATGACAAAGCACCACAGCAGTAACAAAGCACTGCTTTCATTAGCAGCAGCCTGGAGGTCAGAGGGACTGGACTGAACTAAGTCGGAACATTTTTGCTCAGTCTGACATGAGAAAAAGCTACATTCCTTTTGTGATTCAGCAAGGCATTTAGTCTACGTCATTCAAGGCTCCAAGGTCAAATCCAGGGGTGATCATGAACACAGGACTGGACTGTTTTTATTACTGGTGCTGTGTTTTTATGATCTTAATTTTTGTTATGTGTGTGTGTGTGTCTCTCTCTCTCTCTCTCTGTGTGTGTGTGTGTGTGTGTGTGTTTTTAAAATTGTAATTCTGTCTATAAAGCACTTTGGTATATAATATAATAAATGGACTTGATTTGACTCAACTAAAGCTGCATGTAGCTCCTAAATGTGAATGTCAAGTATGCAGTCTGCCCTTTTTCTGAGATAAATTCAATTTCACTTAGATGATAAGCATTACATACTGGAACTTAATGTGAATCATTTGGACGTTAATCTAACATTTATGCAGCTAACACATGTAACATACACTGACAAATATATTTTATGTCAGTAGTTGATGAGTTATTTAACATCCTTAGTTGAGCTCAGAGCTAATAACCATGACAACAGGCCACAGAGGAGGTTGGCTATAAAGTTCATTATACAAAGTTTGAACTGTGGAAGACTGGTTTCAGGTACAATGCATCTTACAACTGGAATGAACTGCAACACAATTTAAAGTCAGAGACACTTGTTTCTTTGAGGGACTTTAAAGTTTTTCTAATTGCTATTCTTTAGATTGTTTGTGATTGTTAGGTGGAGCGGAGCAGATGCATCCAAATGCACGACATTACAGGCAGAGCAGAAAGCAGAGCTAACAGAACAATACAGAACAAAGGATCTAACAACACTAAACTGAAAACCAGGACCTAAATGCGGAACAGGAGAGCAGAAAAGGAGCTGATAGTCTGGGGAAGACATGGGTAGCAGTGCAGGGCTAACATAACAAGACTGATGTAGGGTAGGTGTGACGCAGGCTGGGGAGACAAGAACAAAACACAAGGCAAACAGAAAACCAAAAACCCACAAACACATCTTCTTATATCCAATTAGTCCATCTATAATGAACTTAAATACACAAGTATATGCCCAAAAGCTGCAAACTCTCAATTTCATAATGTCACAGTTAAGTTGTGTATCTGTGAGTGTGTATGTTAATTGTTTTGTGATTGTGATGTGCATGGTCCTTTTCATTTGTGATCCTGACTGTGTTGACATGTCTCTCATGCAAAATTAGATTAAAATAAGATTTCCTGAATAAAATAAAGTTTACAATAACACACTTTACAATCCATAGCTTTCTTTTTCTTTTAGCATAGGGATTGATAAAGTGAATCACCTTCTCCTTTATTCAAATTATGGTTATATCTTTCCATGTTATTGTGTGCGCCACCCTCCGTTTGAAACGTCATTGCGTCACAACGTAAGGAAACAACCCTTTTCCTAAACTTTCACTTTCTCTTCACTGCAAATGGTGAGTTGTTTTACATTTGCGGATGTATAATCTACTCGTAAATTGTCGTATACTCGTATCTACTGGTATATTTTACCTGTTTGAGTAACAGCTGAGTCCAGAAATTAACCTGTTGTAACGATTGATCATCGTCAATAATCAGGTCGAAAGGTTTAAAGGTCTGTAGGCTACTTCTCCTTCATCTCACCTTCTCTTCTTTCGGGCAAGCTTGTTTACACAAGGAAATCGTATCAGGATTTTATGAGTAGGCTACAGTATTAAAACTGTATTAAATGAGTAAAAGAGAAAAATATAGAAATCCATGCGATCCTAATGCTTTTTTCTATTTGTGTGTGTTTTTCTTCAGGTGAATCATGTCAGTTTTACTGAGGGAAATAAGGCGCTTTGACGCAGTAGCAGCCTCAACACTGGAGAGTAAGTATGATTGACTCATAGTATAACACAGGAACACCCCTTCTGTAGGTTGATTTTACAGCACAGACAGTGAGGGTCTTTTCTGGACACAACCTGTCTCACTGCTAGAAAATGTTCATGTGATTAACTGAATTAGATGTTTTCTTCTGTATCATCACCATAGCCTACAGTATGTAACGATGAAGTTCTGCACACTTTGGCTGTCTCAGATGCAATTTAATGAGACATCCACCAATCCAGTCTAATTGAATGATGGAATGGTGTATGTCTTATTAAATAACAAGGGAGCTACAGTGTGCAGACCTTCTTCTTTCTTTTTATACGTTGTGTCTTTGGTCCAGCACCTGTTTGAAGTTTATTGGATGTCCACAAGGCTTTTTGCTGTATTATAATAAGCCAGGATGTTCTGGGTTCTTGCTTTCACACCACACCTGTGCCGTACTTGCAGAAGCAGGTTTCCGTACTGACTTTGAGCTCCGGTCCCTGACACGAGAAGACTTGCATGAGCTGTTTCCTCGAATTGAAAAACTCAAACTGAGGAAGAAAATCTATGAAATAATACACCAACAGGTGAGCTGCAGAAACCAGTTGATGTGTAAATCGTATTAGAGTGAAATGTAGACTGAAAGATCAAGAATGTATCAAGAAATCATGACATAAAAAGAGTCAGAACTTATTTGCCAGTTATTGTTGTAATACTATTGTGATTAACATGAAAAAACTGGTTTAAAAAGTCATTATGAACAGTATCATGTAAAAATTTAACAAGGTTATTCCATAAATGTTTTATTTTAGAAGGACATCAATGTGCTCCTAAGAGAAATGAAAGATTTCATCCCTGATGACTCTTTCAGGGGTATGTACAGGCTATTTGTTTTTATGTGTTGGATCATATTGAATCAATTGTACTTTATTCAGTTGTCCAAATTCACAGTCAACCTGATACTCTCCCTCCAGCTGCTCTTACTAACAATGGGATCCTGGTTGATTACCTCCATATCCTGAAGGAGATGAAGACCCAAATGAATACTGTCCAGACCTTCCTTGATGCTCATATCAGTTTACTGGAGGAACCACACAATGGTTAAAATGCCCTTTCTGTTTTATTTTAATATCATAGTAACTTTAATGCTTAGAAATCCTCATTATTATCACAGGCAAAATGGCAACTCAGTCAGACAACTTTAGGGTTAGCAGTACTAAATCATATTGATCAAAGCTGATTTGAAGTGTTTATGAATGTCCTTCATATAGTTTTTATCTGGTTTTAAAGATATGGAATAAGTTATTATATTATTGTATCTTATGTGACAGGCTCCCTGGCAGACACCAAGACCCCAGGTAGGAGTGGTACTGCGATGCGCCAAACTGAGGGCCATCCACAAGAAGCCCAAGGTAGGCATTTCATTCTTCAAATCTGCTTTAAGATGATATTTACTCAAATTCCAGGTCTCATTTGCATTTTAATACTATAAGTAAACAGCAATTGCATCATGTCATTTTATTTGACAGGGCATTTTGCAGGCACACATACCTCACAAGGGGTTTGTCATACTGACCAAACTAATCAACAAGGAGCCCAAAGTAAGTCTTGCATTCTTTAAATCTTGATTTAAGAGTGTATAATTACTCAAATCCCAGGTCACATTTGCAGTGTTTATTCATGTCTTTTTATGTGATTGGATATTTTACAGGCACACCTAACTCACAAGGACATAGTCAAAAGTCCTATTACGGCCAAACTAATCCACAAGGACTACAAGGTAAATCTATTTTTCTTTTTCGTAATGAAATATGAACTTTGCTCATGTATATTTAATACTTCCAACAGAAGCCCCATTAATATCCTTCTTTTAGTGACTAAATCTGCTCTGATAATATGCAGTGAGCAGTACTCAGTTTTAGATTGCATTTTAACTTCAATTAAATGTCTTTTAAAACATAAAAAAAGCTTATTATTTATTTTTTTCTTGTTTTTTAGAAACTGCATAGCAAAAATCATTTTTGTAAATTCATATGACTTTACTGTCAGGTGTAACTCTGTGTCATTTGCACAACAGCTTATACTACTGTGTCCAAAGTGATGTACCGGACGGTCATCAGTGGTAGAACCTTTGATGCCCACACACAGTTGCTGCACAAAGTGAAGGATGAAGATCAGTTTCTTCTTATTGAAAACAATGAAGACTGCAAGGTCATAATTGTCTTCTGTACAATCTCTTCACGTATTGGAACAGACGTGGAAGCAGTCATGTCTGACATTAAAGGTAAGGGAACGTTTTTTTGAGCCAGTTTTGGAGTGGAAATTGCTTATATTTGTTTTCATTTTGTGTGCTTACAAGATTTTACCTGACTTTCTAAATCAGTTTTATCAACGTGTTAATGTATCAGCAAAAGAGATGATACTTTAATTATAAACATTTGTACATCTTTTGATCATATTTTGCGGTCAGAGTCTCAACAACAGTTCAGAGAATTGCATTTCACACTGAATCTTACAATTTAAGGTAACTGAACTCTATGTTATATTTCTTCTTCTCTTTTGGTGTTCATAGGTGATGAACCTGTCATTCTGGTGTTGATGCACCACACACGTGAGGCTAAGAACACAGTTCCTATGAGAACATGGTCTGAATACCCCAAAATTAAGCTGGCTGTCCACACTTTCTTCCATGATACCACCCCTGGATTACTGAATTGTCATCAGAACAATGAGGCTGCCTTAATGATACAAAACAAATTATTTGAGTACAGAATTCAGGAAAGGGTGGACATCAGTGGAAATGCTTTGGCTGTTGGAGGTGACGCTGGTGTGACTGCTTCTACAATGCATGGTGGTGGTAGGAAGGATCCTTCAACTCGTGGTGGTGTTGGCAACAATCCCCACCCATCTGACAATGGGTGGGGATTCAAAATGCCATTTAACTGGAAATAAGTAGAATCCGCAACGCTGCTTGTGGTAATGGTGTTATCATAACAGTTATCACAAGTAAAATAATCTATGATCTGTAAATAGCAAGAATTTAAAAATATTATGTAAAGCAACAAAACTGTTTGATTCATAGGCAAGGCAAGTAAACTTTGTTTTTATAGTTAATTTCCTAAACAGGTAGATCTCCACACATTTTCTGATGTTGATTTTTTAATGTTAACTCATATAGTTTTATGAGTCTAGGCCTTTCTACATGCAACCAGTCAGCACCATATAAAACTTTTACTGGACAGAGTGGAGAAGATTTTCTTTAAGAAAACAGCCATAAAGTAGCTGATATTTACCTTACCTTTTGTCTTGATCAATGACCAGTAATTAAATAAGGATGACTAATACATTAGGTTTTTTGTTTTTTTGTTGCTCTGAAGCATTTATGAGCATTCTAGCCTTAGCTGCTTAGATTTTAAATGAATGTCTTCAAATGTGTACAGTATAAGATGTGATAATGAATAAAAGCAATGCTTTCAGTAAACTTAATGCATGAGTGTAATCATGGTGTCTGTGTTTGTTTAGTCTTTTATATCATTTTTTTAACAGAATTGCATCACATACTGTATACAACCAAAAGACATGAACCATATTCATGTATCTACATACATACATAAACAAATCAAGAGAACTTCACCACACACAATGTGCAAATGCACTTTTGTAGTCCAGTATTTTAGCACACCAATCATTCTTAAACAACCTGGTTCTAAATGACAGTATATAAAAGAGTCTTTTGACATACAAACAATATTATATATTTTAACTGTATGCATGTAAATCTGTATAGTCGGGAGCTCTAACATATTTTATGTATTATTACATGTATAATTATCAAAATGTTTAAATATGTACGGTCAAGTGCCATGTACTATTTTGAAAAGAGAAAGCTTTGCGCTGAAAACCTCAACCGGAAGTGCGACATTGTTTACAAACAGAAGCTACTTCCGGTCGGGCAGTAATCCAAAGATGAGCGTGAAAATAATTGTTGTTTTCCGCTTTTTCTTTGTACATTGTTATTGAAAAAGAATGCCACCGATTAGCTTTATCAACCATTAGACAATGGCAAGTTATCAACATTTAAATCTACGTTAGTTTAGGAAATTAGCAGCCAGTTTGCTAACAGTTAGCTAACTTAACGGAGCAGATGTTGGGCAGCATGGCTGATTGATTCATTTCAACAGGTGTCAACGACAAGGTAGCAAAGTCTTCAGGTTTTACATTCGTTCTGTATAACTGTTCTGAAAGTAGTTGTAGGCTCATATGTTCTTGCTACATGAGCTATAGTTAGCCGTAGTGTCCTTTTAAGTGACGTTAGCTAGCTTTTAACGTCAACCATACGTCAGTAAAACTTTGGTCACACTTGTGTCATGCTCCTCGGCCGCGTCCTGCTGAGCCTCAGGTCGACGTGTTCAAGAAGTGTTTGTTTCCAGAAGATATTTGCCGGTAATGACCGATCAGTTCGCAGGCTGAATCACAATCATATTTATTTTAGTTACTGTCATAATAACATAAACGCGCTTAATCCATCTGCACACCGGAGCAGTCTCAAGGTAATAACCGAAAAGTCTTGTAATGGAAAAACAAGAAACCCTCATGCTATCCTCAACATATTTTACAAAAATATAATATGGTGATGGTTTTGTTCTGGTTGTATCATTCTTGTCTTGTTTAGGCTGTAGCACTGTCCTGTCTGCATCAAGTAACCGTGTGTGACATGCAGCCTGCCAGTATCTCCTATGGCAAAGAGACTACTGCTGTTTCAACAAATGATGATGATGATGATGAGGGCGGTGGTGGTCATGGAGATGCGGTAGGACAGGAGAGGGGTGTAGACGTTGAGGAGTTACGGAAGATGATGATGGTGACTCCAGACCTGGTGGGTGCTGCCAGCATGGAGGTCCAACAAGAGGTAACTGACACTGGAGCCTCCACACTGTCAGGTGAGTTGGACTCATTGTCTGAGATAATAACTGGGTTTATCAAAACGGGTACACTTGTATAATGCAACTAAGACAGAACCACTTTGAAACAGGTGGAAGGAGACACTGTTTTAGGTTTACTGTGGTACTGAATAATGTCCATCTCACACGTATAAGTGCTTGTATTTGTGTTCATGTGTGTTTATTGAATTGTTATTTTGAAGTGGTATGTTCAAAACCCACAGGATCAAGTGAAAAAAAGACAATGATGAAGAAGAGGAGGGAGAAGAGAAAGCTGATGAAGAAAAACTGTTTAATGTCAGAGCTTCCATTTGCTCTGACCAGCCCTACTGCATGGAAGGAACTTGGATGTATGTCCTTCTTTCTACTCCTCTGTCGTGAAACTTTGAATTACACATTTGAAGGTTCTGATTTACTGACTGACAAAGTTGTGTGTCAACCTAGTAGCTGATAGATTGGCCAGCTGCCTGTAATATTTACTGTCATATGCTCAAGGAGTGTGCAGTAAATCTGTCCTGTTGAGCAGCTTGATGCTAAAAATGTATTTTCAGAGAGACGGGGAAAACAGAACAATGTTTTTTTTTTCATAATAAAACAGCCATAGCCATTAATCACTTGTAGTGTCAAGGTCAATTCATGTCAGTTCTGTTTTAGCTGGCTTTGTCATTCATTTAATATTATTGTTAATTTAATATTTTATTATTATTTCATATTTAATATGCCCTTTTTCTCTCCAGTTTCCAGCCAAGAATCAACCCAGAAGAAGAGAAAGAGGAAGAGAGGAGACAGTGGAGCGCAAGTGGACAGTGAGGAAAGTGCAGACAAGAAGAAAAAAATGAAAGAGAGCAAACGTCCCAACTACTTTGTCTCCATCCCTATCACTAACACACAGGTAAGGAATTATTGTTCTATTCATTAATAGTGTACTTATGGGCACATGCTGCAGTTTATTCTTTTCCACATTTAACTCCATACTACAAATTACAGATGATTTCATTGCTCATCATTAACCAAGTCACACCACTGATTTCAGATTTCAGATTTTTTTATAATCGTCAAGCTCACACTTTTGTCAGCAGCATTCTGATCATTAGTTACCACCAAATTCACAATCACATTTATTTTCATGACATTCATGTAAGCTAATTGTTTGATATTCCAACAATAAGGCTTGTAAACGCAGCGCTCTTCAGAAGTAATCTCAGAGGTCTCAAAATGTAACAGAATCAGGAGTTTCAGTTGTACTTTATTACTTTGCAATTATGCAATTTTGGGGAAAAAATACATAAAGCTGACTACACATTCACTTTATACTGTGGTAAATGAAAAGGAAATCAATGGCTGCATGGAAAGTTGCTGCAAAGTACATTATTATTATTATTAAGTGGATTATTATTTGTAGTAAACTGGCTAAGCTATACAGAAACCAAGATATGACATATTTAAACACAAGGAGAGGATCATTTCTGATCATGCCATTTACTATAAAGGGAATACTTTTTTTTGATGCTAATAAAAAAAATCTTTGGGTTTTTTTATGGTGCCACCACTTTCTATTGTTGTGTGAAGTAGAAACAGATGGGTGTCGACCTTGTTGTCTCCTCTAGGGTTTACAATAATAGAGAAGATGAAGGCACACATTGGGACTTGAATATATTCTCTCCAGACTGTTGATGAGTTCAGTGTCTGACACTAGGACATGGTCAGTGTAGCACAATCTTTACTAGAAGTCTCTTAAGGAAATTTTGTTACAGATTCAATTACCAGGCAGCTAATGACTCTGAAATGTTAATGCTTATTGACCAAATAGCTCCTCTGAGTGGACATTGATTTGCTATGGTTATCATCTATTGATGCTTTATCTGTCAAAGTGCAGAAGCTACCCCAACCGTCTCCTTTTGATCTCTCCCCCTCACCTCCTTTCCTCCTCTCATCCATACTGAGCTAGTTCTTGAAAGATGAGACTGAACGAGCATTTACTGCACCTGACAGCATCTCCCTCACTGTAGTAACTCACCGCTGCTGATGATGATTGTGTCCAATGACAGATCAGCTCAGCTGTGACTGAGGTCCAAGAGGCGATGCTTCAGCAGGAACCCCAATTGGCCAAAGCCATGATCCCTGTCCCAACTCTCCACATCACGCTATTAGTCACTCATCTCGCCAATCAGGAGCAAGTTGACCTGTGAGTGGATGCACGTGTTCACATATACACAAACATACAAACGACCGCAGCCTGTATACAGTGTATTGATGCACATGTCAGTGAGCTGTAATGTTCAACATGAAATCTGCCTCCTCTGGTCAATTAAACACAAGCTGCAGTAGAAATTCACCACACTGAAATTAATAACACGAAAGGTAAAAATCACTGCAGTCAGAGATTGTGTCTTTAACATTTTTGGGACAAAGTAGAGAAATGTTCAGTGTTACAAGATATGATCCTGTAGATTAATGCCAAACAATAGGCCCTTTTCCACAGAAGACATTTTGAAATATCATAGCAGAAAAAACACATGTGTTATTAGTAACATTAATGGTGACTCTGCCATGCACAATACCTGGACCCTGAAACTGGCTCATTCATTTCTTGATTTACACCCGTGCTGCAGGTGTGTGTATGTGTATATGTATATATGTATGTATATATATATATATATATATATATATATATATATATATATATACAGTTTATATTATATATATATTGCAATATTGATTAGATCCCACTTTTTAAAGTAAAGTCATCATTGTGTGGATGCAGTGTACTTCATTTTTCTTCAGTGTCTGGTGTGTAATCTGTTTTATGGGATACAATCGAATAATGTTCTTCCTTTCTCCTGATTTCTCAGTTTTCCGTATTTCTCTCCCAGAATATAACACAAAGGTGACATCTTAAATACTGCGCTTAAATCAAACGGAGCATCATTCAACTTTGTTTAAGCCACCATAACATTTTTCTCATGTTACCTCCTTCATTTTCCATCATGCTTTGCATTGTGACAGTTTGACCAGTTATACAACTAATCAAAGTCTTGTTGCTTGTGTTTGTTGCAGTAGTGAATAAAGGCTAAAGTTAGTGCTTGAAGACAGGGATGCAGTGCTCTGCTGTGACTAATTACCAGCATGTCACTTTATATACAGCTTCTGTCTTATCTCTTCCTCTCAGCACTTCCAGGAAAACTGGAAGATAGGTCTATACATTTCTCAGATTTTGGTTCCAGTAATAAGTCTTAGACACTGTTTTATTAGGGAGGCTGGATTTGTTTTAGTAGTGCATTTCTCCTCATCTTATTATTTCCCAAATAATCAGAATGAGAATAAAAATGATTTCGATAGGTCAGTCAGTATAAACTTGTTCATTCTTTAGCTAAACTGTAAGAAATATGAACAACATTAAGTGCTAACTTGTAGTGCAGAAAAATTACATGTCATAATTGCTCCTCCATTTCATCAGAAAGTGACTTTTCATATTTCACTGACGCAGCTCAATAAGACGTAGAGCTCTGGAAGTGCGAGCCATTTTATGCTATGACACTAATGCTTAATCTACACCAAGTAGAAGATTGTGTCATGGTAATCACTATATTCTGTCGTTATGTAATATGAGAGGGAGGCAGAGAGAGGATTAAGTTGTGAATTGGCGCGCTTGTGTGTGTTTGTCAGTGTGTGTTGTGCATATTCATGTGTATATTCCCTTTTAGGGCAGCGGCCATGCTGGCCCAGGTCGAGCCATCATTGGCTAAGCTGCTGGGGGGGCAGGATCTGGTGCTGCCCTTCTCAGGGATCAGTCATTTCAGGAAGGAGGTCGTGTTTGTTGGCCTGGTCCCTGGACAACATAGACACACACTGGACAGCGTGGCAGGTCAGTAACACCATTTAGCTTTCCCCCACTCCTCATCATATTGTTTTCTTCTATTGTTCATCTGTCACTGTATGGATTGAATTATAAATGTAGTTTTATAAGTACTTTCATGACATTATTAAAAGATAAATGATATTAGAGGATGTTAATAATACACAGTACTTGTCTTTCTGTCTCTGTGAGGAGGGAGGTCTGAACTTGGGGGTCAGCTTAGGAGACTTTTAGCTGGTTGGAGGATTTGCTGTCTTTAGATCACTTTTAACTGGGGGGATGCTTGTTGTCTTGGTGGCTTTGCTGTAAGAAGTCACAGATTAGGAAGCTTTAGGTGATTGCTGAGTATATTCTTGGGGGGTTGTTATTGGAAAATTAACTCTCAGGCACATTCAAAGTTCATAGGTCATGTAATCCAGTATTTTGTCCTGGAGTGACCTAAGGAACAGGTTAGACTAGGGAGGTTTTAAACATAAACACTTAGTGGTGAAAATTTTGGCTGAACTCAGCTTGGGCCCAGGTTGAGACTTTAATTGAAAATAATACACTGTAAGCATGTTAAGTGTGCAAATGTATGTAAGCTGTATTTGTTGAACAGTCCACCACCTGCTTTATCTGGCATTCAGTGGAACCACATCCCATTTATTTAACAAGCATAAGTGGATTTGGTTAAATCATATGGTATTTGTGCCCCTTTCATGTTCTTTCTTTCATTTCTGTTCCAGTCACTGGAGCATGAGTGCGTATGCATCTGTGTATTAAGATGCATGTGTGATATTTCTATATTAATTTTCTCAGATGTGGTCCCTTTGCATCTGTGTACATGTATGGGGGTGTAGCAGAAGCATTTGCGTGTATGTTTTTGTGTTGCGCCTTTGGCAACAACATTAAGCCAACATTTCTAAGAGGATTCTCGCTCCATTGCACTTGCAACACACAGAATAAATGAACTCACATTTGCTTAATGCTGTCCATTTTCACTCTAAAATATCAGCTAAATCTAAAACATGCAGCGATGGGGTTTGTGTTCACACACAGGACACAACAGGAAATTAGAGGCTTTTTTGTGTGTTTTGTTTGGTTTCTAGCTCTGGGAGAGGTGCTGATGTTCATAAATACATATTCAATTGTCAAAATATATGATGTAGGAAGCAGCATGTTTTAGATATAGCTCAATAAATGCCGCATTTGGCAAATGAATGATGGCCAAGCTTAAACTTTCCCTAAAAAGATTGAATAAACGGTTTCTGTTGATCTATATGGGTTTTTTTTCTAGAACTAATTTAATCTTGACAGTAATCCCTGACAGTAGTTAGGCTTTAAATGACAAAAATAAAATGAAACAAATCAATCAAACAGCAGAATTTCTATATAGTTTGACAATGTTTCTGACTGAGTGGTTAAGGAAAGGCTACTGAGCAAAGTGTCAAACACCCTGGAAGGTTATTGTGTGTTAGTCAGGTTCTTGTTATATCCATGAAATAAATGAAACACACTTGTACATATATGATTGAAAAAAGTGTTATAAAACAGCATCATACCAGAGGCCTTACAGGGCCATTCACTGTTTCATATATGTGTATGAAGACAACACTGGGACTCTTCTTCATTATTATCTATACCTGGATAATGACATCATTTCTTAATATCATTGTGCCAGGTAATGCATCTCTTAAATACATTTAGATGGCTTGCTGTGATAAATGCACCACTTGGAACCCCCCCCCCCCCCCCCCCCAAAAAAAAAATTAAAACATTACTGTAGATAAAACTTCAAAACCATTGCTTCAATTTATGTAAATGTGATTTTATTTTAAGATTGCCATATGCACTAAAGTATTGTTTTTTTGACAGGAAATGTTTTATAGTAAGGAACAATAATAGCTTTGTGTATAAAAGCCTTTAAAACCAGGAACACTTATACCATATTACAATATCCAAAATATGACACAATATAGTCTCATGTCACGCTATTGATATAATATCAATATATTGCCATTTCCCAATAAAAATTCATACTTTTATGTTAGTTCCACAACAGAAATGCTAGTATCAGGACAATAATACACTGTGTATGTAGATGTAGACTTGATTTCCTTGAAATCCTGGGATGGAACAGCTGTTGTTGCAGGACCAGGAGGCGGACCATTTAAAGAAGTTTTGTCGTTTTTACAAAGAGCATTCAAATGGTATGTGCCGAGTCTCAATTTGAAAGTTTCTGACATGAAAAATGAAATGACGTCAAGAAAAGGTTACAGAAGAAGTGTCCATATTGTGGTTATTTCTGGAAGAGCACAATAGCACATAACAGGAAGTCAGACTCTCCTGTCCTCTTGTGTGCTCTCTCCACCACTTTTATTGATTATATACTAACCTTTCTCTCCCCGATGAGCTCCTCCTCTAAAAATACCTCTGTGGTTTCCCTCTAAACCTTGTCAGATGATGCGTGTGTGTGCGTCTGTGTCTGTGTGTGTCTGCCCTTGCAGGTTGCCTATGTGTTTGTGCCCTTGTGCATGAATCTGTCTTTATCTGAGTGGTCAAATGATTCATGGGCTAAAAAGGTTTTTTCCGTTCCCTGACATACATTCGCATCCACAGCCATCTGTGTCTGCACTATTTATCTCCTTTGTTATGTTGTGGGTATGTTTTTTGTTTTTTTTTTCTACAGAAATCTGTGAACAGGAGTTGAGATGATTCAGTTGGAAAAAATATACAGAATACTTTCAGGAGTTTTGCTTTGCAGTTTATAATATTTATATGTATTTTGATGGTGTTCTGGTACCTGTGTGGTTGGCTCATGTGGTCACACCAGGTAAAATGAAACTAAAACTTTGTGTGTGTGTGTGTGTGTGTTTTGCAGAGTTGTTGCGCAGCCGCTTTGAGGAGCAGGGTCTAATGCAAGGAGACAATCGTGGGTTTGAACCCCACCTCACCATTATGAAGTTATCCAGAGCATCAAAACTAAGATCTCAGGTACACACACACACACACACACACACACACACACACACACGAACGATAGAATTAGGTGATCAAAAAAAAGAAAAAAATAGAACCATATGTATTGTGTAGAGATGCACAATATGTTTGCATACTTATTTGTATTTTCAATATATTTCTTACCCACAGTATTTCAGTGATTTAATTTCAGACTGCACTGGCACAACATTTCAGTTTTAATGGCCAAGGTCAAAACATTTTCATCCTTTTGCCAAGACAGTTTTTAGCCCCAGTGATTTACTTCTGTTTCCATTCGTCCTTTTCATTCCCCTCACTTTCCTCTCAGTGGCTGCTTAATGTGTCTTCCAATAGTGAGATTTATAAACTATACAGTTAAATATAAATTCAATGTTTATAAAATCAGGTAAAGAGGCAGTAGTTATATTGTGATGGATTGGGGGAGAGGGAAGGAGACAGGAAGAAAGGAGACTGGTAGAGGGATGGATTGCGTCTGAAATTGATAAAGAAAGAAGAGTTAGGAGGAGGCGGAAGGAGAAAAAGATAAGGACAGACGAGCAGTGGTCAGAAGGACAGACAGAGACAGGAAGGACAACACCTTGTTTTCCTTTGACACCTGATGACATCTTATACTGTCTGGCGCCTGCTGGACGGCACTCTTTGTCTTCCCCCACTCTGCACATGTTTATATTTCTTTTTATGCTTGTAAAGAATGAATGTGCATGTACTAAAAAGTGGACTAATCTTGATATAAACAGTATTTGTGCTTTGTCTCTCAGGGTATAAAGCGCGTGGACCCAGCCCTTTACTCCAGCTATACAAACAGGTGGGTTCTAACCCATTTTCACTTACAAAAATGTAATCAAGGCTTTGTGCCAGTAAGAAAGATATGAAGAACTAGATATGATTTGACTTAATTTCCCTGAGCTAGAAAATCTAAATCTGTCTCTCGGCAAAGACTTGACATTATCTGACTCAGCTGTGCCTCGAAATTGTTCAATACACAATTTGTACAGTAATGCTACGTTTTGTAATGGCTCTATTTTTGTAGTTTTTAGAGTGAAATGTATGCATATGTCAATTACACAATGTCTTTTTTTTTTTGGTTAAGATTTTTCGGAGACCAAACAGTGGAGCGGGTGGATCTTTGTTCCATGTTGAAAAAGAAGCAACAAGACGGATATTACCATACAGAGACTTCACTACAGCTTGGTTAGTACGCACACACACACACAAACAGAGACATACTGTGTGTGTACTGCCTGTGTAATCCGACTGTCAGGCTGTCATTGAGCCACTGGAGGGAGCTGTCTGCCCACACACAGTGAAATGAGTTTCTCCAGCTAGGTGCTGTCCACAGGTGTATAATTTGGGCAACATTTGCTGGCTGTGGCTCATTTTAGTGGGTAATCAATTGCTACAGTTTCTATTTATTTGCTTTATTTTTCATCTCTGGGGAACATGGCACAGCTGTGTGGTACGTGCGATTTGATCCCTGGCTCCTCCAGTCTGCATGTCCAAGTGTCCTTGGGATACTGAACCCCAAATTGCTTTCGAAAGCTGTGCTGTCAGTGTGTGTGTGAATGAGCATTAGAAACTCCTCCTGATGAGGGTCTGCACCTTTATTGACAGCCTCTGCCATCGGTGTATGAAGTGTGTTTGTGTGAATGCAAGTGCTTTGAGTGGTCATAAGGATATACATAGGGCAAGGATGGGTTTAATTGGTATTTTTCATACCAATTAACAAAGATGTGAGTGCTGGTGTGCTGGTGTTGAGACTTGTAGGACATTTTTTGAGCAGGTCTATGGAAAACAATTAAACTTACTTTCCATTCTTTACATTACTGCCCAGTTACAACATTATCGTCACTCTGCCGGTCCATTCAAAACTTGTCACCATAGTAAAATATCAGCTCTAACTGTTGAGATGCAGAGAAGCAGTGGGACCAAGAACTAACTGATGTGTAGTAGTGGAGGATGGAGAAAACAGATCACGTCTTTTTAAAGATTGGTGAGGAACATATATATATATATATATATATAAATTCAGTCTCTATTGTGAAACAAAATGTGGCAGATGTGTATGTTGCAGAACTAGATCAATTATCAGGCAGTGGGGATTTCACTTGGGAAGCAGTCAGATAAGCAGTATCTGTGCAATTACCAGACACCTGCAAAGGTCAATAAATAATCTAAAAGAAAACAGCTTTATGGAGGATCATTTCCTGAAATGTGTCACTTTTATATGTCCACAGATAAAGCCGTTTGTCAGAATGAATTGTCCCACAGCTTTTAATCCAGTGTTGTTGTAAAAACAGCTGAGCACACAGGGACTTTAGATGCAACAAGTGCTGAGGCTTTCTGACTGTCATGAGCCAATATCGATTGGCAGCCATAATAGCAAATGCAGTGTTGCCTCCTGTTTCCTAATGACAGGTGTCTGAGTGAGATTGAAAAATCTATGTTTGCAGTACAATTGAATGATTGAAACGGCTACATTTTAGGAGGCATGCAGAGAGAAAAGTACCTAGGTGGAATTTTGGAAGTAAGAGGGATGCGTTGCTGATTTTACAGGGTGTTTAAAGTTGACCTTTGCTCATTTCCAGCTCTATAGTTTTATTGTGGGACTCCACTGCAGTAGCTTTGCATTATTCACTGATTTAAAATACTAATTTAATTTATATCCTACTGGCTTCTGGTTATTAAGGCAGTTTTAGCTCTCTTTCTAGCTGTCTCTTTAAACCCCCCACCCCCCACCCCACTCTGTTCCGATTGACTAACTTTCCAGAAGCCTGCTGAGGGGCAACTGTATCAGAGTCATGTTAAATTACCTTTGATGCAAACCCAACATTTCCTGCTTTACTGCTTCTTATCAAAAGTTTTTAAATGCCTAAGCAGAATCAGCCACAGTGAGATGTTTCAGACAGTGTGATTGAAAATAAGGAAAAGCATAATAGATCTCCTTTAAGTATAATCAGACCCATTAAAGGCAGTAGTAGTAGCTTTTGCAGGGTCTGTTACGTAGGAGATTTTCTAAAATCCATTAAAAACCAGGAACTGTAGCATCTATATCAAATCAAGTGTAACATCTTTGAACTAATCACTAGTGTGGTCTGTGGTTACATTCAAACCAGCCCTCTGTTGATCACAACCCTGTATGCCAACAACAGTCTTTAATCACTGTTAACTGCAACTGTTTGACCCATATTGGCTTAATATTGGCCCAGTCTTCTTTCATGTGTGTACTTTATGAGCCCTTTCAATGTCTTATCCACGAAAACTGATGTATGCAAACTTGTCTCACCAATAGCCGCATGTTGAATGACTAGTTAGTTAGTTATTGTGTCATTCAAATACAAATAGACAACACACTACAAATACAAGAACAAAACTTCCATTACATTACAAATAAGTACCAAGCTCTACATATAAATTCAGCTACACAAAAGTTTCCCTTCCTGAAACCCAGCTCAAGTTTCTCATAATCATTAATCCAGAGAAATTCATCAGATATTAAGGACATTTTACATCACAGTGCAGTCCTTTAATCATTGAGTATTGAACAATAAAGCACCAAATGGACTTTGTCTTCAGTCTTATCTAAATCACATTGCACAGTAGTAAAGCAGCCTGTTTCTATAGCTAACGGTTATGTAACTGAACGTGACTGAGCACACAGATATCTTCTGCTTCACATAAGGCTCCACATTGTAGTTGTTTTTTTCATCAGATAATATGTTCTTAATTTAGGTTTGTACCAAGCATCAACACACCATCTTTCTTTGTACAGCAGGAACAGTTTGAGCTGGGGGGGGTCATGTATATTAAACTGTAATTTACTTAGGAAAATAAGAGAATTCATCATACAAAATGAGGATAGCCCCTCACTAATGATCACTGTTACCATGGAGCCAGCAGAGTTAGTGTATACATCCAAGTACACAAAAGCACATAGAAATGCACCCATATGAATATATATATATAGAGTGACATAGATAGAAGGGGACTCCCGTAGTCCCACTGTCAAGTAGTTGCACTAATTGCTCTGTGTGTGTGTGTGTGTGTGTGTGTGTGTGTGTGTGTGTGCGCTGTGGGCTGTCAGCGTGAGTGGAACTAGGCTGTCACAATGTTTTGTGGATCACTGGGCTGTCTGTGAGCGACAGTGTGTGTGTGGGAGTGAGAGACAGAGCAAGGGGATGTTTACCTCACACTTTCTCATCATCAAAAAGCTTGTGTTTTCGTCAAACAACAATACTTATTTTAAAATGCAAGAACGGTGAAGCCCAAACACTCTGATCTGATTATTATAGTGCAATGTCTACACCAGAGTGTTGAGGTGTGGAAGGTTTGAATACAAAGTTCTAATGCTTGCTGTCTGCGAGTGAGGATTAAGAAGTAATCACTCTTCAAGCTTAGACGTTATATAATATTACAAGCATTAAAAACCAGACTGTGTCAATTTTAAAGGAAGAAAAAAAACACCTTCTTCTACTCACAAATGAAAAAGGAAAATTCAGAGGCAATGAAAACATACCCTTCAAATCAGTGCACTCTGATATGAGCTGTAGTTTTTAGTGGCTAATATTTAATGGGCTGGTTTGCTGCCTTACCTCTTTACTGTGCTACTGTTACACTACATTTGAACAGTTTCCACATAAACATTTAATGGTATTATCACAAAATTAAAGAAGTAAACACACTGTCCATCACTGGGAGACAATCTCACTTGTGATCCCCTTTGACCTGTTCTAAAACAAGGTTACCCAGTGTTGATGGTTTTAAAGCAACTGAATCAAATTCATCTTGGGAAATGAAAGGAAATTCAATCTGCCATTATCCTGTACAGTAAGTGTCTCTTGGAGCCGCTATTCAGTTACATAGTCTCAGTTTAATATGCTTCTCGTTGAGCCTTAAAGTCCAGCTGAAATCACAATTCGTCAATCTTTTTCTAATCAGTGTATTTTGGAGCGTAGTTTCTATAGTTCTTTTATCATCAAAACAAAGAAAAACAGGTCTTTGATGAAATGTCAGGAATGCGCCTTTTCATCTCAGCAATTTGGGTGTCTGTCTGTGTTTGATTGACAGTGGCTGGCAGGCCCGAGCTGCAGCAGGGGATCGAGAGGCAAAGTGAACAGTCTTGTGATGTAGCTTGCATGCCAATGACAGACACTGTTGTTAGCAGTGCTATTAAAGAGTAAGGAATGTACCAGCATCTAAACATTCAACACACAAACTACACAAGAAGAAGGTAGGATACCCTAAAAAATAGACAAATGGGGAAAGCAGGAAATTTGAGGGAAACATTTTGAGATTTTTTAAGTTTCTAGTTCCTGTGTTTAGTTTCATTCTCACTCCCAAACAAACTTTTGAGAAGATTCTTGTAAAGAGCCTGTTTATTTCTAAAGCAGTAGGAGGCTGACGGAAGTTGTCTCGAGAGTCAAAAATGAGAGGAAAAATGCTGTGCTGAGAAGAAAACATCAAGTCTATTTGAGTCAATTTTTGCAGGATGTCAACATGATCGGGAAAAGCAGCACTGAAGTTACGAAAACACATTCATCAATCTAAAAACGCTCTCCATCGGAAACTCAGCACAGAGAAGCCTTATTGCTCACATAGATTGCTACTAACATGAATAATTAAAATGATCAACTCTATTCCATTCTGTTCTTTTTTTTAGTAAGTGTTTGGTTGGTATTTTTTTGTATCTTCGACATCTTTTCCACCTGAGTACCACTGAGTTTGATACTGCTGCTTTACATCATATCATCCTATCAAGCTGTTGAAACTGATGTATTTCAGGTTTTGTCTCGCTCTGCATCCCTGTTGCTCACAGGTTGCCATTGTACTTTTCCTGTCGGTGCACTGAGGTCAGTTTCTGATTGTATGTGTGCGTGTGTGTGTGTGTGTGTGTGTGCGCGTGTGTCTGCGTGTGTATGTTAATCCCATAATCCACAGTACAACATAATCCATGACAGACCCTGTGAAATACAAACCAATAGAGTTTATATATGTGGGGAAGGGGGGAGGTAGCCCGAATATACAGAACCAATATGAATAGGATTATTTTCGATTAGTTTATGAATTGTCAAACAATAGTGAAACAAATCACAATTTCTTAAACCCTAAGATCAGGATTTATGTTTTTTCTAATCAACTATCCAAAACCTGATTTACTCTACTGTTTACTTGTCAGCACACACTTGAATTGATTTGATGAATATGAATATGCCCTCTGCTGTCAAACTCTGCACTAACAGTACATTATTCTGCACAGTGAAGCTCAAACATCCAAGAGAACTGACATCAAGCAAAAACCCATTTTTTAGTGCAGTGGGGCTTAAACCGACAAATTGTTTGAGCTCTAGTTGTAAATTAGGATTATTCTACCACATCATTCTCCATCCTGCTTCCACATCTTTTTTTTCTGTCCTTTTTATGCTAAATACTAAAGATGAAAGGCAAAAAATATTGTGTAACCCCCACTGTCCACTTCTGTTTGGACTGGTCGCAAAAGAAGTAGGTCGCTGATAAACACATTCATCAAGCCTCTTCTCATTCTCTCTTCACAGGCTGCTGTATTGGAAGAGATAATTATAGAAGTGTGTGTATATGTATGTGTGTGTGTGTGTGTGTGTGTGTGTGTGTTTGAAAGATAATAGGTCCATGCCTTGCCTCAGAAGGTACTTGTTGGGGGAAATAGTGAAGAATGAAATTTATACTGTATTCCTTTTAGTTAGCCTGAAATTATGTTTTCCAGTCAAGAGAGAATTTACAGCAAGTGGGTAGTTGACAGGCCAGAAGAGTTGAGAGTAGAGATTCCAAAATGTCATGGCTTTAGAAACACATCCCTACATGTTTGTGTTCTTACATAAAAAAGCAATTGTCAGTGTGACATTTCCAGTTGACCTCTAAAGTGGCGATAATACTCTCTCAGTAAACTGGTGGGTACAGTACAGCTCCTGCCATGCACTATTGGTATTTACACCCACAGATTGACTTACAGTACAGAATCACATCCAGGCAATAAAAATGTGCACACAGCAGCCCTACAGATACAAACACACACCAACAAAAAAAGCACAGCACTCAAACAGTCTGCACACATGGACCCATGAAGGTTTCTTGCTCTATGACCTTTTGGCATTTCATTGAGATAAGGTTGCTCATAAGGTTGCTCACTTTTGTACGGACTGTGCCGTTGTGCTTTTTCCCCCCATATATATTGAGTCTTTGGCAGTGCTCATTATCCAGTCAGCAGCCAAGAGTGCCAGATGATGCGATTTGCTAATTTGCATGTAAGTGGGCTAATTTCTCAGTGGAGACATATTGAATCTGGTAACGCTGACATACACAGGGTTTATTTATGCGTGAATGTAAGATATTGTGTAAAAAACCGGTGGGTACTGTTAGGTTTTATTCTTTGGGATGCTGGAAGAGAACAAAGTAGGATTTACTGTATATACAGTATTTGCAAAGAGTCCACAGCAGTTCTCCACTACATATATGTCACTGCATGTGCATTATAGTCTATTCAATGATCTCACGTTTGGCAACAGTTCATTAGTTTTAAGTTTCAGTGATTTTAGTCATCAACTTTGTCTATAAAACATTTCCTAAACAGTCTGTGTTCCTTCAGGAAGCCTTTCCTTAAATGTATGTTAATATGTAATTATTGTCTTTATATGAACAAACTCGATTAACTTACCTACTCCAGGACTTCTACTTCATAGCTTTTCTGAACTCAATGAACCCTTGTTCTAAGGACTCCTTATTAACACACTATATGCTTACACAAGATCTAATGTGATTAATATGACAGTTAAATTCATCAAGACATTGTTAATAATGAAAATAAATTCTTTCAGACACTCAAGTTCTGTTGGCATAAAATATATATACGAGTACCTACTTACACTTATTGAAATTATGAACCTGATTTGTTGCTTGGATACCTACTGTAGTACAAAAAAACTAAAGATAAATCTACTCTATTTGGACTAATGCTAGTAAAAATAATAATTGGTTTGCTTACTATGCTAAGAGTAACAAGGCAAACGGTTATCTAGGAGTAAAACTTATTTCATATGCAGCGCAAGCATCTTGTTTTTTTGGGTTTTTTTGACTCAGCAACTCATTTTCTTCACATTTGTTTCTTCACACTAAATAACCAGAAGTATTTTCTGAGCTGTCATTGTTACACAAGGACCTCTTTTATTATTAACAGTACTGATCCGTGTCTTCCTGCAGCAGGAAACGCAACAACTTGACATGAAAACAGTAAAAATCAAAACCAATTAGCCTCAAGTATTGTGAAGGCGCTATCTGCTATGGCTTTAAGGCATCTGACATAAAACGATTGGATCATCACTACAGGCTTTGTTTCTAATAATTAATTGTATTGAATAGACTCTGACATTCCACCATCCTCTGCCGCTCCCTCTCTCTTTCACTCTCCCTGTCTCTTCACTCTAATCATCTAAATTTCTGATTCATGACAAAGTATCTGTAGCAAGTATCTGAATAAAGCCTTTGTTGCAGTGTTGCAGATATGCGTCTCATACCATGGAAGCATTGTCAGAGTTTGTAATAGCAGCATTGCTTTTAAACACACTTGAGGTGTAAGTAATTTCATAGCCTGAAAGGCAGCGCAGAGCATAATTACACCTTTGAATAAAGTGCTCTTTATTGGAAAGAAATATTATTGGCAATCCAACAGCAAAGGTAGCTGTTCTTAAAAAAAAGTAAAAGCCTTGACTTAAAAGTGAACTGCAACAAGAACGCTCACCATTAGCATTGATGGACCTGTTGTCAGGTGTCTTGCCGTCTTCAGTTCCCTTTAAATGAAAGTTTTTGAGACTTCGGCTGACTTCAAGCACGTTATTTCACATTGTCAGACTTACATGATATAAGCACCATAATGACCTGACAGATGTGTAGCATTGAGAACAAAAATTAGCACATTGCATGAGAGTTTTTCATTTTATCTGACGTAGTGAGTCATGTTGGAAGACAGTTTGTTTGCCTTCTCTTGCCTGCTTTGACAACTTCTACAGTACGATGTGTTCTGTGACGTTGAAAAATAGGAGTACAGAATGTTCTTCTGCACCCAACTGTAAAACAGGTTGAAGGAAGAGAATGATGTAGGTGCACCTCCTTCGTAATCACCATAAACTGAATACAAATAATGGACTAGCCACTGTGACAACACCAACTGGTTTGTGGACTCCCGTTTCAAAGCCTTAAGATTGGCATTTTGACCATTGCCATCTTGTTTTTTTTTAAAGCCAGAACTGAGAGTATTTGGACGAGAGGGTTGAGCTGAAGAGGAGCTCCCCAGGGTCCAACTATATCACCTCAAGCACCGCCGTTGTATCAACTTGGCAATCACGAGGTAGCCATGCCCTAAAGCATACCCTGCTTTTTCATCTATTTTAATCGAAATAGGATCATAATTTACAAAATGAACATCAAGATGTGTTAAAGAAGACTAGGAAAGTGTTTACAGAGGAAATAGATGAAGGGAGAAGTAGGGTCATTTTCCCATACTTCTATACAAACTGACTTCTTTTTGGAGCCATTAGAGTTGCCCGCCTGCTGACTATTAGAAAGACTCTGCATTGGCTTCACTTTTGATACCCAGAGCTACTCACTTGATTATCACTTGCAAACCTCACTCAGGTCTTACAACAGTTACAGCAATCATTTTTCACTCAACGAATGCTGAATCTTGACTATTTTTCAAAGGATCAAAATATGATGTAATCTGATCCTGGAATTATACTCTTTACGAGACTACTTAATTGAGGCATTGTGTAGGATTTTGTGGACCAGTTGCCAACAGCATCTGTAGGGACCTGAAGATGTTCCAGTAGCAAGAAGACCCTGCTGGGGTACACTGAAGCATAGTAATGTATAGCACATATACAACTGAGTTAGTACGTTATCTCATGTTGGTATCTAAAGCTGCAATGAGCGCAGCAAACAATAAGCACTTGAGAACTTAGTGCTTGCAGTAGTGAATGTTAAGAGGATAGAACAAAGGCCGGAGTGAGATTAAGCAGATGAGAGAAGAAAGGACAGAAGGGTGGGATAGAGACAAGAGTGAGGAGGAGAGGAGAACTAAAAGCAACAGTGACTGAGCAGATAGGAGGATGGAAGGATAAGTGAGGCAGAGATTGAATGGGATAAAACAAGGAATGAGTGAGATTAAACAAGAATGATGAATGCGCATGGATAGAGAAAGAAAGGAAGGAGAGGGAGAAAGGAACGGAGAACAGGCTAACAGAGACACTTGAATTAAATAGAGGAGATAGGGAGGATGAGAAGAGCAGATAGGGTGGCCAGACAGACTGAAAGAAAATTGAGAGTCTGAGGGAAGGTGACATTAAACACAAAAGAGAATTGAAATTTGTTATTAAAGGGAGGACTAAAGAGGCCGACAAGGATCATGCAATGAAGGAGTCAAACGGGCTAGATGGAAAGAAAAGGAGAGGGAATAATAGTAAAATACAGCAGCAGCCAGATGAAGATTGGAATAGAGGTTTAGAAACAGAGAATTGTCCCTCTGGTTTTCTGTGTCAGATGAGATGAGAATCAACCCAAACCCCGCCCACCCACCCCCTAAAAAATCCATCTGTTTCCATCTGTTTCTTGTTCTGGCTCTGCTTTTATTCCATTGTTGAACACTTTGCACATTTATTTAGATTAGTTCTGTCAAACATTTTAACAGAAAATAATTAGGTAGGAAATGTTCAGCTACTTGTGTTTTTTTGTTGTTAACAAAGTAACAATTAAACATTGAATAGCAACCAGTGGTATCAGGACACTAATACCACTGTTTAAACTCTAAGTCTTTATGTTATGTTACATGCAAAGTAGTTACAATTCAAAAGTAACTAAAAAAATTACCTTTAACCTCTAAATATCTGAGTATTACAATTCCACAGAATATAAAAGATCACTGCAGTCATAAATTGAGCCAGAGAAGCTTTAACAACTTGAACTGCCTGGATAAGCACATACAAATCCCACAGTGCCGCCACGTTCCACCCATTACAGTAACTTACTGAATGTCACTTTGTTCACTGGAGTGTGAGTGATCACTGACGGGGCATTGATTTGATGAATACATGTGAAAAATGCAGCTTTACATTAGGCTCGACACATTGATTCTGTACTATAAACCAATACCGTGTGTGTGTGTGTGTGTGTGTGTGTGTGTGTGTGTGTGTGTGTGTGTGTGTGTGTGTGTGTGTGTGTGTGTGTGTGTGTGTGTGTGTGTGTGTGTGTGTGTGTGTGTGTGTGTGTGTGTGTGTGTGTAAGACGACAGGTTTTTGAAAGATGAAGCTGGAGCAACAACACTTATTGATGCTCACCTGCTCCACAAAACTGCAACAATGTAACCACCTCACTGTGTACTACACATCTTAATAGTTAGCTTTGCAGTGAATCTTGGCCGAAATGTTTCATGAATATAAATCATCTTTGTCTTTGTCACTTGGATTAAGTGTGCTTGGATTTGTATAATGAGAATCCAGCCAAATGGCAGGCTTATTTTCTTTTCAGTCAACAGCCAGAGAAGATCAATAATCTATGTGGAAAATTTGTACCACTGTTACAAACATTTGTCAATCACAGAAAACTGAGTGTTTTTCTTGGTGAAGAAAAAAGAGATAAAGGAAGAACAGGGGAGCCATCAGCAGCTTTGAATGACATTGGTAGAAGTTGAAAGCAAGGCCTCTAAAACAATGAACACCTGTACTGTTGTCTTGCTTGGGAGTGGTCTGTCATATTAGCAGTTAAATGACTCAGTGTGTACAGTGATGATGGACAAATAAACCATCATTATTATTTATTGCAGAACTGGTTTATATGCCATAGGTTTAACATAATTAATGTATGCGCTTCTTGTCCTTTCACATGATAGTGTGTGCATTATGCTTATGTTAGCATGTCTACAGTTAATTATTCATGAAACTACTGTGATAAACAGTAAGCCATATCGCTAAAGTAGACTATAGTCGCTGTTATCTGCACCATGCAGTCATCTTATTCCTTTGTGTGCATAACCTGTCTTGTGACTAAGTACTGAGGCACCATGAGTTGACCTTCAGCTGAACAGAGTCAACACTGCTAGTGTTGTCTGTAGCTCTCTCACTCTCTTTCTCGCTCTTGTTCTCTCTCTCTGCATTATGATGCTTAAATGAACATGTACTTAATGTGGTCTTAAGCAGGCACTCATAAACTTGCGTAACATGTAAGTATATATATATTCATTATGTGTTGAATAGTCTATAAAATTACAGATGTTTTACAGTTTAAGCTGTACAAAAGCAATATACAAGATCATTTAACATCCAGAAATTAGTGTGATGATAACCTGCTTTCTGTTTACAATAAAAATGCACAAATGCAAAGATAATGTGTGTGCTCATGTGCATGTATGGGTTTTATAGAGTATAACTGATGCTCAATAGCAATGGGGCCTCATCAATGATAATACTTGAGCCCTTCAAATAGCAGTGATCACAGCTGCATGTCCATGTGTGAAGGAGCAAAGTGTTTGCGTGTAAAGAGGCAGCTGTGAGCTGAATGCTGCTGTTGGAGACAGGACGCCGGTCACGCCACTGTGTACTTATGCAGCTGTGCTCAAGGCATAATGCAGCACAATGTATGTGGTTTAGTTGTTGGCTTTTAAATCTCCCGCACTCTTCACACTCGCATCCCTTTACCCCTTGTTAGTAATCCTCTATTAATCCTGCAGAGTAGAGTAGAGAGATGTGTTTTTAACTAGGCCTCCTCTCTGAAGGATTGTGCACATACAGCTACCAAAAAGCATCCTTGGTGCTGGTGAAGACTCATTGTTTTACTCAAGGGCTCATCAGTAGAGCTGCTGAAGGGAGCTGAGGAGGGGACTTGAGTCAAAGCCCTCTGGTTGAAAAGCAGTGCCTCTAATCACCTTCTTACCCGATCCTCATCATTTCATGTAGCGTTACACAGACACACATATAGCAATGGCAAGGTTAAAGAAGCAAGCTTGTGGCCAATCACTCACACCAGCATTATAAATCTGGGTGAAGAAAGTGAAAAAGCAGCATATGCACCTCCTTCATTAGTCCTACTGCCTTTGAGCAAGACCTTTAATCCAGTGGAGCTGTGGAGCTGCTCAGAGGCCAGCAGGTCACACTGTGGTTGTACTGGAAAGCTTCCAGGTATGAATGTGTTAGTGTGTGAATGTGATCAGGGCGGTCCTGAAATAGAAAGCATTACTCTCAGAGAAACTCTGCTGAATAAATAGGTTAAATAAAAAGGTTTTTTAAAAACACATAGCAACAAAATCAACAAAATACTGTAAACAAGTGAGTTGTAAATAATTATTTTAAGATTTTTTTTTTTTTGATATACAGACAGATTTTTCATGCCTTGAATATGGCCGAATCAGACTTCTTCATTTTTGACTAATAGTGCTTGTATGTTTAACAAAGTTGACGACGTTGACGATCTGGCCCTTTTGGTGACCACCTTGGAAATGCTAGCTAGGTTGCCGGCAGTTGCTGAGCACAGGTTGAGGGATGTGCTTAAGTAACTTTTTTTAAAATAATTGGTACTTCTAAGTAGTTTTAGTTCAGCATCCTTTTCACTCTTACTCAAATTCGTTTTCCAAGAGGAGAAAATCCACTCCTTTCTGTCCCTTTACATTCAGCTACACTACTTTTGTTTAGTAGTCTTATGGTTTGTTTAGGTTCTCTGTTGAGACATTGCTGTCATCATACTTTGACTCCCCTTCACCAATACAATCAGTACAACAGCAGGAGATGGAAAAAAACTAAACTTTTTTTAAGCCTCCAGGCCAACGACAGCTGTGGCCAAAGGCAGTATTTTTTTAGAGTGTCTGGCCATCCATCTGATTCTCATGAATGTGATATCTCCGGAACGCTTTATGGGAATTTCTTCAGATTTGGCACAAACATCTACTTGGACTCAGGGATAAACTGAATTTGTAGCTTCTTTGCAGCAACCTCCATATCTGAAGCATCATGTGCTGTCATGGTTATAACCTTATGTTCTGTAAGAATTAGCTTTATTGGCCAAGCCTGTCAACACATACAAGGAAAACACATTTGATACCTTTTATTAAATTCCTTCAAAGTCTTCACTACAAGTGTGGACAGACATGGGTGTAATTAACATGACTGGTTGGTTAGAGGCATACTACCGCAAGGCAGTCTTTCTTGTTTTGCCATTTCATCTGTCAGAATGTACAATCATCTCTCGGAACTCGTGCAGCCAAACAATACCGAACCCCCGCTGTGAGTGCTCGATTCAGGTCATCACATCTGAGCGCATCAATTGAGACCGAGAGACAACAATAATGAGACTGAGAAACCCCCAATCAGGAAACCAGTCTGGTCAGCTATGGGCTTATGTAGATGTTTACTCACTTGTAACACTGTGCTGTTCTAGTGTTTTAACAATGTGTTATGAGGCCTGTTTTGTCATATAATGGAGCGTGACCAAATAAGGATGAACAAATGAATGCCAAGTATCAGCCCCGCAGTCTGATCCTGCTGTTCTACTTGGGAATCCTTTATCACAGGCAAGACTACATTTAGTAAAGGATGAGCTATACCGATACCAATAATACAACTATGAAATTAATAATTTCATGAGTACATTTTGTCCCAACCATTAATTATTTTCATTAACTAGTAACCATTAAAGGAGAAATGTGTAACAGTGACAGTGAGCGTTTAAAAATGCGTACTCAAGTCCAAATTCAAACTATTGGAGAGAGTTTTCTCCCCCAGGCCTTGCTCCCCAGACTCAAAGCTCACGTGGGTTTTTTAGGTTGGGTTGAATCTGTCTCAGTTGATCCCTTTTGTTTGCTTCCATGGTTGTCGCACGCCGTGTTTGTGTGCCAATATTTTAGATCTGGCAACCTGGGGTGTTGAAAAGGGGCGTCAACTTGATCTCACAAAAATATGTGAAAGGACCTCCACCTCTTAACACCGCATTAAGTGGTGGTGGCGGCACACAATGTGTTGGAATGAATGTGCCAGCACCACAATCAGGTTATATGGGCAGTGGGCAGAATCACACAGGCTAAAACAAAAACCGAAATTTCAAAGGAGAACATAATAGCTGTTGTATTATAGTCGGAGAAGCCAGTATTTCAACTTAACATTGTATCCTTAATTTCTGATAACATATCATAGTTGTTTTATGAGTTTGAACAGAGTTAGTACAGTAGATATATTACATATTGGTCCTGTAAAATAAAGTAAAATAAAATAAAATCTGTTAAAAAATTGGCACGGTGATGTTCTCAATTATATGTTTTGTCTGTCAAAAGATTGTAACAAAAATATATATGAACTGTAGTTTAAGATATAAAAACAGGGACCTTTTTTATTTGGCATTTTGGTAATTCAATTTTTCCGTTTACATGATCAGATAACCAATGAGTCATTACGGCATAAAAAATAACTTCATCACATACATTTTTAGTCATAATAACTTTTTATTTTCAAGCTTTGATGAGAAACCATGAAGTTAAAAACCACAGTCACATAGTTAGGAGAGTATTAGTCAGGCCAAACTCCACACTGGAGTATCTGCTATTCATTACGCCTGCTGCATTTTCATGAATCACTGCAACATTGAAGATAATATGAAATACATTGAATATAAACTGCTTATAATCTACTTATGTCTATATATTCCCCTGACACTCACCTTGAGATGTCGATCTTCACACCTGACCACCGCCTCAACCATAATCCATGCTTAACCTTGAAATTAACCTATATGTAAGGATTAATTTAATAGATTTTTGTCTCTTCATTAGGGAATATTTAATAACACAATAACATACCATACAAGATACATACAGTAGCAGGCAGCAGCTCCCGGCTATTCAACAACCATTATTCAAGCTACTGTGACGAGGGGAGGTGGAGCTTGTTGCCCCCCCCCTCCCCCTCCACACACACACACACACACACATGCACACACACATGCATACACAAACACACAGTACTGTCTCCTTCAATATACCGCTCCCTTTTCCTCTTCCACACACTTTCCACACTGTTGAGAGAGCTCATTCTCTGTGTCTCTTTCGTAAAAAACACACTTACTCAAGCTTGCTGGCACAGTACACCCTTCCTCCTCTGTCCCCTCTCAGTCACATTAACACACGCACTTTCTGTCTTATACAAATACACGCCCCTCCTTTGCATTCCTCTCTTCACACTCTTAATTTGTATTGATATTATAAATTACACTCTCTTTGTCTTTTTGTCTCCTGCACACACACACACACACAGACACACGCACACACACCGTCCAGTTCTCCTGTTCTCCTCTCTCTCTCTCTCTCTCCCTCTCTCTCTCCCTCTCTCTCTCTCCCTCTCTCTCTATCTCTCCCTCTCTCTGATACACACCAGCGCACACACACACCCCTCCTCCCGTCCTCCCTGTTAGTGCAAAGTAGAGCGAGAGCAAGGAGCCACTCGTTCATTTTTTTTCATCGTCTGCTGCCTTACTCCGGCTTCTTCGGGGCTGCATGCAGGGAAAGGGAGGGTGTTTTCTTTTTTTTTCTTTTTTCTTCTTGTTGCCTCCATCCTCACCGGTCCGTTTTTCCTCCTAGGGAGGAGAAAGAGTGACAGAGACAGGGAGAAGGAGAGAGAAGGAGTGGGAGAGACAGAAGCAGGACTCTTTCTCTCCATCTGTCTGTCATAGAACAAGGGGGGAAAAAAGGGGGATAACAGCAGGGAGAGAGGGGAACAGGAGGAAAGGGAAGGAGGCGCCATGGGTCAACTGTGCTGCTTTCCTTTCTCCCAAGCCGAGGAGAAAATCAGTAAGTGTCTCCATGCGTGGGTGTGTGTCGTTGGAGAAACCAATCAGATTGATGTACTCAGTGGTGCTGTCTGTCGGGAGGGTCTGTATGCATGTAGTGTTTGATCATACGTGTGTGTGTGCAGTTACATCTATGACTGTGTGTCCTACAGATGGACAGTGAGTGTTTTGTATGTGTGGCAGATAGTGTGGTTCAGTTCTCTCTGTGTGCAGCCCAGTATTGTAAATGTGGACACATTTGTAGAGTATCAGTCGGGGTGTAATTCAGCTCTCATTGCTTAGTGATTCTGCTTAACTTATGATCTGTGAGCTTATACATGAATACCAAGTCTGAGTACTAAACTTAAAGTTATGTTCTTCCCTTGTATTAAATACGTTTGATTGATATCTCCAGACAATAAAGGGTGACGCCATATAATTGTGGTCTTAAACAAAAATGATTAACAGAACAGATGGACGGTTTGATAAAGAAGTGATTTCTTCATTTCCAGTCTGTTTGGAGAACCACTTGAAGCGTCCGTCACTAGTTCTTACTGTGTTGCCTCAGCATTTAAATTGAATGGCCTGAAAGTTAAACAGGGTGATGTGAGGCTGTATTTAAGCAAAACACTTATTAGTGCTAAAAGCTAACATCAGCATTCCAAGATGTTCACAGTGACACACATGCTGATGTCTATCAGGTAGTTTTACCTTGTTTTCACCATCTTAGGTTAACGTGTTAGCATGCTAGCATTGAGTTAAAAAAGTATTTGTCTGGTCATCAAACCAAAGTAATGGCCAAATAAAGATTGACCTGATGGTGATGTTGGGGATCACTACAGTCTTTGGGATTCATCCTCTGAGCACCATGAATGGTGGTCCCAAATTTCATGGCAGTCCAGATGATACTTGTCAAAGAATGTTACTAAAAACCAAAAGTGTCAACCTGCCGATGCCACTGGACAAAAGGTCAGAGGATCATTCAAGTCATTTGGATTCATCCTCTGGGGACCATGCATCTCTGTCTGCGGAAGTCGGGACCAAAGAGGTGGCCGACTGACAGAGCGACTTTGCCTCTCTTAAAGCCACGACACTAAACATGACTAATATATGGCTCCTCCAGGGCCACGACCATGTGGCACAGATTAGCCTGGTATCTTCATATCTCCACAACAACTGTTTCTGGATGAGTGTTTTCGAGCACTGATGTTATCTAACACGTGTCGTTACACAACATCAGTGGTCAGTGAAAGGAACATTAAAATAGATCAATTTAAGACTGAAAACAAAGGCCCAAATTTTCCACAAGATGACAGTGATATGGAGTGGAAACTGGCTGCTCTGCTTCAGCTCATATAAAATTAAAAGATGTGGCGGATAATTACCAATGCAGATTGTGGTTTGATTACAGCTTTAAGCGACTGTTTGTCTCTCATTGTTCTGTAGTAGCTGTAGTGGGTTCAGTTAGATTTTGGGTGAACGTATAGCTCTATTTTGGTGCTACTACTGTACACACTGGAGTAGAATTAATAATACTACTGTGTTATTACAAGAAAAAACACCCACAATCTCTTCTTCACATGTTTGATATTTGGTGGCAATATAACATTTTTAATAGTGTAACTGTATCAGACTGGTATGTTGATCCTGATGTGTTTAACTGAGCTCAAACATGCGCGTATTTTAAGAGTGTGATATGGATTAGCTGCAGTGAAGGGAAGGCTTCAGGCTACAATAGAGGCAGAACTCAGACTTCTCCCTGTTGTGTTTTGGGGGAGTTAATTGGATTAGTCACTTGTTTGTCCCAGTTTTTCATTCTAGTGCAAGAAACTGAATTAGATCACATTTATTGCAGATATTTACACCAAAGAGGTTAGATTAATGATTCAACAGTGATGCTGAGTAATAAAAATGATCTGATCATTTTTATGGCCTTTACAGTGTGTTTGTGTATGTCTGTGTGGGTGTGGGTGTGGGTGTCAGTGTGGGTCATGTGGTTTTTTTTGTAGTGTTGCACTGGTTAAAACCGATATATGTCTGTCTGCACACACACACACACATTACTCTGGGCCCTCTCCTCTTCCTGCTTCTCTTCATCCCTTCTGTGTTTTCCCCTATTTGTCCCTCTCTCTCTCCTCTCACCGCTTGCAGCTGCATCACTATGAACAGTCGAGCCACTGTGCCCTACTTCTGAGCGGAGGGAGAGATGGAGGGAGAAGGGGAAAGAGTGATGCAGGGACTGAAGACTAATGAGGGGGAAAGTAGGGAATGGGCTTAAAGAGAAACGGTGATATGGAGACAAAGGCAGAGGCGAGCAGAGGGAGGCGGACAAAGAGGGAGAGTGTGTGTTGGTCAGATGCTACCCCGTGATGTCACCCTCGTGACAGTCACCCTCGTGAGCGCAGCAAAGCGCGAGCGTTTGTGTCTGTGTAAGCGTGCAAGCTGTGTGTCTGTGTGTGAATTCAACCATGAACGACATGACAAGGTGTCACAGAGGAGGTGTGAGCGGTCACTGCAGGTGAAAAACACACGTACACACATAGATGCCCGCAGTTGAGTGAATGTCTTCGTATGAAAAGCATAAACTGATATTTCAGTGAAAATATTCTTATCAGCAATCAGCGATTATTGTCCATCCTAAAGACAAGAAGTGTGAGAGACAATCTTCAGCGAGGACATCTTATCATCTTATTATGATAGTTATTTTCTCCAGCCATTTGCAACCGTCAAGCCTGCATTAATCAACCACATTGGTCACAAATTGAAAATCTTTTAAATTAGCATCTGAGTTTTTGATCCGCAGTAAAATATTTGAACCAAGGGAATGTTCTGGTGTTATGCAGGGATGAATTGTGCAAACTTTCAAGTGAATGCAACGTATGACCTCTGGCTTACATCCATTTACATTTATCAAGCTGCTGTTGCACCACTTATTTGGCGAAATGCCGTAAAACTTTCACTCAGATATATGTATGTCATTTACATTTGGTGGCAGTGTGGGCAGGAATGACCGCAGGTTATGCTGAATTAACTGTCATCATTACAACAAATGTTGGCCATTTTGCCTTTATTTTATCTAGTAGGTGGCAGAGAGGCTGACAGGAAACAGGAAGAGAGAGAGAGGAATGACCTGCAGAATAGGATCCCTGGCCAGAATCGAACCAGGGTCCCTGTCATTATGTGGCATGTGCTGTAACCACTGGGCTAGCAAGGCACTCACCAAATCAGATTGGATAGCATCTGTAGGATCAGTGTAAAGTCATTGCAGCCTGAAGCTACAACTGACCATTGTTCTCAGTATCGTTTAACCTATTCATTATTTTTAGATCAATCTTTTAGTCCAGAGGGCTTCTTTTAGCTCTATCGTCTTCACACTTGAAGCGTTATGTGTGAAAACTTGAAGTGCTTTCTAAATGCTCACATGGCGATGGTGATGCGATCTGTATTAAAAAATTAATGCTGCTTTCCTTCCTTTCCACCAAATTTCATTGAGATATGTAAGAGCAGTTTTTAAGGTTTCCTAGTATGGGACAAACAGACAAATGTAACATTCTAGTTATTCTGTTCTGTCATAAGGTCAAATAAATTGTGCTGCAGTGAGCATTTCTCTTCTCACTGCATCACTGCTGCTCATTTAGAGATCTTGATTGTTTATTTCCACCCCCTCTCTTCTTGTTAAGAGCTCCCCATATTTCCTCACTGAGTAGCTACACTGTTAATGGAACACATTTCAAATATTTAACGCTGCTCTCATCTTCTTAAATTAATATACAACCACACTGGTATAGTAATGGTTTAACCTTTGTTTACACTGTCTATCTTTTTTAATTCTCCTCCTCTGACAACAGTGAGATAGAGGCAGCTTTTTACCCTTCTCAGAGTGACACAGCTTCCTCAGAACAAGCAAATGAAGGCAGTTCTCGGCTGTAGTTGCAGCTGCTCACCTGCATTAATCTAACAAAAGAGCAGAAATGACCTTAATCAGACAGGAACAATGTTTTCCTTTGAGCTGTCAAGATTTGCACAACTGTGGTACTGTTAAATAATCGTGTTACAAAATTCTCTCATGTTTATGTGAGAAAACTGACAAAAACACACAGAGAAGGGAGGGAGTGATGCACCATGGGAGAGAGCTGGTGAAGAAAGCAAGGCAGAGATGAGGAGGGGGCAGAGAAGAGGGGTAGAGATGCATTCGAGACTGCTTAATTTGTCCTGTTTTTTCTTTTTCTTTCATTCTTTCTTTCTTTCTCCTATTCAGCTCTCTCTGCCAAGTTTCCATTCTGCTGCAGCTCTGCAACTCTTCTTGATTGCATCACCATGTTGTTTCTGTCTAAACAAATGTAAAAACATTTTAAAAAATGTTCTTGTTCACGCTCTACAATCCCCGTCTTACATCTGAGTCTGTAAGTGTGAGCCTGACAGCTGACGACAGCTCGGCGAGGCGGGTCACTGAGCTGAAAAAAGCTACCCCCCTGATTACTGCCTGGCTGCTTCAACCCCGAGTCAGGTCCTGACACAAAGCAGGGAGGCACACCTGGGCTTAAATTATTCCACACATGCCCTAAAGTTCACCTAGCAGGGGAGTAAAGGGACCTCGGTTTAGTTGTGCGAAGACAAATTGAAACTGTTCATTGTCTACAATCAATAAGAGGTGTTCACTTCTCGTATGCTTTGTGTCCCCAGTGTTTGATTGTGCCGATGTCTGTGTGGATGAGAGCCAGAGTCTTTAAACATCACTGAAACCTGGCTGGACACTGTGTGAGCGAAGGCCGTGCTACACACTAAAGCTGCAGTCGGAAAACATTTATGTATTTTAAGTGATAAAAGTCACTCATAGATGTCAAATACGAGGAGGGGGGGACACGAGAGAGAAGCCAAGAGGGAGAAGTATTTTGTCGCTGAAGTGATTAAGAGATGAAAATAACATTTTGTCACAGTTAGTCACAGTGGGGCTGTGCAGAGCTGATAGAGCCGGGTCACGGCTTGTTAAGTTATTGTAAATTAGCTAACAGACCACTGTAGGCTATGATCCTTTATGCTGTGACACCAGGCTGGAGGAGCAAAATATGTCAAATCAAAGCGTGGTATGGTTTTTAGCCTGTTTGTTCACACTAGAAAGGCCCGGGCTTTCCGTTTGATGTACAGTCAAGCACAGCTCACAGACGACACACCTGTCCCACTTCACGGCTTTAAAGTCTGCATCCGCTCTCAGATGACTAAGAGAGAGGTCCTGTGCCCGAATTGAGAGTATTCTTTTTGTAATACACAGAAACAAGTTGCAATAATATAGTGTGCTTCTTTCATCATTTAAGGAATAAATGAAGTGCGCTAATATGCACTCTTTTCCTGGATAACTGGTTGATCTTCCCAGCATGGTGGGTGTTTGATGTTTGTCATCATGGACAAAATGTTTCTACCAGCAAATTTCATTATTGTCAAATCAGATTATTTCCTCTGTCAGTATCATATGAAGACAAACTATCGCTTGTGTTTGCAGTTTCACATCCTGCCTCAGTCCACCCCGCCCGACACCCCCACTACCACTTTAAATCTTCATCATCCTCATCAAATCACTTAAAAGGCGTAAGTGTGAAATAGAGCTTTGATGGTTTTTATGCCCTCCACTGTCTCTATGGAGGAATTAATTGGCAGTGAAATTGTTGATCAGTGCACTGTTAGAAAGGAGGCTCTAACACCCTGTCAAAAAAATATCATTTTCATCTTTCTAGAATTTGAAAAAAAAAAAAATGCAGGCTGTATTTTAGGACATTTTGTTGCAAAGTGAGTACTTTACAGAGCGGCAGAACTTTAGCTCTTGATAGCATTTTACTCCCACACATTAAACACAGATCAGTTGGTAGAGTTAAGGGTCTGATGCCTTGCTCAAAGACCGTTTGAGGAGGAAAGTGGGCAGCGCAGCTCTGTCAGTCATCTTCCATTTAAACGATCACAGCTCCAAAGTTATTGATTTGACTTTCCACCTCTAGTCTAATGTTTAATTAACTGGATTAAACTCCATTGAGTGCGTGGTGTTCTGATTTTATTCAGCGTGTTTATGGACAGTGTGTTTGTGGTTGCATTGAAGCAGCACGTAAGCTTATTTGTCGACTTTAATGAATCCAAAAGGTGTTCACTTATGTAAATGTACACATTGGTTTTCCTTATCTGCATGCGGATGGCTCATAGGATGTCTGTTACCTGAATATAAGCCATTGTGATACAGTATGAACATAAATGTGTTGAGTTGGACTGCAGTCAGTATCTTGTGTCTGAGAGTCTCTGGTATTTCCTCAGGAAACCGCCCCACCATCAGAGCTATATGCCCCCACCTACCCCACAGCCCCTGCGTCCCCCCACCTTCCTTGTCTAGTGCTTCTTTTTCGAGCCTCCCTCTCTGTCCTTAAACGCACCCGCTCCCTTTTTTTTTTAGCTTTGCCTTCTCGTTTTTCTTCCTCGAACCTCCATTTCGGAAGTCCTCGTGTTGCACAAATATATGTGCTCGCCCTTCTCTTCCTCACATCACGTACTCTACTGTAGTCTTCCTCCTCCTCTTAATCCCCCCTCTGCTCCTGCTTCTCCTCCTCTTCATCTGTCTATTGCTTTTTCTTATGCTCTATCCTCTTTACCAGAGATGGCCGCATTAATTTTCTGCCTAAACCCCTAAAAGAGCTTCCAGGAAATCAGTTCATTCGGAGCAAAAAGCAAATTAGTCATTGCAACAGATTATTAGACTGTATGCAAACATAATCAGTTAGGCAGCTGTATCCAGTGAATTTGATTTAGATTCTTAAGAGATTATTATGGAACCCTTTTTTGATACCGCACGTGGATGTGAAGTGCTTGTGTTCAGGCCGCATACTCAGAGTAGCTACTGTCAGACAGCTCCTTCCAACTTCCATCATGGAAAGTACAAGTATTTAAAGAGGCTGGCTGAAACATTTTTGGCAGACTTCAGCAGAATGTCAGCTCAGATCCAACCAGGAAGTGGGACTGCATTAGTTCTCTGGAGGAAGGAGTCTTTAGGCTTTAGAACAAGATAAATAAGTGGTGTAAGGGAGTTTGGGGGTAATAGTGTTAAAAGGTTTCCTACACAGCACCAAATAAATCAGAGGAGAGCAGTGGTCAGAAGAAGACAGTCGAGCCAAGTGGAGGGGAGCAGTGACGCGGGGGAATGAAGTCAAGCTAAAGCAGAGACACAGTAGTTGCCACTTGACATTGTACAGACTGGCAGCTCGCTGACAGTGTTCAGTCATAGTGTTTAACACAGCATCTGTCCACCAACAACCTTTCAACCCGTTTGAGTGACTATAAAACCAGGACAGATTGGAGACAGAGGAAGAAGAGGTGTTAAGGAAGAACGAAGTGAAAGGAGAAAATAAAAAGACCAGAAGTGCCACAATAGAAGGTCTGGTGCCTTGACAATGCTAACATGGTGATGATTAGCTGATGATAAAGGTAGTCGTAGTTTTGTATATTAGGTTGCTAACCTTTAATTAACAGAAAATATTTTTTTTAGCTATTAGGATTTACTTTGATAGGGTTAGGAGTCTGTTTTATATCACAGTAAATCTGGAAATCTGTGAGGTTTTTTTATATACTTTCTGATGTTTTATAGACCGAAGCCAATCGATATAATGAGAAAAATAATTTCGATGAGTCAGAAAGGAAAATAAGGGCTAGTAGCAGCTTTAGTTGAAATGTTTTGATGAAGACGGGGAGGCACAAACAGAGCAAAGAAAGAAACCCTGGCATGCTATAGCTGTTAGACACAAAACAGCATATCCTGGACTAAGCTCATTTCCACTATAGGTTTAACCAGAATTAACTACTTGGCTTGGCTTGTGCTATATTGGCTTAGAGGGTTAGTCTGACTGGATATGAATTAAGGCAACAGAGACAGAGAAATTCACCAAAAATGTTCACCTGCCTATGCTAATGTAGTTCCTCAGATTACTCAAACAAATGAGGGACAGGTAAGATTGAAAGGGAAACAAAGGAGACGACATGACAGATTCAGAGAGAGAGAGAGAGACTAAAAGGTGTAGGGAGAAGAAAAAAGTCAAATTGATGTGTGAGAAGAGGCCACTTAAAGACAAGAGCGAATGAAACCTGCCAAAAAAAGAGATGGAAGTCAGTACAACCTCCTGTGTTGTTAAAAGTTGAAGTGCCTGTCTGGTTCTCATCCCATCACCATGACAACAACTGCCAGCAAAAAAAAATGTCAGAGTGGTAGTGGTGGTGGTGGTGGGGGGGGGTGCTTTAGATAAAGAGAGAGAGATGTTTGGAAAAGTAAAGACAGAAAGATAGAGGGGGTTTAAAGATTAAGGGACAGAGTAGAAGATAGAGGAGGATGTGCAGCAGGCTTCAAGTCAGTGTGTTCACTGTGAGAGAAATAGTGTGTGAGATACTGTTGAATGTGTGTGTGAGAGACAGAGATAGGTTGAGAAAGAGATATTCTTGTGTCTGTCAGCCTTGTTGTTGTGAAATCCTTCTATCCACTGTGTGAAAGGCTTATCTGCATCTGTGTGAGAGACTGTGTGTGTGTGTGTGTGTGTGTGTGTGTGTGTGTGTGTGTGTGTGTGTGTGTGTGTGTGTGTGTGTGTGTGTGTGTGTGTGTGTGTGTGTATGTATGTGTATGTATGTGTGTATGTGTGTGTGTGTGTGTGTGTACAGAGGGCAGCTTTACAACCACCATAAAGGTTTTCATTTGGTCAGGTCAAGATTGAATAGGTAGATATACACTTTTTTTGTAAAAGAGACCAAAAGAGACCTTTGACAAGCAAGCAGAAGTCCATTATTTTTGAGTTTTCATATTGGCTGTATAAATGCCCATGACAGCAGGAACTCTTGTGACTAATCTTTCTACCTTAGAGGCATATAAGAATTCATTTTCTTAAGTGCTGCCTCATCTGAAACACACTCAGAAAATTGTCTCTGTTTGCATTTTCACCACTCGTTTGGTGTTTTTTCCTCCCAGTGCATTTCATTTCTTATTTAAGATATTTTTTACAATGTGAAGGCTTTTGTAATTAATTGTGCTCTGATGTTTGGCGGTCCTTGCTTTGCACATAACCCCCCCCCCCCCCCCCCAAAGAAGTACGTACCTGCAGCTTCTGGCAGTATGACAGTCAGCCGCTCCACATAACAAAAATTTCCTCATAATTTTCCGTGCGTGTATTTTAGTCGTGTAGCCCAGGGGTCCAAACCTAATCATAAAAATCACTGCTGTCTTTGGCCAAAAGTATCTCCTTTGTATTAAGAGACAGAAAAAGGCTCATATGACTTTGCATCTTCATGAGAGTATGAAATCCACGAGGCATCAAAATATTCCTTTTGTGTGTGTGTGTGTGTTCTTGTTTAACATTTATTTGTGCTTGTGTTGCAGCTTTGACTCCACTCCATAACGCCAAACGCCGCTCAAGTATGTTTCCTCATTATATCACATGTCAACAATCAGACTCGGAAAGGTTAATTAAACCCAATCTATGTCTGATTACAGGCTAAAATCACATTCTGATCACCCAGAACAATCAAATCCATTCTGATTAATGACATAATTATTTTTTTGTAACTTTTGAATCACTTTTACTAATTAGATTTTACTGAAAGATCACATCATCTGAATGCATTTTTCTTCGAGACATATCGGAGTTGTTTCTCACATAGAGCATAATATAATTACAGAAATATTTTTTCCTAAAATTACAAGTGATTATCATGTTGTTTTTTATTTGATTCCATCACAACTGATTTGATACAACAATCAGTGTCTTAACCAGTGTTTCCTTTCATTTGAGGCTGTAGTTCTCCTCTCTGATCATTTTCATCCCCCCATCAGTTTAAATCTAATTAACCAAAATGATCCAATGAAAGGTTTCTGGTTTAGGACAGCCAGCCAGGCAGGAAATGAGTGAGTAGATGGCCTTTATGGTCTTGTACAGCATGAGCAAGCATCCCCACAGTGTTGCGTTTTTTCTTGAGCCATGCAGGATTTAAGGGAGATCAGTAACTGAGCCTGTTTTCTGCCTTCTTGTGTGGCACAAATATAAGAATGTACTTAGAGGAATCAATGAAGTATCATTTTAATTTTTTATAAGAAATCTAATATTTGCCCTTCACATGTGCTGATATCTGCACTCCATCAATCAATCAATCTTTATTTATATAGCGCCAAATCACAACAAAAGTCATGTCAAGGCAATTTACACAGAGTAGGTCTAGACTGTACTTTAATTTAAAGAGACCCAAAGTTCCCACTCTAAGATCAGTAAAAAAGTGGCAGATTTCTTTACAGTACCTAAATCAATACTTCCTAAACCAACTTTTGCTTCTAATATGAAGGATTGATAAAAAAAAAAAATGTATTCAGTCACATTAGATCACATGGTAGGCACATGACACTGTACTCCTTTCTCTTTGGCTGCTATCCATTGCCTGCATGCAGCTATCATCTCGTGAGGTCAGTGAATACACACAATAAAGATACAGTTATTCTCCACTAAGACATTCCTGTGTAGGACCTTGCACATGATTAAGTACCGTAGTTAACAGAGGATAGTAAAAGATTATGCCTAATGTTTGGCAAGTCACCCATCGGTAATGAAAAATGTGTTCAGAATTAGCCTGTTAATCTTACATTAACCCCAAAAATGGTGCCAGCAGCACACACACTGCTCCTCTCTATATTAGACACTCTTAATTGTAAAAAAATATGTCAGTGATTATGGTCCTGGTATTACTTGATCTTGTGTTTCAGCCAAATTTTGTAGGATACACATATCGTGACAGCATTTCCAGAGATGGCACAAGAAGACTATTTGATTATTTGATGTTTGTTTTACAATTTTCCTGTGGTGGGCATTCAAATTTTCAAATAAGCAGATAAAAGAATATCGAAATTGTGTTCCCAAGACAAAAGAATTTAGTTTGTGTGTGAGGGACAGTTGTAATTAGCTGATGGTCACACAGAACAGGACTCATGACCACCAACATGACCACAATATGTTTCAGACTTCAAGTGAGGGTCAGAAACATTATGCATGGACTGGAGTGCTGCTTGGGTATAGAAAAGTATCCCTCTGGAGCTATTCAGTTTGGGGATCCTACTAGTTTGGAGTTATTGAAAAGATCTGAGATGCTAAAGAGGATCATGCTATTAAAAAGTCTTTAATTTCATGGCTACTTAGTCATTGTTAAAAATCTGCCCACTCATTTCAGCCATTAAAGCCTTCATCAGTGCAAGTATAAAATGGTCCCCTTTAGGCTGCTGCCTGTGGATGGTGACAAGTAATCACATGATCAGTATGGACAGGTAGTAATGATGCCAACATATAAAGGCAACAATGTTATACTTGCCCTGATGAAGGCTTTGAATTAGCCATGAAGTATTAAAGGTTTTTTTAAGGTGTTTCCCTCTTGGGTGCCTCAGATCTTTTCACTATGTTTAGACATGCTGGGTCCATTTGTGTAATTGTGGAGGTGAGGACTGGTACAGAAACCATTAAATGAGCTCTTAATATGATCTGATCATTAATGCCAGTTTCAGTTACGCTGAAATCACCAACATAGCATGAATTCCATATACCATGTACTATCCACTATCCACAGTTTACCGAGAAATAGAGCATATTCAGTGAGCAGCAGTCCCAAGGGTAAAAATATCTTCAAACTATCTTCTATCAAACTGCGGTCAAAGGTGTGAGTCACTCCGACTGACAAGCAAGCCACAGGTAATCACATAGCATCTCAATGCAACAGCAGCAGCGCTTCTTAGAAAACACAGCTCAATCAACTGTGAGTTACATGTACTACAACAGTGTAACATGGTTGGTTTAAATCAATTTAGCAAAAGATAAGAAAGTGATGCTGGTGTGGGCATGTGGTGACCGTGACTGGATAAAATGAAGAATGCACATGAGTCACCTGGTGTGACCACTCCTGGTTTTTTGTTTGGCATGCAGTGAGCAGGCTGGTTATTTTGCATGAATAACATGAATACATAATGCCTGTTGTCAGCTGAACAATCTGGCAGTAATGGTGAAATGCTGCGGTGATGCATACACGTGATCTCAAACCACCAGATCACCTTGAGGATGAAAAGAGAGTTAAGTTGTCATGGACTGTAGCAGTACTGATGACCTTTGTCACACACACATTTTTAAATGGAGGGGGACTTGAGGAGTTCTTCTCCTGACTCCACCCACACTTCTTAAACTTGCATAGAGGAGGAGGAGGAGGAGGAGGAGGAAGGTGAAGTGATTAGCTACAACTCATCAGCTCACGGGCAAAGGCAGGTTAATATGAAGGTTGGGGTTAGCTAGTTGCCCCAAATCACATGTAATTAAAATAATTAGTGTACAGTATATGCCCCTAATTTTAGTATCAGAGTCATCAAACATATTATAACATGTTACAGAACCATGTTATGAACAATTAACACAGAGACACAGTATTAGAAATTAGACAGTGTATTTTCTTTTTCATTGTCTTTAAAAGTACACAATGTAGTCAATAACAAAAGGAAGAGTTGGATGGTGTTCTGAAGTAGCATGGGCTCATGGGAGTTGTTGTATTCATTGTTACATTGCAGTACAGTTTAGCTCTGCAGTCAGCCTCTGCAGCTTCTCTCATGGCTCTCGTCACAGTATAGTTTAGTTTGGACTTTATTTTCAAGGTTAACTTCTAAACCTCGGAACAGATTAGACACTCCTCACTCCAATCACTGACAATTTCTCTATCTATATTGTCTGCTCACTGGTCTCACAGTGGCAGCACAGCAGGAAAGGGCAATCCACTCAAATTGCCTTATTGTGTATATATTGTGTCTTTTTTATGCCATGTGTGTCCCACCCCTAAGCACCATTTGCACTGTTTTGGTGAAGCCGCAGCCCTCCATTTGTTGCATTTACGCCTGAGCAATGTGTAATGACAATAATTTCGAATTCAGGAAGTTTTTACCAGGAACCAAATTATCCGCAGCAATTTCCTCCTCTGCAAAACAAATGGACCTGATTAAAACACAAATAAAGCAGTTTCACGTTAAAAATCAGTGTTTCTCCAACGTTGTCTGGTGGGTTACAGGATGTCCAGAGGTGCTGCGAACTGAGCTCCCCGAACGTTTGCTCAGCTTGTTTCTGTGATAACAAACAACCAATGACAAAAATCTTTAATTTGGTTAAAAGATATACAATAAAAAGTTTATTGTAAATATGTGGCTTAAAACTTGATGAAGGTCAATTTAGGACAACCACAACGCTGACGCTATATCTTGTGCACATATACTCCTTGGTAGAAGGTAAAGGGATTTTTTTTTTAATGATGGAAAAATTACATATTATTCCTGTTAGGTGAAAAGTGACAAAAAAACAAAAAAGAAACTGATAAACAAAAGCACTAAATAAAACATAAAAAGACACAAGGTTGTTATGAAACCCCCAGAGGAATACTGAATAGAATAAATTACCCATTACTCCTCCTGCTAAGGATTTGATTCTGACCACAACAAACCTTCATCATCCTCACTCGCTGCCTCACTCTCTTTATATAATGAATAATAGAGCACCACGCTGCATTTAATGTAAACAAACCTATGGGCCCAGCGGGATGCTTGTGGTCTAGAAGATTCGCTCTGGGATGTTATGCTTGGCCTTGGTAATCAAATGTTGAGGTGGATACGGTGTGCTTTCTGAACCACTGCAGTAATCTTGTGTGTGTCACAGACTGGATGGTTGAGTGATTCTCTATCACTCTCACTGTGCATGGCTCAGTGCGGGCTGTCTATCTTACTGCCTGCCCGCCGAACTCTCTTTCTACATGAATTATTGACTTTCTGCCCTACTTATTTTTTTTTCTAACTGGCTTTATGTCTGTTTGACTCCCCGTCTATCTCACTGCCACATTATTTGTAGAAAAAGTCATGTGGTAAAGAGCTTGTTTGTTTTGCAGTCACTCCAGGAGGTAGATTAAATTCAAAATTCATATATATGGTAGCTGAGAGATGTTGTCTACCCCCATCTTTTATTATCAGCTCTGCCACTGTCACATCTTGTCTATTGCCATCACGTCCAATCTATTGTTGGTAGAGTCTGTGATCAGTGAGTCAACAGTCATTTATCAATGTCAGATTTTCATTTTCAGTTCACCAGTATAAGAATGAAATCAGCCCTGATATCATATGAAAAGACACCCAAACATCACAGGAAGAGGCTTAGAGCTGCAGATGGCTCCATATTGGAGTTTATGTCTTTAAAGGTCACTGTAGTTAAGAATTTGAATGTCATTCCTGCCACATACAGCAGAGCACTCCACCCAGCTTGTGCATGAACACAGTAGGAAATCATCAGTTGAATAATAGGTTTTAACTTCAAAAAGGATGTATATTGTTGGAAGTGGATTACTTTGAAGATAGACTCAAAATGGTAATGTCTAAGCTTTTGAAAGGAAGTGTAAAGGCCATCAGTGCACTGTAACACAACAAAGATGTACTTTGATTTAAAGTTAAAATAACACATTTCCAGCTCATTTTTAAAGATAATGTCACTATAAACCCCAAATAAATTTACTTAAGATTAGATAAAATATTAATATTGATAATATTAATATTAACTGTGAAGCATTTCACAGAGTGCTATTCCAGGCTCATATTACTTAATTGGCTTTAAACCTGCTAAAGCAGCTAATTAATGTCTGTATGGACATGGTGTCAAATGGTTATGTGTAATGTGAAAGAGGTCACTTGTAATGACAAGCTCAGAATTGTCAACAATCCTGCAGTTCCCCTCAGGTTAGCATTGTAGCTCATTAGTTTGGTATAACTTCACTGTTTCATTCAATCTCATCGCTTTTGTTTAATTTTTTTTTTTTTTTAAACAAATGTACACTGCCCAACACCAAGCTGCAGACAGTTAGTCAGTAGCTGGTGAACATAGTGGAGCATATAGCAGCAAAAGACTCCGATATTTCCCTTGAGAGTTGGTGGTGACCAAAAACGGAGCTAAAAGGAGATCAGATATATGGGCCTGCCTCAGAAACACAAATAAATGCTAATGTTTCTTTGTGTTTGCTGGAGGTATAAATAAGTAACTGTTTATGAAACCATTTTATATTATGTCAGTGTTCCTTTGCCCTCAACTGGAATTAAGGCAAATTTGAAGATACATTTTTTTATTTGAATTTATTTGAAGATAAACTGAGTTATTGAGAAAATCTAAGCTAGTAATTTCTCTAGAACTGATCCATTGGGTCTCTAGTTGTTTTGTTTCATAAACAGATGAAGGTCATTCAAGAAGGCTGTGTCGTTCTTCAATAAAGAAAAAAAGACTTTGCTGAATGTTATAAGAAATTAGAAATGATCCCAGATTTTTCTGCGCATTATGTCAATGAGTGATGATGTTGAGATGTATTGATTTGTTTAATATTATAATGTATTAATATTTGTTGTGCTTCTTCTACTCAGGTGGGCGTCGTCGCTCTCAGCCCGATGAGGCGGAGCTCCTGAGGGTCAGCAGGCGATTGGTCGACGACGCTGTCAATCGCGCCTTGCAACAATACAAACAGGAAACACTTCAAAATGGGGGCGGGCCGAACGCCACAGCAGTGCAGCCCCCTGGAAACACTGAGGAAACTGCAACAAAGACGGACACTACAGCTAACTCCACCACAGACAACAGGAAGTGACATCATCGGTCTGAGGCACAGAGACTGAAAAACCAGCCGCCCAGAAAACATCAGCCAGGCCTGGCTAGAAAAGTCAGTAAGCCCTAGGCTCAAAGCCTGAACCAGCCAACCAGTCAGCCCTGTATGCTGACTAGCTAACCAAGCTAGCCAATGCCAACGGCTAGCCAGTCATGCTAGCTATCTGCCCCTGAACCTAGCTTGACACAGTGCTAGTTAAATACATAATGTAGCTTGAGATCAATGCTAGATGACCATCCCAAACAGGCCAGCTAGATAAGCCTGCTAGTTAACTCAGTAACTCTGATGTCCGAGGATCCATGGACGCGTCCCTCAGCTGTGGGTCTATGTTTGCACGTCAGACCCAGAAAACATATGTGAAGCACTCCTCTAGAGACACATGTGCACATGTAGGGTTCACTGTGACCTGTCATTTACAAACTGCCCTTTTAGAGTAACTAATATGTAATGTTTGGTAGATAATTTGATTTACTTTTTGGTTTGGTTTGTCCTTGTGAAAAAAAGAAAAATGTCCTTTTTTTCTAAACTTGGTTGTTTAAGGTGAAGAAAATTCTTACTTCTCTTTGAGCATCCGTTTTATTTGGGCAAACCAGTGTTTGTCTTCATAGACAAAAGAGTCTTGACTGGTTGGATTCTTCAGATTTCAGTATGAACTTCAGCGTGTTGGACTTGGTCTATGTACATTTTTGTCATACTCTTTGTATTTTGCAGCGAGTTTGGGTTCAAAGCACTTTCAGTTCATCCACTTCAGGAAACTTCCAGCATTTTATTTAAGTTTGCATGCCAAACTGCAGTTCTGCCTGTTTTCTACATTTATAGAAAGTGATCTGGCCCCAGCCACGCTTTAAGTATCGTATATTACTGTTGTAAGTGTGTCCTACAGGGGCAGCACTAAGACAATCATCAAATTAAGATAAATTCAATGATAAGCTCTGAATTTACTTACTTCAAGCTCTGTTTGAAACAGAAAGCAAAGTGAAACCTGCTCATACAGACCGTGCATAAGCTTGATATCCCTTTGTCACATGTATTTATCTCCACTAATGACACTAATTAGTCTGTTTACAAAAAGTGTCAGACACTAATTTGGGGATACTAAAAATGTAATAACACTGCTACAATACACTATACGTTGTCAAGAACGCAGTTTTATTCCAATAATGCCAAACGCTCCATTAATGTCTCATTTAAAACTGTCAGATTTTAAGTGTGACAGACTATTTTGCTGTTAGACACAGGCATTACATTAATCACTAAGCTTCCTGTCTGATCATGCATAAATGTACTTTTATAATTATTTAGTTTTACGCATAATATCTTCTCAGTTTTCCTCTGTGAGATGAGTTTAAAGCGGCAGCAGACCGCACAGATGATTTATTTTCTCTTTTAAATCCATTCATAAAATCTGGGGGTTTCTGTACAGTCGACTTAAAGTCTGCAACACAAACTGAAGTGTTTGTTTGGAGTATTTATGCTGACTAGTAGTACTGTAGATGTAAGAGCAGTTGAAGCCAAGCCGACTATGGACGCCGTCATTCAGATGGTAATGCTGATGTCGGGGAGCTCAACTCAGACAATCGCTGCTGTCGGCTGAAAACCCTCCAGCTCTTAATTTCAGTGTCTTCCATCTTTCTTTCTTTTTTCTTTTTTGTTAAACTTGAAAATGAAATTGGCCTTTTGTGCGCTGGGTGTGACCTCATAGCTCATACATCTGTTCAAGCCATTCACAAAAACACAAGGGCATCATTTTGAAATTAAGGGAGATTGTCTGGATTTGTTAAAAAAAGATGAGGGTTTCAACTGACAGCAACATGATGATACAACTGATGAAGGTGATTGATTTACGCTGAAATTAAATGTTATTTTATCCTTTGTTTTAAACTATTTATTTGCTTTGCAGTTGCAGCAGAACGGCTTCCCTGTTCGATAAATTCATTTCTTGTGGGGGAAAAAAAAGATATTTTAGTTTTAAATGAGAGTAAGAACATTCATTCTGCATTTGAAGGTGGAAAAAAAGCACAAAAATGATACATTTCTGTTTTTATTTTATGAATTTCTGTCTTTTGGTTTCAATTTTCAGAGAGCAGGTAAATATATACAAGCTGTTAAAATCCAATCACCTTTGTAAAAAGTGGCCTTCAGTCACTAAAGTAGTTTGATGTGATTTTTGTTTTCTTGTAAGTGCTCATGGTGACAATGCAAAGGTGACAGTTTTAGCCAACATGGGTGATTGGGTGATGATGGCTTATTGTGCTGTGAGATTCACCAAAGTCTCTTAAATGTTAAACCTGTGGCTACAGAGTTGGATTCTTGAGTTTAAATGTAAAAAAAAACTAAAAAACCATCCACCATAAAACAGATTTTGTTATTTCTGGTATAAGTTAAATCCATTTTCTGTGTACATGAACACAGAGAAACTCAGATTTTCAGCCACATGAGGCTTGTTTCCCTCTAGTGCGAACAGATGTGAGCTGGAAAATGTGCTCTCATCCCTGTGAAACCCACTTAAGTCCTGCCACAGTGGGCTCATTGAAATGTCAATAACAAACAAATTCTGTCTTAGAGGTGGACTTTGAACATTTTCGTTTTTGATCTTTTACTGTCACCAGATCCTTAATCTCCTTAAAATCCCCTTTAATACACAAATTGTCCTGTTGGCTTGTATGGTTAGTCTGTTCATCTGTCTGTGAGTGTGTGTGTGTGTGTGTGTGTATGAATTCACACGGTGTGTCTGTGGGATATTTGATCAGTGGTTCCTCAGAGAAATTCTTCTCTCTCATCAATCATGACGATTAGGAGCTGTGTGTGTGCGTGTGTGAACATCTATCTTTTTTGTTTGTCTTTCAATTCATCCGTGTGTATGTCAGAATGCGTGGGTGCGTTGTTTGTACCGTATTGTATATCTTGTTCTGCCATGTTTGAACAATAAACCAGGATATGAAATTCAAAACCAATATTCTTCTCAGTCTCCTGATTTCGGTGGAAGTGTACATGTACATGTCCTCATTGTGTGTTGTATGCCTGTTTATGTCAAGAAAGACATTATTTTAAGGTTGCCATACATTGCAAACAATATTCAACTCAATATTATAAAGCTCAGGAAGAGATGTTATTGAACATATAGTCCAACAGCACTGCCTTATGTTGTGTTTTTCTAAACGGGATACCTAAATGCCAAGCAGATTATTTTGGAAAAGATTGTGTCTGAGATGTAATTTCCATTTTGTGGGGGAAATGTACTTTCATTTCATTATTTCATTATTTCAATTCATTATTTGAAGAAGAACTGTTCTATGAGCCTTGATTGAAATGCACAGTATTCAAATGCCAGCAGTGTGAGTAATAGTAGTTTACATAATGCATGTCATCACATTTGTCAAGAATTTAAAACCCTCTGCTTCTAAAAATGTTTGACATTTTTCTTATTTGAAAACAAAAATAGCAATAAATCAATCCTACTAACAAAATCCTGTTAACTCCACTATGCCACACACCTTCATTGTTGTTGAAAAACCATGAAAAACACAGAAGTAACTACAGTGTTGCAGATGTTGCTGTTTTATAATGAACATGAATACTGTAGTTTATTTGAGTCAATCCCACACACACCTTCGTGCTGCTCTAAATACCTACCATAGCACCAAATCTGTGGCTGAAAATACTCCCCCAACAAATGTACTACTTCCTCCTGTTTGACTAACATTTGCTAAAAACAACAGTGTCCGGTTGTTACAGGGAAATAGTCATCCCTTTTTTAAAGTATATTTGTGGTGTACTTCTAAAGAATTTCATTTTTATTAGGAATGTCTGAGCTTGACACCTAAAAATATGTGTTAAGAGACAAATGAACACCTTCCTGTTTTATTTTTATTTTTATGGCATTTGCAATGTAGAAACTATATGGAAATGCCAGCCGGAGTTGAACCTTTGGTGCTTTGGTCTTTCGTTAACTGTTAACTATGCGAAGCTATGATGACCTACCCACACATGTGCCTGATTAGACCTCCTAAATACCATGTGGGTGTGTGTACAGACTACTTTTGGACTTCTATTACATCTTAAACTATTATTTTTTTATTGTACATGGACTTTGTTCACACATAGTAACTCTGCCCAACTTCATACACAGCAGAGGTCTGGATGTACAAAGGCCCTGCAGGTGATTTCATTTTTACCTAATTAGACTTCATCTAAGGACAGGATGTGTGTGACTGTCACTGTTGTGGTATTACATCTTATTCTTACTGACACATGAAGTCCATATTGCATCAGCCGGAAAAAAGCTAAAAGCACCTGTGGGTAAAATCAGGGTCTTTAATGCAGTCCCCTCTGACAACAACCAGATGTGAAGGGTTTGTCAGCTGTATTTTTCCTGTGGGTAATTGGTTTCACAGGAAGTCTAAAACCAGGACAGTGTCATGGGTATGAAGCGCCCCACAAAGCATCATCTCTGAGAGGAGGTGAGTTAATGATTCTGGTGCAGTGTATATCTGTAAGCATGTCATGACCCCTAACGACCAGCAGGGGGCAGATGGGTGGACAATGAGTAGCTGTTTGGCATCAGAGACCTGTTTCACATCTAAAAAATGTAAACAGTGCAACAGACAACAAACAAATTACTGTAGAAATGACACAGAGCTTCCGTCAATTCAGGATAATGAGCCATTTGATGAATAATTATGACTTTCCTCTTCCCTCTGCTGACATTTAGGAGGTTTAAAGCAATGAAGGAAGTCACACACCTGTCTCAATGGCAACAGAGAGACTGAAATGATGCTCTGCTGTTTTTTTGGTATTTAAACCAGAGCTTTCCAACATCAACATTACCTTTGAATAAATGAAGTCAGCGTAGAAACTGTGAAATGAGGTCACCAGGGTGTGAAACCCTGCGAGCTCTTTTATTTCACAGGTTCCCTCCTAATGTGAGAATCTGTTGAATTACATAGAGTAACACTGCATAGCTGATTCAGTGATTTACTCATGAGTTGACCTGTACAGTATGATATAGTGCTGTGATTCAGTGCAAATTCAGTGTGATTCATAAGTACTTGCACATTGACAGCTTACAGTACCAAGCAGAGACAGGGCTGAGGGTGGGTGGATGGATGGGTGGGTGAAGGGCACATTTGTAATCACCTGTCCAACATGATTGACTCATTTATACTCTTGTCCTCTTGGAGTTTCATCTTCAGCCGTCCCTGAGTCACACCTCCTCTGCTGAATTAACGTCACACGGAAGACTTGGCAGAAACATGACAAGAGATTTTATGTCACAGGAACACTAGAAGATATCTGCATTTGAACATCAGAAGAAAGATGTCTCAATAACTTTTGTTTAATTTAGTGAGCTAATTGAGCCTGACGCCAAAAACTGTTTATTACAGTAGATACTGAATTGGTTCCCCTAATCTGGAAATGTACACCAGTATATTCATTTAAATTAATTATTATGAGACTAATGGATGTAGGGAGCTGCTATTACAACTCTAATTAGATCGTCTCATGTAAGTTGTTATACCCTCATATCTGCTGTGTCTCATCATAAATGGATATCATCCATGATGCTTGTACTGAATATTTATAGGGCGTGTGACAGGAGGATGATACTTCTTCTTAAGAGCAAAAATGGTCTTTTCTATCAAGTAAATTAGAATAAATATTTCTTGGAATATTTAAAGCCTGTGGCAGTCCATTCAAGCTTGAACAACATACCATATTCTTGTTTTCTAGACAGTATGAACAGCAGACAAGTTCTCCTTTACGCCTATTTCCCATGATTGTGTATCATCATTCCCCTCCAATATATCTATCACATCAACAAACTGACTCCAATATTACCCGCTGGGATCATTAAACCTGTTCTGTTCAGTCAGACAGGAAAAATAATCTACAAATGAGGAAGTCCAAGCTCCATTAAAGGGGTATTAAACCAATTTTAAACATGCAGCTCTGTTTGCTGTTTACTACAGTATCAGGAGTAATTCCATCACTGTAAATAAATGATATGGATGTAGCCACCCGAGACATCAGCTATTGGTTTGTGGACTCCTGTTTTAAAAGCCTTGAGTTCGGCATTTCGACCATCACCATCTTGAATATTTTGCACCAGAAGTGATTAGAAATGTTCATATTTGGATGAGAAAGTTGGATTAACCAGCTAGCTTGATCATGCTAATGCTAATACTAATTTTCAATAGTGGAAAAATAGGCTTAGAAGCATTAAAAGAAAATGTACTGAACAGAAAAACATCTGATTCCTAAAAGTACTTTTAAGGTAGGTGACCAAAATTACAATGAACTTTCATGAACTGAAAATACACTGAAATGGCGCAACAGTTATGGCTACTCTGTGAATCTGGGGTTACGCCAATGTTGTTGCTGTGGTGGTGACTATCCTGCTTCATCGTCAAATTTAAATGAAATGGGACCATAGAATGAATATCACGCTGTATTGTAGAAGACTTCAAACTAGTGATTGAGACCACAAACTCATTAGGAAAATGTTTAGTGAGACAATGAATCGAGTGATTTTTTTCAAAAATCTGTTTGGGGTTGCCACCTGATGGCCATTAATTAAAGAAAATGCAAGTTTAAGTCACTTCCACATTGGCTTCAGTTTTCAGACCTGGTACTTACCACAATCTGAGAAAATAATACGGATGTGTTAAGAGAGCTGGATACAGAAGCACCAATTTTCCCCAGTGTATAGCAGAGAAAAGAATCACCTGCAGTCTGTTTTTCCCATAGACCATGATTATGACAGATACATCGGTAATACTGCTGACAGGACACCTCCAACTATAAAGGTAAAGTATTATTCTTTGCATCATGAAAGTGATTTTAAAGTTTGTGACGTGTTCCCAATGTAAAGTCTGTGGGCTGAGATGGGCTTTTTTGCATTCAATGCTTCTTAGTCGTCACTAAATTTTACAGTTTTTATAACTTATTTTAGTTAGTATTTTATGTCTTTTTTCTGTTTTTGGTCATTTTGTAGGTAGCCACTGAGATGACCCACAATCATGATTGTTACTGAGCTATGGGGGGATGTTTTTAGAATAAACAGCTAAAACAAAAACAAGAAAACACCAAAAGTTGGCCAGTGTCCACATACAGCCATGTGTGTGTGTGTATATGCATGTGTGTGTGTGTGTGTGTGTGTGTGTGTGTGTGTGTGTGCTCTTTAAAGCCCAAAGGGTTGTTCTCTGCTTTTGCTCTGAAGAACAAAATATCTTTTCTTCTTTTTTTCCCTTTTACCCTCTTTTGTCTTTCTATTTTTGTCTCAGTTCATACCACCATCTGCCTTACTGAAAACAAGTATCTGTGTGTGTGTGTGTGTGTGTGTGTGTGTGTGTGTGTGTGTGTGTGTGTGTGTGTGTGTTGTAGTCCACCATACTCATCACTTCATGGATCTCACTTTTTCCTCCTATTCCAATCGACAGCAGCATATAGCATATACTGTAGTAAGTGCCAAATCCACACAATACTGCACACATGCATCATAATAATAATAAAATTAGAAAATAGAAACCTGCTCACTAAGGCCGTGGGCTAAAAGCTGGCAATTATCACAATAATAATTTTAAGGAATTGAAGGGTAAGCAGAGGGAGGGAGAGAGAGCAATTATATGTGGTGAAGAGCCTCTGCTGCAAGGTGACTCAAACATGACTAGAATATGAACAAGACCCCCCCACCCCCCCACCCCACCCCCCCTCATCTCTCTATTAGGAAGAATGATGCTCACTCTCTGTCATACAACACAGAAAGCAAAAATTACAGCCTTTTTTTTTTTACAATGCCTGTAGGAACGCACATTACTTGTGTGTTTTGCTACTCAGTTGATTGATTACAGCCAGGGTGACACTGGAATTTTGGGATTTATATACAGCACTTACAGTAGCCATTTATTTTGGCAGTTGTAAGCTGTTTCTCACAACAGGAATGATTATAAAAGATCACATTTGAACACTGAAATAAAGACAAAAAACCTAATAGGGTGCAAACTGAGAATCCTGGCAGAAAAAAAGAGACTAAGACATTCCTAAAAAAAACTACTTTTCACTCCACTACAGTTAACTGTACTTTACAGATTAAGTTTTAATTTATAAAACAAGTGATCATTTTAAATATTAGGATGCAGTTATAATCACAATGATCCCAATTAGTAACAATTAGCTGCAACTTGATTCGCGACAACATACAAATGCTGATTGTACATTACTGCATAATGAAATACACAGTTATATAACAGAATGTGTCATAACAAGTATTTTGATACTTAACATGTATTTTTCATACATTTAAGTATTTTTCTTTAAAGTTTTGCTTTCCTGAATACTACATAGACATTCTTATTTCACTCACTCTTCACAAACATAAACTACTGACAGAGTTTTACAATTATACCAATTTGGTACCTGCAGCTGTCACCTCACATACAACACAGCATTAGAAACCTGCTGTCAGGTGGGTCCAAAACACAAGGACTGAGTCATGGTCTGTAAATCATGCTTGAGTGCAGTGACTGCAAAAACAGCAGTGAGAGCAACATCAAAAGAGTGATAGTTATAGAAATGTAAACTGTGTCATGAGAGAAGCAAAATAATGAAATAGTGGTGAGAAATGTGGAATAATGTGAGTATTAAAACAAAACAGCTTGTAAATGTAGATACATATCCCAATTCTGAGCTGCACATGAATCAATGATGTTTCCTCTGCGGAGGCAACCTGGAGATTCAATCAGAATCATAATTTAAATTCATTGTTTAGAGATGACACAGATGCAGCTGGTGCGGTCTGCTCTCTGTGCAGCCTGGTAATCAGTTCATTTTCCATCACAGACTCAGTGGACCAACACCAACACATGATACACTTCAGCAGTCCTTTATAAATAAACAGACAATACATTAAGTGTGAAAAAGCATTGAGGGGCAGCCTTCATTTTTAATGAATTGAATTTGGAGTAGAATACTGTTTTTGAAGCATGCTGTGTGAGTGGGCCGCAGGCTTCACTGTAGAGTCTGGCCGAGGGCAGCAAATAAATCAAGGAGTGAGCAGGGTGACAGAAGGGCAGGGAGTTTGTCTTTTAGTCTGAGCTGTTGTTTTAAACTGTTACAGAGGGCGTGAGGATGATCTCACTGACGTCTGTTTAACACTGATTGAGCGGCTGAGGAAAGTCCACTTCAGTTAATTGCTTTTTTTTGTGTGTGCCAAGAATTGTCAGTGATGCTTGTTTCCTGTGGATGAATTAAAAAAAAAAAGGTTTTGTAGGGTTTGGGTTCTGCACAGATTGACATTGTCATTTTAAAGCAGTTACATACAGTCGATCCTTTGCAGTCTCTTCTTCTTGCAATTATGCTCAATTTGCCCAAAACTCTAAACACAAATGCATAACTGCACACTCATTTTCACAAACTTCAGATCAGAACCTAAGCTCTCCACTCAAAACCATGTAATCATACTTCTATAGTATCTATACAGTAGTATCAGAACTTTTAATTCTTCGATGTACAGTAGTAAAATAAGCTGAAATTGAGTGAAAAAGCTCATTTACTGTTAAAGTTGCAACAGATAAAGAATGCAGAATACAGCAAAACAATCGCCATGTATTATCCATTAAAAAAACACTTTGTACATGAGGAATGAATTTACATTTATTCTGCCTCTTCTTTGTGAATCCATTGTTTCAAGTGAACTGACTCATGACCCTTTTATCTTTTATCTTTCCTGAGGTGCTGATTGGTGCATTAATAAAGTGTTTCCACCTGAACAATTGAGTGTTATTTGAGTTCCAGCTGGTATATCTTAAGTTAATGATATAACCCTGCCAGTGCTTTCTAAATGAGCACATCAGTGAAAACAGGAGAATAGTGCTTATAAATCTGGGAAATGGGTCTATCTGTTGGTAGATGGCGTTGTGGTTTGGGATGTTGTTAATTAGGGCCAGTGATAGTGTGTAAGCAATAAAACTGTAATATGCTCCTAAAAAGGAATATTTTCAGACTTTTTTGACAAGCTGGTTATTAGGTTTCTTCTAACACGCTGTCCATAGTGACCAAGAAATAGTTTGTAACTCTTATTACTCCCTGCTAAAGTGCAACTTGTTCTTCTTTTTTTGTGTGTACGGACTAAACAAACAAGTTCATTAATGAGCTTTAAAGGTGCTAAAATATCAAACTATTCCTTATAATAGCTGAATGAAAATAGGTTTAGATTAGATGACAGGAAGGTTTGCCATCTGAATGTCAATTATACCAATAACATCATTTGCAATTAACAATCAGAGTCTGCATCTTGAGTCACTTCCACATTGGATCTATAATTGTGTCTCTATAATGATATATAAAATATTCATTGTGGATGTGAACACATAATGAGCTAACCCTAACCCTAACTTCAAAATGATGGTTTTAAACACATTTTGTGGTGTATTTGGTGCTTATGGAAAGTTCTGACAAGTTATTTCAGTTATTCAAGACCTGTGGTGACAGAAAATCAAACCTGCAGTATAAAGCACACAGCAAGCAAACGCTGTGAGGGGGAATCATGTGATGTGAATCTGACAGTATTGAAAAAAATGTAGGTCAGTGGACGACATTCAAGTGTAGAGTGTTGGAGTTTTCCACAAGCACTGAATCCACAAACTAGGTTGAGTTTTGAAACAGTCCCTGCAGCTGCAACACGAAAACACGATAACATGGAAGGAATAATGGAAAGGATTATATTTACATTACGATCGGTGAGGGTTAGGGTTTGTTAAGATTGTGTATCTGACAGCCTCTTCTTTGTCCTTCCAGACTCAAATACTGATTTATATTGACTCTGTGTGAATATCCACTGCAATTTAAACTGCAGGAAAATGTCACCCACAAATTGCTCTGTGAACATGGTGTGTGTGTTGTTACTGAACAGGCGTGTCTGTGGGTGACTGTGCAAGACTGTGTGAGTACATGTGTGGATGAGAAGCAAAAACACCACAAATTAAAATCACACATTGTTCTCAGTGATGACACAAAAATGATTTTAGTTTGAAGTTCAATTTGGTTTACTTTATACAGACATGAACCATTTGATCAGCTTTGCCTCAATAAGGGAAAAAAGTCCCTGAAGTCACCATTGGATTGATTAAAGCTGCACAAAGATTTTGTCCTCGTTAGTGAGACACACACACTTACAAATGTACCCAAACATTCCCACCCACGCAGCACACAGACACACAAAGTATTACTGGAGCCAATATCAGCTCCTACCTAACTGTTGATACTGTTGGAGAAACTTCCAAAGCCACAAATGGGCAGAAAGCATGCACAAAGAAATGTTTACTAAAGTCCAGGCTGCTACACACACACAGCTGCACTGATGCTCCAACAGACCCCAAACTTCTTCTGAAAGACAAACACAACCCACTCAGGCTGTGAAATATGTTCAAGCTTTGTTTTGGCCAGACAGCTGCTCAAAGACAAAGACAGTGAGACTCTCAATACAGAGAAAATATGTCACGTCACAGTGTTTTATTTTGTGTAGTAGTTTTGTGTACATTACATACTTGTGTTGGTCATGTCACACTGGTTATTCTGCCTTATCTCTTCAGAGCTTTTTCCACTGTTCAAAATGTTCAGTTTGTCCTTGAGCAGTGGCAGTATCAGCCTATCACTTCACCTAGCAACAGAAGATGACAAATTAGGTAGAAGAAATTTTCCACTACTTTAATCATCACTTATGAGGATGTCCACTACCTTCACGGTCAGAGTGCAGATTATCTTACAGAATACAGAGCAGAACAGTGGTGACTGTGTGTTATCTATAATTTATGCAGCAGCTTCAAGTTTGAGCACATTAAGGTCCCAGTTCCTTGTTGTCAGAAATCAGCAGTATCAGCTCTAATCAGCTTGAGACACACTGCAGAGTAAAAAATGGTTTAAACTAGAAAACAGCTGAAAAGTGCATGTGTCATAAATGATAGATTTCTGATACTGCTTTGCAAATTCAGTGTCTGCAGTGAGAAACAGTCTAATGGAATCTGTAATAGTCCAGTTAGAAGATTATTTTTAATTGTATTCATGTGTCTGGACCGAGTTATAAAAACTTTAAAAATGTTCCTTGTAAATACTGTATTCTATGATTACATCTGTCTCCTTGTGCCATTATTTACAATAATCCTCACTGCTTGAATTTGAGATAAACAGTCATTATTCTTCCTGGAATACAAAATGTTAAAATAACTTTTATATTCCATTTATAATCCACACATATTTGTCTTAGAAGTTATATGAACCATTCAAATAGATTTAACTAAAATTACTTGATTGATTTCAAATGAATATATTTGATCACTTAATTGAAATTAATTTAGGTTATTTAATTTAACTAATTACATTATTTTACTGAAAAACTTTCATGTAATTTAATTTGCTTCTCAAAAATTACATTATTAAACATAGCCGTAATAATTATATGCCAACAAATAAAAGATCTTATCTCTTGATTTAATTTGATTAGATCCAATCATTTAATTTGATTAAATAATTTTATAAATTTAATTAAATGATTATATCTAATTATTCAATTTCTTTCGTTTTTTAACGTAATTATTTTATTTTATTCAGCTTGATCAACCTTTTTAATTTTTCATTATTTAATTAATCCAAATCAATTGTTACATGTTTCATGTGAATGAAGCTAGTTTAACAACCTGATGTTCTCTCTGTCTTTGTCCTCCACAGTCAGTTTCTGAGTGGTTAATGTTAATTATGTCAGTAATTGCTTCCTGTCTGGCATCATTATACTCTGTACTACATCCTCCAAATACGTGCACATTTGTGTGCTTGATTTAAAGATAAATCCCTACATATCAATCTGATTTCCTCTCAGATTTAAAGGCATTTCCATCATGGAACACCCAACAGCTTCTTCTTTCACTTTTATCAATCCATCACTCACTTCTCTGCTCCTCTTTCTTTCTCCTCTGACCTCTGCTCTTCCCTCCATCGCTCCTCTCTGCTGCTTGTCAGAGAAATAAGATCGTGAGACGAAATTCAGAATGATAAGGTTAGAAGATCATCACACACACACACACACACACACACACACACACTCTCCAAGTCAGAGAAGCAGCCAAACACCAGGGACGTACTCCCTTTCCCCCCAAATGCACCCAGTCACCATGGCAACCATGGTTGAGGAAATGGAGTGCTCTGTGTCTGTGTTTGCGCAAGTGTGTGTTTAGCTCAGAGCTTCCCATTCAGCAGTAACTGAATGTGAAGGAAGGATGGAGGAAAGACTTGAGTGTACATACTGTTTGTGACTTGTGACTGCAGCACTGAGTTTACAGGGCAGCGTGGCTTATTGTGTGGCATGTGTATTTGTGTGTGTGTGTGTGTGTGTGTGTGTGAGAGAGAGAGAGAGAGAGAGAGAGAGAGAGAGAGAGAGAGAGAGAGTTGGAAAGGGAATATTTCATCACTGTGACTAATAAGTGCGTAACTAAGGCTTTTGAACTCCCAATTTTAAAACTCTACTTCTACAAATGGAACCAATTATGACTGGACCACCATGAATATTAAACATAGTTGAGGAACCAGATTTTGGTGTTCCCACATAAGTGGTTCTCAAAATGAGATCCGGGGAACCCCAGGGGTCTTTGACGGGATTCCAAGATGTCCCCATCAAAATGGGGATAGATTAATTACACCAATGTTATTCAGTAGATGTTGCCCAATGACGATGTATGACAATTACTAATTATGGGTTTCACTCTCTCCCCAAGAGTCAGACTGAACCACTGTCCTAGACAACCAGTCTTGGTGCAAAGTTTTATATTACCAGGATCACTATTTTACTTTATGCTAACTCTACTTTGCACTAAACACAAAGTACAGCTGAAACTGATGGAAAGACCCTATGTGTTGCAGGTGTACCTGATGAAAAGTCTTGAAATTATAATATATTTTTCCTCTAGTGACCTTAAATACATCTGGAAAATTTTGTAGTTGATCCACACAATATTGTTGAGATGTTTCAATCTGAACCACAAATGTAAACCTCATGATGGTCTTAGAGATGAAGACAAGGGCATCACCAAAGTCATTAGGATTAATCCTCAGGAGACAATGATCGTCTGTGTAATATATCATAACAATCCATCCAATACTGTTTGAGATATTTCAGTTTGGACCAGAATGGTGGAGACACAGGTCTCCTGATTGACAGGTGACACACCTGTCAATCATGCATGTTTGGCTTAGTGTATATGCACCTGCTTTGTCAATGTAATCTGACAAATTACTGCATTCTTCCCCCTCACCATACTAAATCTAATGTGCAATAGAGAGGAACGTCAAATGAGTTTCTCCCCCAAAACAAAGAGTAAATAAACGTTATTTATTCAGGGAAGTTTCGCTGAGAACACTGACTACACTTACACAGATACACATATCATCACCCTGTAGCTGCTGCTAGTCACTGAGCAGCTCCACTGAAGCAGTTATGGCTGATGGGAATTTAATATGACTGTTATGTGCTGTATACGTTCCTAATGGTGTTTTGTTATTTCTAAATAAAAGATAAAGAGCACATCTGAGACGGTAATCAAAACCACAACTCAAATGAAGTTACAGTAGTAGAGCAGAAATGATTTGTGAGTCTGCAAATGATCCAAGATGACACAGTGATGCTGCATACTGATCCATCCACAGCTCACAAGCATATATGCCGCCTTGCTAAATTTAAACCGGAGCTTCCCACACAACGCCAGCAGGGCTGAAACAGAAACACACATATGTATCGACAGCTTTACTCAGCCAGGCTGTGATATGAAACTCACTGTGAATCCACAGGGCTACATGTTGCCACATTTAATTCAGAGTCACAGAGTTTAATGAGTAAGTCACATGCCCACCAGCACATATGCTGACCTACATCTCAGACGGGCAATGGGAGGTTATGTGATGGCTCAAACATAGGCACCACACACAAACGCACACACATAAAGAACAATTGAATGCCCTCTAGTTGTGATGTGATTAAGTCATGGATGACTTGGTATAATTGAAACTTTAATGAAGAGGAATAACGATGTGTCATGTCTGGAGAACTATAATCAATTATTTCTCAACATGCTCTCCTCTCAGGCCACAAGCAAAGACAACTAAAAGCTGAATTTGCACTGTTGTCACAATTAAATCACAAGAGATACTGAGGTCTCTCATGTAATTAGGTAACCGCTTACATAATGTTCATGTAATTCAGTTACAGCTGACCTGGTGAAGATGTAATGTAATTGAAAGTGAGTAAAGCAGGGATGATTGATTACTGGTCTTAACCTTAGTGTTTTCTTCCTTTATGTCAGCAAAGAGTTTCATCAAGGTTCAAATGTTGAGGGGAATAAGAACAGCCTTCTGCAAGGTTAGACTTCAGCCCCACTAAGGATTTTACAAGGTATGGTGTGATAAGGAAGGGAGGAGTAAAGAGATTTGCTCAAACTGAACAGGAAAATGAGTCATCTGGTCAACAATCCCAATCTTTCCATGTGAGAAAACATCATAAACATGGTTTATGATTGTTGGCGTCCAAAGAACTCACAGAGCAACTTAACATCAGCCACAAATCATATTTTTACTGACCTCCAGTGGTTGAATTTCTCACCTTGCTGCAGTGAGTTAGAGGTGTTGGGTGTGGTTACAACAGCTGAACTAAATTTGGCTGTGCTATCATGCTGTTACTTGACATTAAGAGGCTGAGGGTATGATATTCATTTTATACCAGCTGATAACTACTCCTCCCTCACTGAAAAATACAGAATCTATGAATATGCAATTATGTTTAATTTCAAAAGTTTTAACTGCTGCATAAAAGATGTCTCCTACTTTACAGTAAAGTCCATTCTCAATTTATGTGCAATAGAGGCTTCAAGTTTTCCCATTGCATTTGGGTAAGCTGCATACTCTCTGTAAACTCACATCTAAGATGAGCACAGAGCAGCTTTCCACTTTCAGCATATGAATGTGAAAACTGACTCTAGTGTCAAACTCTGCATATAAATCCTTCTGCACAGTGAAGCTGAAACATCCAACTGAAGGAAAAAGAAGCAAAAAAACAAAAACGGAAGTATTTTTCACTGGGGGCGAATTCAAGTTTTCTTAGACATCTCACAGTTTTTCTAGATAGCTGAGCCTATTAACCAAACATCCCAAATCATATGATGCTATCTACAAAAAAAACAAAAAACAGACTCATTTCCTAAAGCTATAAAAACACTATACTCCTGTTTTCACTCGTGCTCATTTAGAAAGAACCAGCATTCAATAGCATTAACTCAAGTCATCACAGCTGGAACCCAATTAACACACAGTTCTCCACATGGAAACACTGAGGGTCAAAACTGTTTACACACCAATCAGAACCTTAATAAAAATAAAAGGGTCAGTTCACTAGTTTTGGATGCACAAAGACCTGAGACAGAATAAATGTGATTTTTTTCCCCCCATTGTGCCATATTATTAAATACATGGAGATTATTTTACTGTATTGTATGCTTCAATCAGTTGCATATTTTTATATTACATTTACCTTTTCATTCAATTTCAGCTTAATTTACCACAGCACATTGAGGAATTAAACACTGGGGAAAAACATAAGCGCCATTATTGATTGCAGTAACAGAGTTTTTACAGTAGTATTTTGAATTGATCTCACCACAGTGTGTAATGACTGTTCTGTTTGTGGAGTTTATGGCTTTTGTTGTGATGCCCGAAGGCAAAATTTGGTTCAGATGTGAGATTACATGGTTTTGAGTGGAGAGTTTGGTTCCGATTTGGATGTTTGTGAGGATGAGTGTGAAGTGATGCATTTGTGTTTAGAGTTTGTGGAAATGGAGCATACTTTTAAGAAATTTGTTTTAGCAATTAGGAAAAGTTGTAACAGAGCAACATGTTTTAGAAAGTCTGCATACTGACTGTGGGGCAATATTACCCCAAATCTGCCAAATGTTCTGGGCTCAACGCTGGGATTTCCACCAAATTGAATGGATACATCTAACTGAAGGCAACCATGAATGTTGGACTCCCCCTGCTGGTGTCAGGATAATGTATATAATGATTTATGTGAGTTAGCTGACCAGACAGAGCCACTGTGGTGCTGGGACAAATTGTGAAACCACACACACAATTATTAAACATTAGACTCTGCCTTATTTTCTATAGTTTTATGTTGCTTACTTGTACTTCAAAGACTTCACAAAGACAGACTAACATGTGGCAGAAAGAACCATAAATAAAAAAAGCTGAACCCAGAATACCAAAATCTTTTTTTAATGAAGTAATAATAATAATGTACAATATAAAAAATTGACTACAAACAGAAAATAAAAATGTCAAGATACTAACAAAAAAGCTACATTATGGTGACCATTCTTAAGAGTTAATCTGACTGCTGACAGAGCTGCTTAAATAGTTGATTTAGATACCGGTCCTGTTAATTCATTATGTAAGGATACTTTGCAAATACATCTGTACCTCTGAGTCAGGTTGAAGAAATTCATTTTGATAATCAAAATACAACAAAATCAGCCTGGATTTGTTTTTTTTTGTGTGTTGAGATTCTGGAACAAGGACATTTATATGCAACAATACTCGAGCTCAGGGAACACAATTGGCTCTGCAGGGTTCTTGTTTGTGAAAGTAGACTCAACATTTATATTTCGAGCAAAATCCAAATCAAGAAAAAAAAGCTAATGACAAAAATGTTTCACAAAGTAGGTCTGGGCTGTATGTGTCCACTGTCATAACTACACCTGTTTGTTTGCGTTTACCTACATAGGTGTGTGTGTGTGCTGTGTGGAGGAGGGTGAGGCAGCGGCAGCGGAGGACGAGAGTGAAGAGGAGGAAGAAGAGGGCTGAGGGGTGTTGGAGGAGGCAGCTGCAGAGGCCGAGGCGGCGGCGGCGGCAGCAGCAGCAGCAGATGACGAAGTCTCTACCTTGCTGCTGTGCGTGATGAAGCGCAGACGCAGCTTCATGGCTGGACGCAAAGTCATGATGATTTTCTCCACCTGGAGAGAGAAAGAAAGATGAAGGGAAAGAAAAATAAATGTACAGCCAGGTGGATGGATTGGTTAGATAGAGGAATCATATATTGGCAATCATGAAAGCAGTAAGGTAGGAAGAGGAGACTGGAAAAAGGAAAAACTAAATTATTCTGTTTGAGGTGACTCATAAAATTGAATTAGCATACAGTGTAATTACCAGTTCAGCACATATTATATTCATTTTATCACCACTTGTTGTGAATCACAGCACACAAAAAACAACACAACATTCAACTTGGGTAAAGTGTCGTTCTCTGAGGCTAGTAGCAGCTTTGTCCATAAAATGAATTAAATTCCTTTTAATTTACACTCATCTTGGCCTTGAGCACAAAGTGCAGTTAGTTTCATCCCCTCTAATTAACTCTGGTGTCATGTCTGGACACCGGCGGTGGGTCGACCTGCTGCACAGAAGGTGACAGATTTAAACTAAATATGGAAAATAGAAACAAAAACTGTCCCCTGGAGAGCAGCGAGTTCACATATGCATCCTAATGTGACGTTTGGGTGATGAAGGTCTCTCCATTTAACATTTTTAATCAGATGCGTTGCCTTTTTGTTGTTGTCTCCTATTATTACCTTTATGACTGTTTACTATTAGCTAAGGCTGAAGCTATAAATGACAACCTATAAAAGCAATAAAACTGGTTATTTGCTTTCAAGTTGATTAATCTTTTTTTAGAAACACACACACACACACACACACACACACACACACACACACACACACACACACACACACACACACACACACCTGCTCCTTCACACTGTCTCCAGTGTACATGTATTTGATGTGGTAGAGGAAGTCACAGATTGGGTCCATGTAGCTAAGATGTTGGCAGTGTTGGTCCACCGCCTGCAGCATCTCGTAGAAGGCTACGCCAATCTGAAATACACGCAAACAGGAATAAAATATGTATTTAAAAACCACCGGGGAAAAAAATGACAAAATATTTTAATATGATTGAAATCACATCTAATAATATAAGTCAAACTTATGTATACCTCCAACATGCATCGTGTCCTCTCCTGCTGGAAGCGCTGCAGGAACGGCCCGACCAGGTGATACACATAGAGCAACTGGAACTCTGTCTGGACGATGGGCTTCAGTGTCTCTGACAGGAATCTACACACACACACACACACACACACAACACACACACACACAGTTTGATAAATGTGGCTGGACTATTCACATATATGAAGAAGAAGAGAGTACAAAGACAGAGAATGAGAGAGGCCTCCTCACTTTGGAATCAGAGACAGCTGTCCGATGGATGAGTGATGCCAGACAGCGTGCGCTAATGCTAACACATAACTGCAGTTCATTTCGCTGTAGCTCTGGTGGCAGGCTGTGAAGTCCAGCAAGGCGAATGGATAGCCGGCCCACTCTGTCTCTGACGTCAGCGCCGGAGAGCTGATCACAGACACGATGCGGTCGTGGAGAACAATCCAGTAGGGTTCCTGGGAGATAAGAGCGGAGTTGACCACACTGAGCAAAACTCACATAGTCAAAGATGATGTGAAGTGAAAGTGAAGGACTGGGATGATCTTTTGTGAGTGTGTGGCATTTCTCTTACAGGCAGTGCGGTGATCACAAGTCCAATGGCATTCATCCAGGCGGTGATATTCTCTCTGGGAACAAGAGGTTGGCTAAGAGGTAAAACACACACACACACATCACCACGACCGAAATGCTCAAAATAATCCGTATCATTACAAAAAGCTTAGTTTCACTGGAACTCATCCTAAAAAAAAAAATCAGAGCATGAATCTCTATGAAGATGATACACTGTGGTTTTTCTGGCGTACCTCTTTAACACAACATTGAGCAGAGCGTTGCCCACATCTTTTCCTGGCACAGCCAAAGCCATCAGCTCCACGCAGGTGACATGCAGGGCGTGGGCTGCAGGATTGGGAAACTCGTTGAACCTCCAATCACAGTTGGGGAACGGGCCGGGTGATTTTCCCGCCATGGGTGAGAGAGAGTTAAGGAGCATGTACGAGTATCACTGCACGAGGAAATGAAGGATGTATTCTCGTTTTAATTAGATGCTTATATTCTGTATGTCTGTCAATCGATGAGCCACTAGAACAGATTCCATCTTCTCTACTGTCGGAGATATATTGGCTGCAATAAATTAACCGGGATTAAATTAACTGCAGATGGTTAAGTATTTAACATCGGTCTTTAAAGCTAAGAGGCACTGGGGGAGACATGTAGTAGGAGCACAGTCCATGACTCTTTACTTGCCATTTGGAGAGTCAGTTAGAGAGCAGTGATGGATCCATCTACTAAGATAGAAAGATAAATAAAAGGATATTGTCCACCAGACGTCCAATCAGCTTGCAGTAGTAGGTGTCGTCAGGGATCCACACGTTGTCCTCTCTGGGGTTCATGCCAAACTTCAGATATGTTTCACTGAGGCACCAACCAGGGGTTCTGTTGTCCTGTTAAATAAAGAAAAATAAATCCACTTCAAACCACGAACTGCTGCCACTTAAAAAAAGAAAACATACATTTTGTGAGGTTCTGGTCAATAATTTGTGTTTTTTCCTTTCTTCCTTCATCTCAATCTGCCTACCTTCAATGAAGACATGATGGCATGCACCAACTTTCTCTTCAGGTTGGTTCTGTCTCTCAGGTGTCGCTCATAGTAGTGAAGGGTGTTGTAGAGGTAGGTCACTGGGCGGTCTGCACACAAACACAACAGTAAATACCAAATGATGGCTTATGAACTGCATTCACTTCCCCTGGAGATGGCCATTACTCCCCTCTTTACAAACATGCAGTATTCCTGTCTGTATTCCTTACATTTTTAGATGTTACTCACCATGGAACTTGTAAAGGCCTCCAAGATGATCCAGCAGTGTTTCCAGCGACTTGGAGACAGGAAGAAGCTCCAGGAAGCGGTGGATGACGATGTCAAAGACAGGCAGGAAGCGCAGACACACATTGCCAAAGTAAATGGGCAGGTACTGATGCTGGAGCTGCATGGGAGGGTTGACCTGATCTGCGAGACCCTCAAAGTACAGCTTCTCTGGGTATTTCTGGGAGGGGAATGACAAATACTTATTTTATTGAACATAATAACATAGATTTAATATCTCCAAACCAGTGGTGTGTCCCTTAAAAATAAATAGATTGACACTACTCTTACCAGCTATACATATCTAAATGCAGATGAAATAAAATATGTAAGTTTTAACTTTTTAACATCTGAAGACAACAAAACACCACGTGTGTGTTTGTGTTAAGCATGTACCTTGTGGTAGCTCATGTGCTTGTTGTGCCAGTCACTCTGCAGCCAGTGCTCAGGAGCGTTCTCCTTGACAAAATCGTTAACTCGGTTCCTGAAGTCGTTGGGCTTCAGCAGCAGCAGTTGGATTATGAAGTAACAAACCTGTGCCTCATTGCCTTCATGGCTACGCATCGCCTGGAGGTCGGAGAGAGGAGCAGCATGCCACACAGTCATAATTACAGGAGAAGTTATAAACTAAATAACCGTATATATCTCTGTATGTGTATCTGTCCTCACCAGACACAGGATAAGTCTGTCCAGGGTGACGATGTTGTATTTCCAGACCATGTCGTTGAGTATTTCAATGCACTTGTTGAGCTGCTGTCCGCCTGCTGAAGTTGAGAACTCGTACACGAGGAAGTCGGCAAATGTGCGCACGTGAGCCACCAGCGCGCGAGCCCCGATGCGTTCCAAGACCCTGAGGGGAGGCATAATCAGTCTATGCTGAGTTCATCAATTAGCAGCAGATGCCCCGAACCCCCACCTGGGCCAATTAGTGTAATTTTAAAAGCCTCAATATGAGTGGTAATTACCACATGCTTCATAAAACAGAGACGGTGGTGTCTGAGATACTGAGCACAACATGTGGAAAAATTAAACAAACATCTGTAATTCATTTCAATCAATTGGAGATTTTTTTTCAGTACAGCACAAGAATATTCTGTTCATCTGTTTCAAAACATCCTTGTTACTTTTAAATGTTATTTATTGTAATTATATATGTGTAATAAATGTATTATGTGTATCTGATGGTTCTAAGTTACCTGAAGCCTATCTGGTTGATGTGGTCTGTCTCCAGCAGCATCTTCCACAGCAGGCAGAGGAAGAGAGGGGGTGAGCCCTGCATGGAGAAGTGGGTAATGATGTCGTTCTCATTGGCCATGGACTTCCACTTCCTGTACTCTTCTTCCACGTTCTTCTTCAGGTTGAAACGGGACTCCTGAGGAACATTGTTCTGTTTGAAGAACGCCTAAGGAACAGAGGGAGAGAGGTGGGAAAAATGAGGGTTGAGCAAGAATAAAATTCATTTCATTTTTTTCCATACAAAAGTGAGTGTTTGTGTACCTGAAGTGGTGCAGGGAAGCAGGACAGAGTGTGTGAAGCCCAGTTATGAGGTGTGAAAGCCATGATGGTCTGGAGAATGTCTTTACACCAAGTTCCGTGGATGGAGTCAGACCCTGTGAAGAAATCTTCACACACCGACAAAACACGTGAGCATAGCAACTTCTAATACATTTAAGAGAATATGGAAAACTGGAACAGACAGAGATCAGAAAAAAGAGAAATAAATCAATTTACCGGTGACATGTGTGGCTCTGGCCAGGGTGAGGATCAGGGCTCGGTTCAGCTCTTCAGACTCGGCTGACAGAACTGTCTTTGGGTCGTTGAGGAAGCGGGTGAACTGAGGCTGCACCTCCGAACTACCCAACGCTGTGATCAGTCGCAAAGCTGTGCTCTCGACACTGAAAAAGGGACAAAAAAAGACACGAAGAAAAGTTTATAATGTGTTACTGGAATTTCAGCAACCAGCAAAAGTTGTCAAATGTGAGGATTGGATACTTTTATGTGTCTCTCATGACAGGAAACTCAATGTATTTTGAATTTTGTACTGTTGATCAGACTGGGATATATGTGAGTGTGTATGTGTCCACTTTACCACAGATGCAGCTGGTTCTGGTTGGTCTGGGGCACTGCAGCTAGACTGTGCAGATGACTCAGGAGCTGGACTCTGTAGTGCGGCTGGATGTGATGCATCCTGTAGCTGAACATCTCCAGTAAAGTGTGAAGGATTCCCCAAGCGTGAGACTTAAACACGTTGGGCAACAACTGGCCTGAACAGAGAGAGAGAGAGAGAGCGTTCACATTATTCAGCATGTGTCCGCTGACCCAAAGAAGAAAAATGAATGTTAAACACGAATGTTGTGAGCTCGCCTGCTCAAAATGCAACCCAGAGGACGAGCAGTGACTGAATACAAATTGGGCCAGGACATGCTGAAAGAGTTATAATAGGCATTTCTTTATTTTTGGTAATAATGTCCAAGATTAAGAATATTTTTAATTAATAATTAGCTGCGATTAACTTGCTGCGTCTTAAATGTCACAGAAATAATGACCTCTAAGTTAATTCATAAGTTTAAAATATGCACATTAATACATGTCCACAGTACAATGGGAATTCAATTTACATTTACAAGATGCTAAATCAATTAAAATGATTATTAGTAAAGCTTTTCAAAAATAATCCATTTGTTGTTTAACTTTTTTGTTGCAGAAGCTTTGATGGCTTGTTAAAAATGTCTCTGTATCTATTTTGTGTCCGTTAGCCTATCAAATCTTTTCCCTGCTTTCTTCCTCCTCACACTGCTTGATACTCAACTATCATCCTCTTAAGGAACATAATTATCTCAATTCTTTTTGCATCTGACTCTAACTGCTTCTCAACACAGCAGATATTTTCAGTGAATGTTTCTGTGACTCACTGATGAATCCTTTGATGCCCAAGGACTCGATCTCCATATAGACCAACAGTCTGCTGTATGTTTCGACCAGCGCAGGGGCCAGGGCGATGCTGGATTTAGCATGTGCCAGCTTTATCACCCGCGTGGCGATGCTGTGGATCAAACTGAACAGACAGAAAGAAGCAAAAGAAGACAAAGAAACTTGATTTAAGAAATGATATGTTTCCCTCTCTATGTCTAATACATTGTATATCCTTCAGATTTTTATTTTCCATCTATCCATCTGTTCCTCTCACCTCATTTTCGCATGTACAGTGAGAGAATCAAGCAGGTTCATAGGCAGCGGGGTCACAGATCCTGATGCCATACAGTTGGTGCCAGGCAGGTTGATCCTCATAGATCCGTTTCCGTAGATGGTCTCTACCAGGACGCCCATCGGCAGTGTGAAGCACTCAGAGTTGGTGCTGTAGGCATTACACAGCAGGGCGATCTTATAGTCAGACATGCCCAGGGTCTTGTTGCGCAACGACTGCTGGAGAAACCTGAGAGACAAAATGAAGGAAAGCAGGAGTTATATGGTTAGCTTGAGTTTTTTCCACTACTAACCAGTTACAGAATTTTTGTTTTATGGAGTTTAATGAAGTGAATACGTATTTCAGATACGTACTCGTGGTGTAGTTTCAGAGAGTGCGGTATGGGTATTTGTAGTTTAGAGTTGTCGTTCTGAGCTTTGCGGTTCAGGTGGATCCAAATGCATGTCATGGCAAAGGAATGAGTGGACTGGGGCTTGTTAATGTCAGGAACTGGAATGCACTGAAGTGGAAGAGAAAACACAGATAAATCTGATTTAACTGACCGCCACCGACCCAATAATCCAACTACTAATACTGCAACTGGTGAAAGAAGCCCAATTTTAATTAGTGTAGGAAAAATGTAATGAAAGACAAAACAGCATAAAATAAAACAAATAAAAAATAAACTGAAACTATAGAGATACTACCACCATTGATTTAAAAAAAACAAAAAAACAACAAATATTTTGAGTACAACAAAATAATGTACCTCTTTTTCTGGGTACAGCAGGTCAAAGAGCTTCATGACAGGCAGGAAGTCGGCTAAGGCGTTCTTCTGAATGCTCCCTGAGATGAACTGCAGCAGGACCCACATCAAGTGGTCTCTCCCTTTAATAAGACCTCTACCTGCGAGCTAGAAAGAGAGAGAAAAACTCAATCACACATCATATTTTCTCTCCGTATGGTAGTTTTAACTGTTAGTGGTGGAATCCGACATTCTTGTAGTGGAAGTGAATTCCCTACCTACACATGAATGATACTTGTATGTAATCTAGCGTTACCTTTTGTTATCTCATTGAGATCAACTTCACTGTTTATTCTCCTGCAGCCAAATCTGAGCTGTACTGAGAACATTTCCAAACATTTCCTGTTGCTGATAGTTCACATTAAAAAGGTAGGTACTCATTTTTTCAACTTAGATGCTCATACATACTTTGACAGACTTTTTACATGCTGCAATTATTTTTCCTGTTCATATATAGGTCCAAAAGAAGACCTCTTTTAATGCGTACATACTGTTTGGGGTGACATTTTTACATTTGAGAGCTGTAAAAACACCCTACACACATTTCTTTTAGTCTGACTTTTCCTAATGTGGCCCCCGAATATACAAAATGGAAATAAAATGGGGTTTTTTTGTGTGTGTGTATGCAGCTGATTTTTTATATATGCAAATTTTTGTCCCTTTTAAATTTGTCATCATGTTGTTGTGTTCATCATATTCTACAAAATATTCTCCTGGACCATAAAATAGTGATTGTGAATGTCTTTTTTACTAATGACTGATGGGAAAATGATGAATGTGAATTGGTGTAGAGACTAACTGTGAGTCAGAATATGAACAGTATGTGAGGGTTACGCAACTTCCATTTTCAGTAAGTGACAGGGACAGAATTCAAAGTAAAACTGTATTCCAAAGTTCAGCAAATGCTAATGTAAGACTTCAGCAGTCTAACAGTAAAATGAAATGTGCATCTTCCAAAGTTACTTTTAAGCTCCAGTTTCCAACTATATGTTACTATCACTCCTTTTACAGTTGAAAAATCAACCTGTCAAACTAAGTAATGGCTGCACTGTTTCTAAATGACCTCAGATCTAGTATGGCATTTCAGTGCTGCAATTATTTTCTAGTTATCAACTGACATTTACACCGGTACAATATTTCTGTAATAAACTAATTTCACCTGATTTATTGTTCTAGCTGTTTGATATGCATGTGGTTTGTTTCACAGAGATCATGTTTTTCCTTTTAGTTGCTGTGTTTGAATTACATTTAATTTATGTTTTAGCAGGGAAAAGGCATCAACAGATCATCTTGTCAAGTAGCGTAGCCAGTGGATACATATTCTCTTGTGTTTTTGATCTCCATCACATCCATTAGTGGGATTGTTAGCTCTCCCTCAAACCTCTTATCGCTTTCCTCTTACCTTTTGATGCAACGACAGCACCATGTGTGGGAAGCTTGCAAACTGAAACAACACAAAGAAGATGAGCTGGGAGGAGAGGTGCTGCCACAGCAACTGGCTAGTTCCTCCAATGTCTGCATCAAAGTGTTCCTCAGTCTCAGAGCGCTCCATGGCATACACCACCAGGTCCACCAGCTGCTCCTCTAGCACGGGGCAGCGCTGTTTATGCTGGTAGGGGAGGAGGGAAATGTTAAAGGATAGAAGAAAATAGCGGGCAGGAGAAAGAGGAAGTGAAATAGAAAAAATTAAAGGGGGGGTGGACGGGGTCGTCCGACAGAGAGAGACGGATTGAGACAGAAAAGGAGGGAAGGAAAAGACAGAGGGAAAGGAGGGGAGACGAGAAAAGACAGAGGGAGGGAGAGAAGGAGAGAAGGATCATCATCATTAATGAACACACAAAGTTTTATGTTAATAGTTTTTCCAACAATCGGTTGAAATTGACTTAATAGAAAATGTTCCCTTGGCTTGTATGCAGGACGTCTCCTTCCTGCCTCTGTCAACAATTCCCACACTGATCTTTAGCCCTTAATGTTCTGGTAATATATCGAGTTTGTAACTTCAACTCGAGTTAAAAGCTTAGAAAATCTGCCAATTCAGAGCTTTGTAAGAGTTTCATAAATTTTTGCCACAATGCCAATGAGAATAAAAGCGATAAAAATCTCCTGGGGAGGCGTGAAGCATGCCACAGTTTTCCTGGATTTATAAGAAAAAGTTAATTTCCTTGTTTGTTGTTATGACATACAAGAGCATTAAGCACATGATGTGAGCTGATTAATTCAAATTAAACCGGGAGGAAAAAACAATTTGTGAACATGGACATTATGAAATTGTAAATGTATACAATATAATTAGTTATGCAATTAATTCCCTCTGCACTTTCAACTATGTTACCATGCAGAGATGAAACTGAGCAGAGCAGTATTTTTATTCATGCATTACCTGTTTATATGCAGGAACAATGTATAGGAGAATTACATCATGTGTGAACTCTACAACCTGACTGGTGTATCTGAACTCTGTAAGGTTGAGAGCTCCATATGTAAAAAAAGGGGCTTGATGAAAAAGAGAGAGAAGGAAGGAAGAAAAATGGATGAGAGGGAGAATGATAAGAGGGGGAGAAAAGGAGGCTGGTTAATGGGATCTTACAGCCCCAATCAGTGACTGGTTTACTGCAGTTTCTGCCAAATTAAAAGCGTGAATCCTAACTTTAGGCAATATAAGAGTTTAATGTTCATGGATTGGAGCATTATCTACAAACCTCACTTTTTGGGTTTCATTAAAAACTTTCATTGTATCTTTTGACACCTATTCGCACATCACCATAATTATAATTTCATGCTCTAGTCTTCAAATTTGTTCAACATTAAAAATGTAAGATTAGAAATTGAAAATATTTTTGTAATAACCCAGGGTGTGAAACTTTATTTTACCAGCTAGTGACAGGGCAGAAGGAGCGAGGATCTCTGCATTGGCTACCACTGCAGCACTTAATTGAACCCTTTCCACACATCGGGGCCACAACACAGCAAGGAGTCAACGAGCACAGCACAACACAGAGCAGCACAACATGGGTGCAGAGCAGCACAGCATAGCACTGAACACCAAACCCAACCAAACAGACCAACACAAGTAGGCATGCATGCTAACAGGGTCCAAGGTAGGGGGGGGGTTGGGGAAGTGGTGTGACTGGGAGGAAGAAGAGGAGCTGTGAGGCTGACTAGTCTATGGTACAACTTCTCTTCCCCTGCTCCCAAACACACACACACATACACACACACACGCACACCCATGCTCACACAGAGAGAGCGAGAGGGCAAGAGAAAGACGGAGAAAAAGAAAAGAGAAAAAGGAGAAAGCACAAGCACATCTTCTGTCTACAAAGAAATGTCCTCATTGCTTACCGAGTCACATTCACAAACCCCCTGTATTACGGACAGTAAAAGCACACCCTGTGGCTGGTCCATGATCCAAACTCACACACCAACAAACAAGACTACTGACAACCAAACCAACTGCAGTTTAGTGTGTCATCTACCTGCCACTGACTGTTGATTACAGAGAAATATATTATCAATATATTTACTCAAGGTAGAGCTAATGCCTTTTCAGATGGCAATACTCAGCAACTCAGTCATCAACCACAAACTAATGCATGTTTATATTTTGAATTTTTTATATTAATTTCAAATCTCAGCTGTTGAAAGAATAAAAAAAAAAAAGCTCTATCATGAGTCATACTACTTGTATGCAGAAATGTCAGTCAGTCATGGCTTGAACTGCTTTTTTGCCATCATTTTCTCCGAGCTAAGTTGTGTAACACGATTATTCTGGGAGCTCAGAACAACATGACTGTTTGTCCACCATGATCGTTGCCTAAATTAGACTTTTTGAGGAAATAGCTGTGGTTATTAGACTGGAAATTAAGCACATTTAATTAGCAATCATGTCATCTCTATCATCAGGATAGTTTTCAATATAGGGTCTAGTCATATTAATCACTTAATCGTCAGCATAAGAAGATTTTTTGTATTTAATCAAATCAAGTCTCTCTCATATTTTCAGTCACAGCAGGTTCAGCTCACAGTTCATTAAGAGCTGCAGCTCAATAACATCTATCCAAAATGTAAAACTGAGGAACAAACTGAAACAAACCAACAAAAAGCCTCAAACACATCTTGGCCTTTGTTTATTGCACATCATCAATCAATGAACATAACGCAACACAGGTCAAAGGTCACACATCCAAACAGGCAGCCAATCAGAATCACTCAACTGGCCGACCCGGGCAAAACTCTGATGATACACTTAAATTAGAAGTGGGGATAAGAGCCTGAGAAACATTTTGTCATGTCTTCTACTTCTGAAGCTGCCGTTTAAATTCATATCCTGCTCGTCAAGCAACAATGAATATATCACTCCATTTCTAAACAGGAGGGACAAGTGGTACCCTCTGGAGAGTAGATTTATAAACAGATGCAAAGTGAAGTTAGCAAAGCAAATAATAAACTGTGCAAATGCAGTTAATTGAGTGGAGGGCACAAGTTGCACAGGAACCAGGGTCACTAAAGCATCGCAGCATCAAAGCATCAAAAGCTAGTTTCGAGTAGAAGACGTGACAGTGAACACATATTTAATGCGAGTTAAAAAACTGAAACTTGACTAGCCTATTTTGTTCCTACCTAAAAACACTCTGATAAATTTACATCTTCCTGCCGAGGCTGCAACTAACGAATATATTCACTACTGATGAATCTCTCAAACATTTTCTTGATTAATCATTTGGTTTATAAAATGTCAGAAAATTATGAAAAATGTTGATCACTGTCTCTCACAGCCTAAGATGATGTCCTCACAGAAAATATTCATATCTGAGAAGGTAGAATCTGAGAATAATATATAAAAAACTGACAGTTAAGTTTCTGCTGATCAACTAATCATTGCAACACTATTTCCTGCTACTATACTATACTTAAGATTTTGTTGTTTACAGCAGTCTGATGAGTTTTTTGACACCTAGTAATCACTTGAAATGAAAGGCAACTGATTAATAATAAAGAATACTGCTTCACTTTTTATCATAAATATAAAATAGCATAGTTTTGCCCAGGTCAGCACAACAGAAAGCAGCAGCATAAAAAGGTCAGACACAAGAGGACCTCGCTAACAACAGGCACGGACCAAACTACATCCACACATGCAGTGCAGCAGGACTTGAAATGTCAACAGCAGGGTTTAAAGCTCGAGATACTTCATATCCGATACTCAGCTGGAACTACAACACGTTTTCTTATAATAAAAACTGCAGTGCTGAGAATCGAATGAAAGTGTTTGATCAGTGTTAATTGGCTTGGCTGACACTTGTGAGGTACAACAAGGTAGAATTAATCCTAGATAATAAAAAAAATGTGCGGATATTTGGCATTAGGGATACAGCAAGGCAAATAAATGTAAATAAAGAGCTGATGGGATTAAACTATAACATAATCAGCAAAACCAATGTTGTAAAAACATAATGAGAATCAATTTCATAGTTAGGATAGGGCCTGAAAACTACACAAATGATTTCCTTAAACGCAAAGATGGTAGCAGATAATATTGGCTTTAATTAGTACATTACATTGCACATAATGAGACGAGGGGAGATGATTACGCCCACCTTGGGGAACAAAGTAGAGTACAAATGTATCTGAAAAATATCATCTGTGATAAATGACTTCATCAACTACACTCAACAGCCTGTCTGCCCAATGATTTTCCTGCAGCTGCCTGCCATTCATCCCCTTTATTTGAACATATCTGTCTCTCTACTCAGTGTATCTCTATAAAGCCCTGCTGTGACCATCTCAAGCTCTGTGGCATTTCCCTTTACTCCATTTCAAGCTTTCTTTTTTTTTTTTACTCCAGCTTCCCCCTTTTCTAGGACGGTGACGGCATGATCATCATCATCATCATCATCAGCGTGCCTAAAAAGCTAAGCGTCCAGTGGGCTGGTTAGTTGGTAGGTCAGGAGGACCGGGAAGAGGAACAACGACATACCTGGGCAATGTTCAGAGTCTAGAGAGCGCATGTCAGAGAGACAGACAAACACAACACACAACCAGAGGACAAGAGAAAGAGAGAAGAAAGAAAGAGAAACAAAGAAAGAAGGAGAAAGAAACAGAGAGAGGGGGAAAAAAAGAGAGACAGACAGAAACAGAAAGTGGTGACTAAGGAGCTAGGTTGTTCACTGTCCGTTCAGCACAGTTAGCATCAACTCAGCCGATTCAAACATGCAAACTGGATAATGTGACATTTATTTTTATTCAAAATATGAAGAAAATCAAAATCAGAGCTCCGACCAGTGCAGATTATTGCTTTCTTTGAGCAACAGTCAGTGTTGATGGCTGCACTCGAGGAGCTGGGCTGAGTTGAAACTGCGTGAACCCAACAGGGCAAACTACTACTGGTGCATTATGGGTCAAGCTCATAGCATTGGCTTGCTTTACATATGGTCTCATATGGCTTAGTTATCAGGGCAACAAGGGAGGAGAGGGTTTTCAAAGGAAGAGGAAGTGGGTAGGGGAAGAAGACAAGGAAAGACACAAGAAAGAACTGAGAGCAGGGAGGGGGGGGATTAAAAGGATGAGGAAGAGAAATAAGTGGAGAACAGGAGTAAAAAATCTGAAATAACAGGGGTACGGGGGGTGTGAAAGGGATTGGAGGAGTGAGGGGAGGAGGGGGGCCCTGTAAAAGAAGCAAAGAAGCAGGATGAGAAGACGTTGACTTACCTGCTTGTTGAGTCCTAACATGTTGCAGACCATCTCTCTCGAGTACGGCTGTTCTAACACATAGCGCAGCAAACCCGTCTGTGGCTCAAACAGGTCCTGGACACGAAAAAATACACATAATTATTGCATTTGTGTGTATATGTGTGTGTACATAAGCGTGTGTAGTGTTTAAGTACATTAGCTTTACCTTGTCAAATGGCAGCATGCCTCTCAGAGGGAAGCGGAGGGTAGTAGGGTCTAATTTCCATGAGTTACAGATGGCCCCGCTGTTATTCACAACTGGTAAAAGGCTGCACCGGCCTGAGCACACACACACACATTCATGCAACAAATACAGTACATCAGTTTCATTATGTATGTATGAATGATCACAACTGTCCATCTCCCTCTTTAAACTAGATTATTTTTAATACCACAAGACATGTTCAGAGTTTATTAAAGTGAAAAGAGAAACGATCGAGGAAAAACTTGATATCTTTCAGTCAATGTTTTGTGAGCTTTCAATGTGTGTTCACGGCTCTTACCACAGATGGAGTTGATTCTGGCTGTGGGTCTAAAGCTGTCCACAAAGTCTGATATCAAACTGCCCAAAAGCTACAAACAAGAGAGAGCGAGAGAGAGGAAGGCAAAAAAAAGAGGATGGATAGAAGACACAATAAGAGAGACAGAATGTTAGATACACACTGAGATAGCTGCAAACATACACCCACAAGAAATACACACTCACCCAGTGTGACAGTTGTCCTTCTGGATATAGTTTTCTGATTTCTGTGATGGCAAAATAAGCTGGCAGCAGGCAGGCATTTCTGTCCAGGATATATTCTACTACCTGGAGAACATACAGAAAATAATTGAAACAAGGTACCAGGGAAAAATACTCAATTTAAAACTAATTCAATTTGCTAAGATGGAAACAGCATAATTGTGTGTGTCTAGCATCAAAGATGAAAAAGGTTGACACCTCTCTGGCAGCCAGCAGCTGTTGAACTATAGCTGAGCTGACAGTGGTAGGAATGGTCTGAATTTTATCCAGTACGGCTTTCAACAGGTCTCGAACACCCTGAAACACACACAGGAAAACACTTTAGATGAAAACAGGTGTGGTGGTGGAACTCTCACACATCTCACACAAAAATGACGCATTACCAAATTTTGTGATTCCTAATGAGAAAAAGAGAGAGTCTAAAGAAAAAAAATGCAATCAAAGACCTTGTAGTCCACCCCTCCGATGATCTTCCGAATCAGTTTGAAAGTTAAGGCCCACAACTGAGTCCTCTCCCACTCCAAATTGTCTGAGCTAATCAGAGCAACACACACCATCCTAGACACAGGCAGATCCATTAGAGGCATAATTAGGACAATTAACAGGCAGATAACAGATAACGAGTAGAGAAATGCACACACAGTAAACACTTATTTTATGTCACAGCCGACACAGATTTAATTACAGATACATTTTAATGATTGGTGCTTAGATGCCGTGGTGAGTGAATCGTTTACATACAACAACCATCAGCATTATTCCTCTACTCTAATTGCCTCGAATCTTTTGGCAAGAGCTGGCAGTGATACTAAGGGAAAAAACAAAAAAACAAAACCGCAAGAAATCTTTTGTGACTCTCTGTGCACAGCGAGTGTGTGTGTGTTTGTGTACCTGGGCGGCAACAGACTGGTCTCCACAGCCATTGCAAGACAGTCGTACAGAAAGGAGATTCTTTTGGGACTGTGCTGGCTGTGTATGAACCGCACGATCCACTGCACACACTGTTCATGGGACTCCTGAAGACAGACGGGGAGGTTATTAAGTCCAGACAAACATTCGTCACTGTGTGTGTGTGTGTGTGTGTGTGTGTGTGTGTGTGTACCTGTGGTAGTGTCCCCCAATATTGTCTAAAGGCTCCAAGACAACTGATCAGTTTTGTCCTCTCATCCTCGGGAGTGTCCATAAACATCCTAAAAACACAACACAGATGTTATTTTTTAGCTCGTACCTTTTCTGATTTTTAGCCATGCAAAGAAAATAAAATGCTTCATGTTTTTATACATTTTGGCATTTAATTGGTCTTTCTGTTATGAAATGAAAATGAATTACAGACGTATCACAAATTCATTTTAAGTTGATTTCAACAAGGTAAAATGTGCTTCTAACAATATAACAATATAACTCTTACCCAGCAAAGGCCTCTTCTATCATCTCAGTTTTCTGAGAAAGTGATGAGAGGGGAGAGAAAATAAATTGAGAAAAGTTATGTGGGGATCCTCAAACCTCTCACATTTCTTCTGTTATTTATTTAAAAGCAAAACACCTTTTTTCTAATAATAATAATAACAATTGCATTTTCTTCTGTGAGAATTGGCACCAGGTAGAGATTAAAGAGTCTGGGATACTTCAGAAGGTTTCATTTACACTTTGCAAAGATATCATGAATGAGCTCAAATCAACTCTTCCTGTTAAGATGATTTAACCACTGAGCATTTGTGAATATGCAGAACATTAAACAGTAAAACAGTATGATTAAGTACTATCCCGTTAGTAAACTTCAAGGACTTGTAGACACCATGCAGGTGTGCACGTATACTATTAAAACAGGAGTGACTTATCAGCCTCATTTGTATCTAAGCGCTGCTGTCAATAGTTTCAGTGTACAGTACAGTGCAGCGTTATTAATGAAACACATGTTGACATATTTTAAAGCAGCAGAATAACATAGCGTTAACTGCATTTTGAGACAAACATTTTCCATGTTATGTTGATTAATTACTCGTTTATAAAACCACAGCAGCATCATTGAGTAAACATTAACGTAACTGAAACTAATGTTGTATGAAATGCTAACTAATGCTAGCTTTAAAACAAGTAAATAAAGATGCCAGTTACCACAACATCCTCAAAGATGCTTTGGAGCTGCGTCTCCATCGAAAGCGCCATGTCTGCAGCAACAAAAGGTGCCAATGTTTTCATCTAATCATCACATTAATCCACCGGGTTACTGCTTTCAATGAGCAAAGATGATGCTACCAACAAGCTACATGCTAACACACACCGGAATGAAAGACGCGCAACCGCAAAAACAGTCCGGAGACACATCAGAGGAAACAGCTGCAAAGGTTCCGCTTCAGTTTGGCCTCATAGCGTTTAGCACTTAAGTCTCTGTAAAATATGTCTAGTGTTGGGGAGTAACTAGTTACATGTAATTAAATTACAGCTGCTGAGGGTGTTACATCTGACGTTAGACCTCTAAGATTTTGCTCACTAGGAGGGTTTTTACCTCATTTGTTGATATTTAACATGTTACTGAATACATATTGCTGTTTTTAATTCTTTGAAAACAATATTTTTTTATTAATAATACACGAAAACATTCGTTATAAAATTAGATAAGTAATAAAAAATGAATCAAATGTAATATGATGCATTATTTTGATTAAGCAACTGAAATAGTTACATTGCTTATTACATTTTAAATAGGTAAAGTGGTAGCCTAATCTGTAACCTACATTTCTAAAGCAACATTCCCAACCCTGCTTATGTCTCTGTAAATATGATATATAATAAGATACGATTGATTACTTTCACAAATATCTGAAATACTGCTTACAATCGACATGTCTTTTTAAAATCACATTCAAAAGTCTGCAGTACGTAACGTTAGTCTAATGAACTGGGCACAATGACAGTGGAGCATAATGTCCACCAGATGTCACTGGAGGGCAGTAATGGAATCACTGGTTCTCGCTGGGTTGTTTTCCAATTAGTGTTGTCGTGTGTTATAGGCCTATTGTATTTTTGTATATTAAGATGTGGTAAATAAGTGACTTCTTTGTATAACTCTGAACCTGACAATTGTGGGAGACGGGCTGTTGATGCAAGCCCACTGTTCCAGGTTTTACTCAGCAATGTTTTCCAGATAACTCAGTACACCTGCCTCTTGAAACAGGTCCCAAAATTAACACAAGGCAACGTTGATGTTCCTCCAGGTCTCATGTCTCAATTGCAAATTAGCTAATCTTATGTTAATTTAAAACGTTAAAAAGAGAAAATGGGTACATTTAGGCTACCATCTAGCCATCAAATTTCTATTTATTTGTTCTTAATTTGAGCATTTCCAACTTTATACCTATATCACACCACTAACATTTCAGAATTATTATTATTTCAAAATTATTGAACTTTTACTGCACTTAGCAGGCAGCTGTTGCAGATTAAGATTTTACGTAGCTACATAAAATGTAATACACTTCAAGATATGCTGCAATTGTAAAGCTCAAACTTTCAGGTTGTAAAGTAGCCTATATGTATTTCTACACGGTGGTAGCTACAGTAGCGCCACGTTTACTAAAACTTCCCCTGCTTAATAATAGGCTACCACAAGGCTACACTATGTATTGTTGCTCTTTGTGTGTGTTGTTCCCATGGTTGTTCCCCCTCCCCGCACACACACGCACACACACACGCACACACGCACACAAACGTGGAGGCACCTGTAATGTTCACAAACAGGTGAGGTCACATTCCTTCCTCCTTCACGGAAACCTGTCTCATAGTGCTCCTTTTGCTTTTATTATCAATCATAGCGAGTTTACCGCCTGGCTGTCACTCATACATTTAATCTCCACCTTTTAATTTGCTCCTTGAAGCATGTGTTTTCGTGTGTGATTTTTTTATTCGTGTGGGGAATCACATCAGCGCTGTGTCGTGTGATAGTCATACGGCTGGAGTGGAAGAGCTGAGTAGCGGTCAGAGGTTGAACATGTTTGTCTTTCTCGGGAAAACATGATCCCTCCATGCAGAGATGTCTGCAGTTTTAATTTTTCTGATTCTTCAGGCTCTGTGCTGTACAGGTATGGTTGCATTTAACTAACATTAAGAGTTTAATTGCTGTTTTTCTTATTTTTATTTATCTTTTTATAGGCGTATTCACGTGACTTCAAGGCACACACTAGGCTTAGTTTTAATGCCCTGTTGACACTGTTTGTGTTTTCGTGTATTTGTGTGGTAGAAATAGAGGGAATAAAAAGAAATAGCAAGTGCAATGTGCTGCAGATTCATGTAATCAATATGGAATCTCACTGGATCTCTGTTTGCCTTGTTAGCTTTATGATGGGACTCCAAATAAAGTGGGCCTATAATTAGGGCTGCAACCAACAATTATTTGAATTATTGATTAATCTGACCGTTATTAACTTGATAAGTCTATTTGTTATTTGGTCCATAGTGGCATCTTGAAATATCTTTGGTTTTGTTCACAACAGTCTGCAACCCAAAGATATTCCGTTTACTACCATAGACGACCTAAGACACCAGAAACTTCACGTTTGAGAAGATGGAATTAGAGAAATTGTATTGGGGGGAAAAAGACTCAAAACCAAAATCAATGAATCAACTAATGCTAGTCCATATGGTTGTAGCTCTATTTATAATACAACCTGCTTCATCATTACAACCTGTGTTAGAAGCAGTATCCAAATTGTTACTAAACATATTGTCTAGATTTCTTACTTAGCTCGCGATATTGCTTATGTGTGTCAGTGTGTCACAGTTTTTTTAAGGTATGAGTCTGAAATTGTTTATTGGCCTGTAATGAGCCATGAACATGAGGAATGTGTGGAGCTCTATTTCATGTTCAAATTCAGTGGCCTGTCAATAAGCCCATGCAGCAGTTCAAGTTCAATCATTGTCTGATGTATTTGAGGCTTTTCCACAAGTGAACATATTTTTTATGAACAAAAAATAGTTGTAATGCATAATAATAGTTTAAAATCCCTGACATTGTTGATTTGGCTGAAAAACAGTGGACAACAGCAAAAGCTTTCAGCTTACATGTGAGACATTAGCAAGTAACTTTATGGTGAATGTTAGAGGAAGTTCAAGGGTCGGCCACCTAGCTGCCTGAACTACAAAGGTAATCTTGCATTGCACAACCAGAAATCGAAACTTGATGACAGGCATGGCAAGTATAAGTAGTGAAGAAATGAATAGCTAATGACTAAGTTAGTTAATAACTCGGAAGATTCCTTCACAACTACCTTTTACAAGCTCAACCTTTCCAACTTTTTTTCAGTCTCTCCATCTCCTCCCAGCCCCATCAATGTCACCTTCTCTTCGGTGAATCTGAGAAACTTGCTGCAGTGGTTCCCAGGAAATGGAACACCAGATGACACACTCTTCACTGTGCAGTATGCCATGTAAGCAAAGATTTTAGAGTTAAAATGAAACATGAATGAATATTGAATTTAACAGAATTGTCCCCAGAGACAAAGTTATTAATTTGAAGTTGCAAATAAGTGAAGTTATTTCCTTATTGGTTCATTTTTCATATTGTAGCTACTTTAGACTTTACCTGGTTAATGTTGAAATTCATGTATTTACATACTGTAGGTCACTAGTCTCAAAGGAATTTAAAAAGTAGCACAAAAATGAGATAGGACAACTGACAAAACAGACAAAAGACTACTGAAACTACATCTCCTCAACCTTAGGTTTCTTGGGGAATTGAACAACAGGTTTTTTGAGATTACATCTTCCACTGTGTCATCCTTTAATCTATGTGTGTTTACGCTGTCTTTTTCAGCTATGGGGACAGCGTTGAAGGCAGCAGAGGAAGACGGGTACACTGGAGGGCTGTGCAACACTGTACAGAAATAGTGCGGCACTGGTGTGATCTGACCAGTGAGATGTGGGATCTGGAGCAGGGGTACCATGCTAGAGTTCGTACTGTGGGGAGAAGAATATCGTCCAAATGGGTTACAACACGGAGATTTGATCCAAAGTCAGACAGTAAGTTAAAGTGACATTCTGTCCAAAAATGTGAGCTGGAGACACACAGGAAGACAGGACCAAAGACAGACAGTTGAGATGTCCTTAAGTGATGTACACCACTCTTTTGGTTTGATTAATGATTCATTTTGTCAACTTATTTGCATTTTTACTTAAATTTGTTTTAAAAATCAACCAAAAAAACATTTTTGTCTATCCCTATAGCTAGTTTTGGGCCCCCGCTCTTCTCTGTGGAAATTGAGGACAACAGCGCCATCATAACTCTGAAGGGACCAATGAGATACCTGCCCAACAACCAAACCCCAGAGGTTTCCATGGCAACACTCTACCCCCAGATGAGCTACAACCTCTCCATCCACAATACACGTCGTCACCAAATGGTGAGTGGAAATATATGGCTTGTCCCACCCTCCTGCCACAGATAGGGTATACACCTGAAGCTCCCTTATAAACTTGTGACAGTTTGACTTATTATGGTCTACCCTGTTTCCATGTGTGTTTACAGCACCATTTCTCAGTGTTCTCCAGTCTGTACAAACATTGTTTCATGGACTACGATACAGAGTACTGCTTCTCTGCAAAGACAAGGTTCCTCTCCATGCCTGTTCAGTGCCAATCCTCTGCGTGGCATTGCATAACCACACCTCAAGGTACAACCACATTGTTTTTCTTGGCGTTTTTCTTCCTATGTGACAGAATGAAAAGAATGTGGCTGAACATGATACAGAGACTTAGGAATTTACTTACTGAGAGTGTTTGTGCCAGAGAGGTATTGTTTGTGAATGAATTAGGTTACTGGGTCAATCAATACAATTAGTCTGTTTGTATTTTAATTACAATGCAATGCAGACATTACACAATGGTTTCTGGTATGGCCTCATAAGCCCAGGGGGTTCAAGCATTTAACCTGTTCTTTCACCTCAGGTCAAAACATAACAATATTCAGAAGTTGATTTGGAGCACTAATATGATATGTTAAAACTGCATCATTTTGTGCACTATACAGTATTTGTGTATTTGTAAACATACATCTTGCATGTATGTGTCTGCGTGACACTCCATCTCCTGTCTCCCTCCAGATCCTATGATTGGCCAGCTGCAGAGGGTGGTTGTGGGTATTATTGTGTCTTCTGTGTGCATGTGTATGCTTTTGGTGGTTGGCTACGTTCTCTTTCATTACCTGACGGGGAAAGGACAGAAGAGCCCATTTACCTTGGTAATGCAAAGACACACACACACACACACACACACACACACACACACTGGCAAAACATATTTTTTGTTCCTCAAAATGAATGACAACGGGATTTGCTCTGACGCTCTTCGCTTTGCTCTTGACAAAACTTGGGAAATATGATGCACTTTGTACTGTCAGTAACACAAGAAAAGAGATAAGATTAACATTATTGTCACCTTAGGGAAATTCCTCTTGGGTTCTGGGGTTACTGCATCAAAAAATATTTGTTTCCCAAACATACTTACTTACATACATACATACATACATACATACCTTACATAATTTATACAAAACAAGACAAACAAAACCCAAGTAAAACCAATGACATCAATAAAGAAAACCCCAAATAATAATATTGCACCAGTATTGCACAGTCTAATAGGATAATACTATGACAAGCTTCATAAAAGTGAACCTGGTATGTATGTAAAGATTAGTAGGACAGTATACAAGTAAAATCCTAAAGCAACATGGTTACTCAGGGGGTTGTTATTTAGTTATTGTTCTTTTTTTTTTTTTTATTTCATGCTTTCCATTGTCTGGTTTTGCTTACAATCTCTTACTATCAAGATGAATGATAATATAAATAAAAATGAAACACAGATACATTCACATACACAAAACATAAGATACAAGGCATACTCATTTAATTTTTTTGTGTAATTATATGTGTTAAATAAATTATTATTGAGGGTGTTTTTTTTTTTTGCATTTTATCTCAGCCATTTACTCTATTAAATCTGTTTCAAAAGCTAATGATCAATATTTTCATACCACATACCCTCTCCCTTCACCCTCCAGGACCCACCTTCATTTCATTCCCCCCCTCTGACCTTCCCCCCTGAGAATCCCAACATCATCAAGGTCATCAAATATGAGCTACCAGCAGGCATCGACATCTCCCTATTGAAGTCTTCGTACTTCAATAAGGGGCAGTTACATAATGCAGGTCTTCCACCAATGTATGCCCCCCAGAGGTCTGAAACACCTCCAGAGCCTGAGGAACTCTTGGATGATTTGTCTATTGAATACGGAGGTGTTGGCATAGCTCCTCAGACCACTGATGGAGGAGAAGGGGAAGGAGGAGACTGGAGGCATGATGGACAAAAAGATGGGAATAATCTGAGAGATGAATGTCACAAATGTGTAGCGAGAGACACTTATGAGAAGAAACAGTGTAAGATTGAGGATGATCGTCCTGCTGGAGTTTACGCTTCTCAGACAAAGTTCCCACAGGTGTCAACCCACACACACACACACCCACAGACACACACACAGACAGATATGAGCACACTTGTGCAGGGGCATGCATGGTCTCAGATAAATCCAGTCATCCTGACCCAAACTCAGGCATTGTTATGGCCTTTTCATGCAAGCAATGAAGAGGTGGACAGAGAGGGGGAGGATAGAGAGCATTCAGGTTTGCATGTGAACAAAAACCCACAAACTGGCCTCTTCCAAATCCCTTTTAACCTATCAACAAAGTGGGAGGGAGGGATGGAAGGAAGAACAGACAGGAAAATAGATGAAGGTGTGGGGCAAGGAAGTGGGAGTGAGAACGTATCCCTTCTTTGTACCTCTCAAAACATCAAACCCACTCCTTGTTCCTACACCCACCAATCAAATTTCTTGCCAGATGACTATGGCATTTTGAGACAGGCTTCAGCACAGGAGGAGGAGGAAGGAACTAATTGTATTAACTGGGATCCTGAAACTAGGAAACTAGTTTTGCCAGAGGTGGTGTCCAACAGGGAGGAAGGTTGGGAGAAAGAGAGAGGAAAAGAGGACTTGATGGGAGGTGAGGAGGAGAAGGAGGTGAAGGCGATGAAGGGTGAGTTGAGGTTGGAAAATGTGTTGGTCAGACAAACATCTGGGGAGGAGGAGGAGGCACAGAGAGGGGTGGAAACAGCATGGGAGACGAATTATATTATGACTAAATGGAGTTTAGTGCTCTCAGAGGATCAGTAGATGATATTCATCAAGACGCTTAACACATCATGACAAAAAATGCTCTTTGTCTGTACTTATCCATGAAGTTTTTTAGAAGACACGTATGGTGAAATTGAAGTCTTAAAAGCACTTAGCTCTGAAGTAGGATTACTTACTTACACCTCTGAATGTCACTGCTTTATCATCAACAATGTTTGGTTTGTCTGATTATTAATCATATAATCACACACTGTAATCTATGGAGGATTATTTTACAGCACCAAGAGAGAGATTTTGGCCCTAATTTTGAGCAAAATATCCTTCGGTTGATGCAAGAATCAACTTATTCTGTATTTATTTGTGCTTAATATGAAGTTAAAGTTCGTTTGAGAGATTCGTGTCATCTTGTAGTAAAATATTGACTTTATTTGTGATGAGGATGCAGTCTGCCAGGATGTTAACACTACGCTTTACGTTTGTTTGTAGAGCATGAAAACAATTGTGATGTAAAACCAGACATCATTGTCACCACCCAACAAAACATTATTCACTATCCATGTAGTGTTTGCAGATCTGACCACATCTCAATGTTCGCCTGACAACTTTGTTTAGTAGTAGGAGTTGTAGTTTTGGCTTTGTTTGTATCTGTTAGTTCCAGGTAAAGCACTTAATCTGTTCTAGTTGAGGCACTTTGAATGAAACTGCTACAAGACATGACATGTTACATTATTTGAATGTTGTGGGTAAACTGGGCTAAATTATATTCAAAGCAATACCACATTTTCAGACAGTGCAGCATCTGTTCTGTACAGATCAACGTTCGCTAAATATATTATATGAAGGAAATGAACTTTGTGATTAATGTATTTTTACACTATATAGACAAAAAGCACTTTTCTCTTTTTTTACCTGATAATAATGTCTTAATGTCTAACAATAAAGCTGCCTAACCTACAGAATGTTTCAAAATTATCTCTACTTTTGTACTGAAAATGAATCTGTGAACATTAATTTGCAGTCTTTATTTGGTTTATTTTTAACTTCCTAACAAAGTATGTGCAGTACAAAATGAACAGCAGTAGACTCATTTTTGCTACATAAATCATTTCCCACTGTATAAAAAGAAGGAAATCAATAAATAAACTTTTATTTTCATTCTCAGTCTATTTGTTGTCCTTGATGCAAGAAGGAAGTGTTGGGGAATTTCTGTGACTAGCTTAACCATAAAATCTCTTCCTCTTGACTTGTAACCCACAAGTAATGAAAGCCTCAATAAAAAGGTGATTATAAAACAATCTCACATACACGCACACTTCAATTCTTTTATTTACACAACTCAGGTTATCTGCGATGATCTTAATGATGACCTTGACTATGTGCATGAAGTCAGGTTTAAATGGTTTGACTCTTGGAAACAATAGCAATACTATAATATTTTTGTCATATTTTTCAATAGTATTGGTAAGCATCAATAGTTAGTAATACAGTAATATATAATTTAATGTAATTATTCGCTATCGTTTTTTTTCTAGGGGGTTTTAGTGTCTTAAGTAAATATCTCTTACATTTTTTATAAGGTGTGTCCACTGTTGAAGCTAACCTACTGAACTGATGAATGGATTTAACTTTCTTTTTTTTTAACATAAAGTTGATCTTCAGTTGAGGCATAATTGTTTGCTGTCCATTTTATCTTACCAGTTGTCCCATTTAACTTGAACATGGCATTGGAATGAGGTAGTGATTCTTAATGTATTTGAAGGTTCAAAGTTTAAAAAAGTATTTTGTTATAATAAAGTGTTTAAGTGACTGTGAGTACTTATCTTAAATAAACATCATGAGAACAGTCACTGAAATCTAATAAAAGGTCTTTTGTTTAGTAAGATGACAGAGGATGGAATAAAAGATTTCTTAAAGGTGTTTCTTGTTGCTGAAGGTAGTTTTTTCCCCCTAAGAGAAACAATATTTGCATTACCTTTTTAAAATGTAGTCTGTGTGTTCCGTAACATTGAAGTGTGTGTCTAAAATCAATCCTTAACTACCACCTCTATGGCTTGGCCTCAGCTTGGTATTTTGCTTGGCAACATATATTTATAGAAATATAGCAGAGTGCTAAAACTTAAGGTAGTTGCCAGAATTTTAGGTGGTTTACTTGGTAATTTACCAAAAAGTTTCCAGAATGACCAGACTTCATTCGTTTTCCCATAAATACATGATTAAAAAAAAACATTCAATGTCATTTAAGAAATTCCAATATGTCCCTCCAAAAGTACAACTGCAGCAATATATTCTCTTTTAAACATACAAGAATTTATATTAACTGAGTGTCCACTGGGTGGCAGCAGAGACATGTTGGGATAAGTGGAGTGGTGTGCTGTTTCTATTCTTTCTGTTTATTACATTCACACAGTTAATTGACATTTATTATGTCCTATCATAATTTGTGGTTGTGCATCTGTATTTGTGATGTTTGTAGATTGATGGATCAAACAGGAAATCCACAGTTTTATATTTAGAGGCTAAATATGGAAGGTAAAATCAAAGAATAAGCTGGTTAGGAAAACAAGTTAAAGTTAATTTGGTCCTTTTTTATCGGCATATTGATTTGATCATTTTCAAAAGTGCTGTCATTCATGTCTATGCTGTGCTTTTATTACCAGCGTGTTTATATATTTAAGCCTTGTGTTTTTTTAGAATACATCCTGTCTGTCTGTTAAAGAGGAAAAATGTATAACAAACAAAATTCATCGCCTCCTTCTTCACATCCTCTCCTCATCCTGGCACTTGACCAGTTCAGATAACAGACACTCATTTATCAAGAGGTACAGTCTGTGTTCCCACTGTTTTTTATTGAGTGTTTTGGCTCCCCAGGACAACAACCCTGCCTGCAGGAAAAATGTTAGGTTGTAAAACAAACAGACCACAAACCAAATTATGTGCATATATCAGACTATAAATGTCTCAATAAAAGGAGTTACACCACATGTGCAGCAGGAATTGATGATAATTCAGAGGTGAATCTGTATCCAAGAATTGAAATCTCATTCAAGAGAACAGGAAAAACTATAATGTGTTGCACAGAGAAAAAACATTTGAATAAATTAAATGAATGAAAATGGCAACAATTAATATTGAAAAATAACTTCAGGGTTAAGTTTATTCCATATTTTTGCATCACTAGCATGTAAAACGGTGAAACATGAATTAAGTTATAATATAACATCTCATATAGGAATTATAAATAAGTGCAAATATCTTACACAGAATTACAGACTGACTCAGTTCTTAATGAAGTGGCCTCAGTCACAAACAATAATCCAAAAAACTTGGTTAATAGACTTCCCAAAACTAGATGATTTGCAGCTTAAAGACAGACTGAACTAAAGTTATACATAGATGAACCTGAGACTAATTCAATTTATCCTTTAAAAACAAAACCCCCAAACATTTTATTACAGGCTAATGTAAGAGAGAAGTGACAAAAAAGTACTAGTACAAACTAATTGGCATCAGAATACAAATAAGATGATAAAAACTTGCCAAATATGAAAATTGTGTGGACGAGCCCCCATTTTGTCACAACAAGGCTCAATAGTGTGTGAACAAGGAGGGAGGCCCCACACGGTCCTCAAAATAACTAAAAACGTAATATTGTAATAATTAGTGTTACAAGAAACTAAGTGTACTGTACTGTATTCAATAACAGTCAATAAGAATAACAGTGATGCCTGTCCACGCCTGACGATATGAGATCCGCCGTCTCTAGTTGCATCAGTCTGGTGCCGGCTCTCCCTGAAAAACATAATGTTCTTTGATAATGTATCAGAGAATTCCTCATTTTGACAACTATTACATAACAGTGAATGATGAAGACGGTTCCTGTACTCCGTGCACATGTACTTCCACACACATCGTGCACATGTACTTCAACACACGTGAAATACAGGCGGAAATAACCAAATCTGGCATAACTGGAAGATAAGAGTGTTTAAGACTATTATAGAACACAAAAATGACTTTATTTGGCCTGTGCAGTCCAGTCACAGCACTTGATGTATGAAAAGTTGCTTTGTAAGAATGTACTGTAGGATGTCCTCTGTGTGCCGTGACTTGTCAAAGAATCAAGAAGAAATCAATCAAAGCTGTCATTTTTTCTAAATGTCTCACAGAACAATGCTGTGAAAGTTAACTGCTATGTCTGTCATATGGAAAACACAACCCATACAGGAAATATCAGATCACAATAGTGCAATATGTTGTATTAACAAACTGTATAACAAGAATGTAAAATATTGTTTCTGTCTCAGAGATATCTTCATACCAGTTGTTACGTAGCTGATACTTCTGATTTAAGTTCATGTGAACAAGGAAAAAAAGGTCATGGGTGTTGTTTTGAGAACTGAGAACTAATTCAAACATACGTTCTAAATCTATGAACATACAAGTATTGTTCACCTAGGGGTCAAACTGCTGGACACAAAACCTTAAAGTGTGAAATAAATAACATTGTTGTTAGCAGTTCAGTTAAATTCATTCTTGGTTAAAAGGCGGTATATATCGGATGTTTCCTGGTCTCTAAACAAAGCTCTTGTCCTTCTAAAAGTCAAAGTTCAGACTTGTGTGTTAAGGGTTAAGGAAGCTACAGCAGAATAACTGAGAAATGACAACTTCGGGTAAACATATGTGTAGAATTCAGAAAATTGAGCTGGTCACTGGAAAGCATCTCCACACATCTGTGTGTATGTTGTGTATATGTATGTTTTTCTTTTTTTACAGGATGTCCACCTCGTCCATGGCCTCTGATTTAGTCAGGAAGAGGTTCAAGGAATGGTCAACAGGATTCGGACTTAGTTTAACACTCCTTCAGTTACAGGATACAAACGTGACAGAGACAGTTGACCTGACATAAACTGTCATTCATTGTTTTTTTTCTCTAAGAAGTTTTTTATCAGGATCTAAATCACCTTTTTGAATTCCTTTTTTCAGTAATGATAATTACAGTTATGTAACTCTGTACAGGACTTTCTGTATGAAAACATCTGGTTAAATTGAGAGGTATTTTAAGTTGACCACTGCAGATAAAGTAGGAACAATGTCTACTCCGATTAAAATTTGAGTGAATTGAATCGTATCTTGTCCTGTTAGTTGATGTAACGCATCAGTAACAACAAATCTTGACTTTAGAAACTGTCCCACATTTGATTATTCCTTAAATTTGTATTTTGTTTTTTATCAGGCCATGCTTTCACACTTGTCTCCATGGCAACAAATACAGGGCAATTAACAGCACAGTGTCACCACTCAGCTGACCTTGTGACTAATCCACCCTCAGGCACACACACACACACACACACATGCACACACACACTCATCAAAGCCATATTGAGTTGTGACTCAATACTCACATGTGGCTGTGTCACTGCTTCAGCCAGGTGCAATCCCCCAGAAGAGAGGGCTAGGGTTGGGTTGTCATTTCCAGTGGAAAGCTGGTGAGAGATCACGTCCTTGTTGCCGTACAAGCTACTCTTATTGGTCGGTCAGGGTGCCAACAGGGTGGAAAGGGGACTTGTGGGGGTCGTTTTAACTTCCCATGAGTTATGTCCTCCTGGTAAAGCTCATCACTGGCAGGTGAAAAGAAGCAGCTGACAATAATAACTGTCACAGAGGTAGCACAGGTCGGTCCGCAGCCCTCCTCAGGTCAACAGCGGGTGAGGAAAAGGAGGAGGAAATCCAGTTTATAGTTATTTATTTATTTATTATTGATTCATCTCTACCAGACATGTCGTTAATACATTTACTTGATTTTTCCACTTGAGACTGACATCAAGATATAATATTTTAGTCAAGACAAGTTAAAATTCAATAAATTAAAGAACAGATCAATGAAAAGTCAATTCACACTTTGTCATCTGATCATGTGCCAGTCAGCAATTACGTTCTTTAAACAATTGTTATGGCAAATTATGGCATTTTATATGTGTTTCCTTTGCCTATCTATTATACTCTATGTTGTATGATGATGTTCTTTATTTTAATGACCTTTAAAGACCAATGATTTGTAAATGCATATGGTCAATATTATCATTTAGGGTGTTTATTTACTTCCTCTTCTTCTCTGCTGCATGTCATACAAAGTCCATCTACGTAAGAAGATAGTGAGATGCTGCTGAAATCTCTTGTTTTTTTCCAAACTTGTAGTCCAGGATGACGTGAACTTGTTTTTACACAAGTCAGGAAGGTGCCATGTCTGTGTGTGTGCTAGTGTGCGTGAGTGCATCATCCCCACCCAGTGCTCTGAAGTACCAGTTCCTTTGTGTGTGTGTGTGTGTGTGTACACAGTTAATCCTGATGTATAGCTTCCTCATGCATGCTTCTCCACCAGACAAACACACACATCCATCACACAGTTTCACAGCATGCAAACACACACACACACACACGCTTTCATATATCACCGTTGACAGGCGTCCAACATTTACAACCACTGACAAACCAGTTCAAGATATACCATGTCTCCTCCTGAAAAGATAAGATACCAGCCAAAGCATTTCAGCTGTCCCTGACTCTTTTTTTTTCTCTCTGACGCTCTTGCTGTCAGTCTGTTTGCCTCTCTCTAGTCTATTTCCAGTCTCTCTTCTTTGTACTGTCTCATTCTTCCTCAACTTCCAGGAAAGACGAAAATACTATACTTAGAATAGTTGCTCTATGCCCGATTTGTCTTAATTTTAGTTAATTTTGTCCTTTTTTCTAATCTAGGGAGAGGTCCTGAACACTAGAATGATGCACACACACACACACACACACACACACACACACACACACACACACACACACACACACACTGCTTTCCTATTTCTGATACTTTAATTCCACTGGGTTCTTTCCCTCAAGTGGCCTTTAAGAGAAGTAAAGCTAATGTGAAAGTGAAGTTGTGTGACTGAAACGCACACAAGAAGAGCATGAATATATACAATATATGATAGGGTGTGTGTGTGTGTGTGTGTGTGTGTAAGGGTCAAGGTAGGATAGACAGGAAATGGCAGACAAGAACAGAACTTCCTGTGTGAGAGGAGAGAGTGCTGCATCTTCCTTGCATGTGCTTTGTGTGTATGTTTAAGGGGTCTTTGAGTCATCGTCTGAAGGTCCGAGGGGATGCTTTGACTTCCTGCCACACACACACACACACACACACGCACACACACACACACACACACACACACACACACACACACACATACATATAAATATACATATAAAGTCCCTAGATAATACAGTAATGTCCATGGTCCCAAGCTAATATCTCATACATGTTTCCTGTCATTTGTAGCTCCTGTCACATCATGGTCATTGCTGCTGGAGAAGTGCATCTCTCTCAATAGCAATGTGGAAATTGCACTTACACATTCACATACTGTTGTTAAAGGTTATAGAGCTCCCTGAACTGAGCACAAGATAAGGATGAACATCGTGAGAAATAACATGCAGGAATTCATTTTTCCTGATCATACTTCCTCATTGGTTGTAGCTAAAGAATCTCTTTATCTCATTAAAACACAACCCAATGCTTTTCTGCTTTCCATTCTTTACATATATTGGGAGTAGGTGTGTTGAGATGTATTGGTACTGACAGTAACCATGAAATTCAATATCTATTTTATCAGTGAAAGAATCCAGCACCTCTTTCATCATTCTTTCCAGTCTTGCTTTCTCCTATAACACCCCACACATCAGTGAGACAGTTATGGTTATAGACTCATTCTCCACCTCCCTACACTCATATTTTGAGTGTAATTCATTTGTCAGAAAAGATATAAAATACACAATAAACCAAGTTAAAGATTAATTTGACTGATGGCTTTTTTTTCTCTATAAACTTTCTATAGATATCATAATAATATTGTGGTTGTGAATTCTTTTGGCCATGGTGAATATCTGATATCGTGACAGACCTAGTTAGGAGTTACATTACAATAAAGTTTTTTTTTTTTTTTTATTATTTCAAAAAAACTATTTAGGCTTCCACAGTGAGTTTACTGGAATGAAATGATTTATTATATAATTACATTTTTAAATCTTTCCTTCATTATTGAGTTAGTAGTTTTGCCAAAGAAGATATCATCTTATCAGATTAAAAGCCTACATTCTACATACTGTATAAAGAGTATCTATATCAGATTTTTTTTTTCTACATCTAGACAAATCTGGGACAGTATCTCAACCAAAGACGGAGATTACTCCTAACAAAAAACAAACAAGTCAGTAAGTGGAGTAAATTCAACTTTATTATACTTTTGGACTGCTGTTTATGTTGACAGAAAAGCTCTGAAATACAGATTCAGCAAAGCATAACCATCTTTAAACAATCAAAATATGTAACCAGTGTTTCCACTTAAGTGTACTGTGTTTAGCAGTAGACAGGGTTCCATGTTGCCATCCATCAGGGTATGAAAACAACTTTTGGAGGACTTGGTTTTGCAGAGAAGCAGCAGCTTGAAAAAGCATCTTTTTTTTTTTTTTTTTTTACATTTTACTGTGTTGATCTGATTTGGCTCGTCTATGAAATATGAGCTAGTCGATGCTTTCAGCGCTCCAGATCACGTGGATGATTTCTCAATCTGTGCTTGAGGAATGCAAGCAGTCTTCTTATGTACATTAGATTCACAGTAACAGCACAGAGACGCACAGGGAGGGACATGAAAGGGCCATAAACTGCAAATATTTCACTTAAGTTAATTCATGTAGCTCAGATTGTGTAAATACTGTCTCATTCATAACATACATACTCAACATTTCTTATCATATTGAAATCCAAATTTGGTGAGTTTAGAGTTTTATCTTACAACAGCAGTACATACTGGCAGGTCGCTATATCAGAACAACACATTTATTACATGTATACAATTTAAATACATGAAACGGAAAGCCAAATTTCCTTCAAATACAAACCAAAAAAAGTTCGGAATAAATGTGCGGCTTAGTGTTCACTACCATCACAAAAACCAGCTGTGTGATCACTCTCTGAACTGACAGGTTAGTTTAGATTACCTCCAAAAGGTGAGAAATATTAATCAATTAATCAATTTTTCAATTAATAACCCTCAGGAAAACTCCCAGCTCAGTAGCCTGTGTAATGTGTAAGACTTAATACATTTACGTTACAAATAATAATAACACTGATGCATGTGGTCATATGCATACATACAAACATACATACATACAATAGTCAAGATGTGCCCACACAGAACAATGAACATCTGAACATTCAACATCCTATACAATAAACAATACCCTTAATATAGATTCTTATTATAGTCACAGTATTTTTCAAACGTGTTAATGAAATTCAGAAAATGTTTTAAAAAAATAATAAAACCCATTTCTTCCCCTGCTAGTTTCACACTGGAGAGACATCTTCTTCTCTTGTTGTCCATCCAGGTGCTACAGTAAATGAAGGTGATGTCATGAACTCCAACCCACACACAAACATTAACATCAGAAAATCATGTTACACAATTGTTTTTAAAAGATGATAATTGATTCAGGCTATCTTCTTTCTATGGTCATTTAAAGGTGTTATACTTCTAGAGCTCTTCTATTTGCTTCTAGTGCACCATTCAATCTGTTTGGTGCTCTGTGTATGCGTGTGTGTGTGTGTGTGTGTGTGTGTGTCTGTGTTTCTACACATTTGTATTTCTGTGTATTCTCAAACCACCAGCCAGGAAGTCTTTGTAGTTGTTTAATATGCTGCCATGAAACAAAAGCCACAACACTCGGCCGTGCCAGGAGACTGAAACAATTCAGGACCTTGGACTACAAGAGCTGTGAAATGTTCCGGCTCTCACGAGGAAAACTAGTTAAAATGAGTTTATTGATTACTACACATACATTTTAATGTGGATAAACTGTTTATTTGCATATTTATATCCTGGTGCTTCTTCTCCCAAAATGATCTGTCTGCTTTCTTCTTTTTGTTTTCACATTGTCTCATCTCTCCCATTTTCTTCCAGTAGTTTAGATCAACTCATATTTTTGCTCTATATAGGTGTTTCTATCTTTAGCCTTCTTAAATTTGCTTATCTTTACTAATTATCATATCAGCTGTCCTATCATCTCCAATACCCATCCTACCTAACAAATCCATATGTCTCAAATTTAAACACAAAGCACACACTGGGCTAAGACTTGATTCGTGCAACTGCCCTGATCCACTTTTTCTACCCTGGTAAAAAGATAATTCAGCACTTTAGAAATGTAGCATTTCTAAATCACACAAAAGTTTGAAGCTAATATGCTAACAGTTGCTTAGCATTCATCAATCTAATTAACATTTGAATGTAACTGAGTATCCCATAGTAATATTTGCCTCCTGAAGGTAATGAAAAACTGCAGATGCTGGATAACAGAGAGCGTGAGGGTTGGGAAGAGGGTATTTTATGTTCAAATATATCCTGCTCATATTTGGACTTTTTCAGTATAATGCTACAAGTAGTTTCCTATTTTAAAATTTTCCTCTGGAGGGAGGTGGGGTGTACTTACATGTTTGTGGGCGGGGAATGGGGCAAGCTTACATTTACTCAGGTATTTTCCTCTTGGAAGGAGGCACCAGATGTGCTGGCAGATCTGAAGGCAGTTCATGTCCCTCCAGTTTCACTTTGATGAGGTGATTGGCCAATGCAAACTCCTCATCGTCAAGCATCCCGTCCTTATCGATATCTGCCAGCTTCCAGATCTTTCCCAGCACTGTATTGGGCAGTTTTGACTTCACCATCTCCTTCTTTGCATTTGCTCCCGTCACCTTCCCGTTGACAGGAGACAATGTGTAGAAAATCTCATCGTAAGCAGGTTTGTCACGTGAGACAACCCACTCTGCTTCGTCGATGCCTTCGCCGGCTCCTTCGCCATAGCCGTGACCAAATGGGCCATTCAAGGTGCCATCAAAGGCACCACCCTTGACAACTGCGTTGGGGCGCTGCGTTTCCTCTTGGCGGACCAGGACCATCAAGCCAGCGATGTCATTGGCTAGCATGTCGTCCACTGCCTCCAGGAGTTTGAGCTTAATAGGCTGGAACTTAGTGAGATCCTGACCTTGGAGTTGGTCCTAGGAGAGTACAGCAAAAACAAAACAACCACAAGTTTAGGTCTTATCTATCCAAACCTCTATCAGTAATCTCTTTGCTCTTCTGTCCTTACCTGCATCTTCTTCAGATTTGGAAAATCTCCAGGTGATATCTGATGTTCTCTTTCAATGCGCTTGTAGATATCTCCCAGGCTGCTGATCAGCTCTTTCTTCTTGTTATCCTTTCCAAACATAGAAGGCATCTCTTTCTTCAGTGAGCTGATGATGTAGGCATGGACCTGCATTAGGAGATTGCAAGATGCTAGTCAACAGAAAATTTACTTCAATGGGGAACTACGGTCAGCCTCAGTTCAAGTTGCAACATGGCCTCTGGGGACTCTTAATCCTGCTTTAACCAGATTTATTATACAGTAAATCTCTCAGACTAGCTTTTTGACATTTGTTTTTAATATAAAACTCAAACAAAACATTGAAAAAGTGATGGGAAAACTCATATTTGTTATGTTGCTGTGGTAATCTGTGTGTGTTTGTTTAGTCTGTCATGGTTAATTGGGGACGACTTGTCCAATTTAGGACAAAAGCTGTGTCCTCAATAGAGAAGAAAACAGATTTTTGGGTCACTGGTTAAGGTTAGGGTGAGTCTCCATGAAATAAAAGTCTATGTAATGTCCCAGAAAGTGTCCATGACTTGATATATGTGTGTGTGCGTGTGTGTGTGTGTGTGTGTGTGTGACATGTGTGTGTGTTTCACTGCATCCAACTCATGTCCTTGAAGCTCATCAAAAAAGACGCACACACCCTATCACCTGTCAAACAGGAAAACTGCACTCAACTATCAGTTTGTCAAATCTGTGTGGATGTTTGAGTGTGTGCACATGTACATCCTCTGTGTATTTACTCCAGCTACAACAGGCAGCATGCAGACTGCTGTTCATACCTGACCTCCTGTCTGTAGAGGAAACAGGAAATAATTCACTCAGAGGAGAACAACCACATTTGTCTGGTTCTATTGGTTCTGTGACATTGACATGCTTTTTCTGTCAAGGTTAACAGCTGTATGGCGGGAAGAGTGAATCCGTGATGGGAGAGAATAAATAGGAAAACCACAACTTACTGTCAAACAGCAGCAGGAGTCCCATTAATTTAGCTATTTATAAATGTCTAAAAATAAAAAAATGAATGACTCATTTTTTAATCTCTAAAACAATAACGCTTGGGTTCAATTCAACCATATTAAATGCAAACATATGTGTTTAATACAGGTAGCTTTTCTACAACCTTCAGTTAAGAAAATAATTGTGAATGAATGCCAATTTAAGGTGAATTTACAAAAAAATTGTAAATTCATTCATGTTTGGCCAAATGATCTTACTGTAGAACAAAGAAATGTAAGTTACAGATATGCAACAGTGCTTATTATATCCATCATTAATTACTTCACAGACAACAAGTTACTATATTTCATTAAAGCTGTGCCATTCCATCGCTTGGTGGATGGGTATTTTTATTTCCTGTGGACCTTACCTTGGCTAGTCTGGCTCTCTTGATCAGATCATTGAGTTTTCTCAGGGCTGCATTCCTCGGTAATGACTGAATGTCCTTAAATAAATCCTGTTCCTCTGCTTCAAACAGCTTCCTGTTGTCTGGAATCAACAGAGGGTGGGACCAAAATGAACCGATGTAGACACGGATCACCTGCCAGTAAGGAGACGGAGATGAAATTAGCAGCTGGTCAGACCAAAACAATAGAACAATAGAAAAGCAATAGAAACTTTTATTTTTTACCTTTTGAGGCAGCCACTAAACTAATCAGGTTATTGGAAAGTAACCAATAAAATCTCGAGGGAAAACTCACACATATTCTATTGATGTGCTGGCTCGCAGGCAGGCATAAAATAAAAGCAACAGCAGCACACTCAAAACATGAATGCACTTATTTCAACTAATGACGATCAACATTTTGGCAAATTGCTGTCCTCAAGATAAAAAACTGCTGTCTGATGCTACATTGGACAGTCTAGCTAAGAAGCTAAGGACCTAAGGTCTTATGCCATGTTTATGTCATAGTTACTGTAATTACAAGTTTCCAACTTGTAAATAATGTCCACATCAATCGCTAAATCAAAACCAATCAAATATAGACACCTCATGTCAGCCACAGTCCATCATTTAATGTAATTAAACCTACAATTAACTGATATAATGTTATTTTGCTAATGCACAGTATTCTAAACCCTCATATTACCAACTCAGTTACTATACAACATTCCTGAGTTGCTCACAAGTCCTTAACATAGGAGTCTTTCCATCCATATGACATACCTCGGGGGTGTTGACTATTTTCCCCAGTGACCACATCAGGGCACCATACACTCTCATCAACTGCTGCGTCTCTATCTGGTCAGCCTTGTTCAGCACAACCCTGAGAACAGAACACGGTTGATGATGCTTTTTGTTACAATTCCATGTTTGCTTTGGCTATTAAAATGTCTCTAGATCTGGCAATACCTGATCTTGTCTTCATGGTTCTTTAGGGCCTTTATCACCTCTGAAAACTCATCGGAGATGTCCAGCTTGTGGGCGTCAAACAGTAAAATGATCCTGTCCACTCGCTCTGCAAACCACTCCAAGACAGCTGCAAAGTCATAGCCTGTGAGGAGGAGGAGGAGACGGAGGAAGAAATTGGGGGAATAAATGGTAGAATAAAGATTTCAGATGAGATGATGGGAGGGTTGAGATAAAAACACAAAGATGACTGTATCAATTTATCTCTCATTTCTTTGTTCCCATCCCATACTGGTGTCAAAATAGCATTAAGGAGCAGCATTTGATTAAAGGCATTTGAATCAAAGGTTCAGACAGTTCATGTTCCTGTTGAAATACAGCTCAGTTGAGTGTGTTTTTATGCTGATGATCAATGCTATCCATATTCCAAGAATGATGAACCTCAACTGTGATGTTGCAATATTTGGCATAATAAACCATTACAATAGCTTTGGACCAGAGAAGAGGCAATCTGAAGGACGCCCATATTACAACATGTGAGAGAAAAGAATGTCTGTTTACAGATGGAGGCGGTCCTGCTACAGTATGGTCCAAACTAAGTAGCTTAAAAATGTGGAGTGAAAACCACAAACTATAAACATTTGGATAGTAAAAAAATGTGATACAAGAGCAATGTCATCATGACCCTGTGAATGAATGAAGACAGGCATGGATTTATGTATGAGTGAATTAATTAATGAATGCTCGAATGAATGGATTAATGACCGAGTCTGTCAGCAGAAGTACATCAGTGACTGCTTTGACTTTCTGTCCCTCACAAGGACAAAACTCACTCTCACCTGCAGAAATTCCACAGAATATGAGAGGAGAACAAAGAACAAAAGGACACAAGGAGGGATTAGTGTGCTTACATGTCCGACCGACATTGAAGGATGCAGAATAAACGTTAACGTCTAAATGTTATGAGATGGCAACTAGTAGGCATTTGCTGTCAGTTGGTAGTAGGTACTGTAGTAGTTTAATGTTAATTCAGTGACAGATTGCAGCTATGAACATGAAAGATTTTCTCCCATTATATTAAAAAACAATGAGCTAAAACACACAAATCCTGATTTATAAGAAATCAGAGTATTTATATTACACAAATCTAATCCAGTCTCTCCTCAAGAGTGTCAGACACAGCTGTTACGAAAATCACCCTTTTTATATACTTGCAAAAACTGCTGATTTTGCCACTGTAGCTGCACTGCTGCTCGTGGCAGTAGAAAAAGAGTTATGAATCTCCTGGATGCACTAAGGGTGTATGAAGATTGGCTATGCGTACATGTTAATGTTATGACATTTCTGATATTTGAGCAAAGTTGATATCAGAATTCAAGGCTCCTTTGCCTATTATAATGAATTATGACAAAATGGCAATGATGTTTTGGAGGAAATTAGTGGTTGAATTTGAATAACCCTTTACTGAATGGAACAAAAGTTCAGCAGCAGTGACAAGTGACAAGTATGTAAAACAATAAAACATGGTTTTAGTGGCCTTTCAGTGCTGTATGATCACAGCTAAGAGGAGACAAAGCAACAGAGGGTTAAGTCAGACAGATACCTTGATATTTTGAATCTGATTAGAAAATTGAATTTAGTGGATTCGGTCTTCACACACTTTGCACATGGTGTGGGTGGAAAAACAAGACTGCAATTTTCATAATACTGAACAATTTCAGTTTTTTTTCCATGTGTAAAATGAACATTTTGGTGTGATGGCAGAAAAAGAAAGGTGAAGGGCGAAAGTGGAGCATGAGTATACTATTCAACAGTGCTGAACAAGGGGAAATCCCTCTAATAATGGTGGAAGAAGGACAAGGACATTAGGCCTTCTTGCTAATGGAGCAAAAAAGCATACTACATTATTAAACAAAGACATTCTCTTTAAAGTAACACTCAAATCCAGAATGAGGTTGGTTTAGTGTCAACCAGTTTCCTCAACAACATAATGTGATATATCTGACTAAAATATCCTCATAAAAGGTAAGCTAATATGTATTTTTGCCCAATCCATGTGACCAGAGTCTGGTGAAGAACGTGTAACAGTCCACAAATTCATCAAAGTCAAGATATCCCTTTATTTAGCTGTTTTGCAGCTGGTTGATGCCCACGTTTCTGATTACAGTACCTCCATAAAGACATCTATGTAGGCAGCTATAGCCTGAATACTCCTCATCTGGACACACACACACAAACACACACACACACATAAATACAAAGACATGGATGTAACAATACAGAAATAAAAGAAATGAATGGTAGTTTCAAGGATGGGACACAACATACAAATATCATACATACAAATAACGCATGAAAACATGTACATGACATGCAATAAACACGTGGATGAAAATGGGTGAAAATAAAATGAGTACACACACAAACAAACAAAAACTTCACTCTGTCTAGAGAAAACACAGCTGTGCTGACTCAGTAGAGATTAAGTATATTTTTTTAAATATCCAACAGACACTGGCAGGGTCACACCTCACTGTGCTGTTTATTGCTTCGACAGCACGTTCGTGGGACACTTTGGCCAAACAAATAGAAAGCAGAGGTTTAGCCGATGGGTCTGTTTCAATTAAACAACTTCCAAATGTAAACAAAATCTGAAATTCTGCTGGTGCCAACAGCGTCTATTCTCTGTTGTTTCTCAACAAGCTGTACACAACAAAATTCTCATGACAAACATTTTTTCCAAAATCCAGACCCATCCCTGCTATGAAGTAATGTATTTGAACCCAGTGACCAAGACTCGCCTATTGTAGCCTTTGGACATTTGTTTACATATTTTATCATTTAAACACCATGGATTTCAAGATAGTGTCCTTGCACAACTTTTATTTGGAACAACAGAGGAAATGCTGCCTTGAGTAGGGAGAGAAATGAAATGTAAAAACCTCATTATGAACAATTAATAGTGTTAATATAGTTAAAAACTGCTCTTTATCACTTATGAATTGTGCATGTGCTTCATCACACTTTATACCTGAACTGACACAAAATCAGATCCAAATGCAAAAATATTTTTACTGGACCAGGATCAACCCCTCATCTATTGATAGTAACATTAATACACATTGATTCAACTACCATCACAGGAATGTATCCACATCCAGCACCTCTCTTTAATGATACTGTGATTTGTGCATTCAGTGATTACTATAATTCAGTCAACAGAGAAATCACAGTGGGCCTTACTCAGCATGAGTAACTTCTAAAAAATTAACATCTGTGGTTCTAATAGAGAACAAATAGAACATAGAAGTCAGATAGAGAGAAAAGCAGAAGAAACACAAACTGAAAGAAAGTCAAAGATGGGCAGTCTAAGAAGGAGTGGGTGAATGTGGGAAAGAGTAAATTATCCTTCCTCTTTAATTATCCCAGCACTTTTGTTTATGTCAGCCGTTGGTATGGCAATGCCACCGTTTAGCTTTGGGAATGCCAGCCATCAGACAAATGTCAGCCTGTAAGAAGAAAGCTGTGGAAAGAAGTCCTGTTTGCAGTTTACACTAAACTCTCTGCTCTGGGATACTGTATACGCTGCAGGTTCACTCATTTTAAAAGTTTAATTAAAAATCATAAAGCTCTATCTGACAATTTCTTTCTGTATTAGATGAATGATGAATGTGTTTTATATGAATAAATGTGATGAGATCAGTGAAATAGTGTCATTATCAAATTAAACAGCCCTAACAATTGAATTATTCCTTATGGAGCTCCATATGTTTTCCCATCTCATAATGGGAGAATTTATTAGTCTGGCTTCAGATCTCTGAATCGCTGCATTTAATGATTCAAATAGATTATAAAGCAATTCAGTGTGATTATCAGATTATCAGAATTTATATATTTATATACTGCTATAAGCAGCTAATAAAGGCATTTCACTCTTAAGCCAACAGGGACATATTTCTGCAACCACAATTTTACTTAAGTAGTTTTTTCCAAAATGATCAAAACAACGACAAGGTTTCTTTAGTTACCTGAACTTTTTAACATGATAAATCTTGCATACAGGATATCCAGTGATACAGGGATGTTTCCACCAAAATGTTGTCCAAAACATACAGCAGAGCTGCAACCAACAACGTGACGAGGAATTTGTTTTTACAGTAGAGCCCCTACAGCTATCTGAAGTGTGACCAAGATAGCTTTTTTTTCTTTTTAAAAAAAAAATGGTACTATGGTAGCATTTTCTAGTTTTGAATTTTTAGAGTCTGAATACAGTTGTTGCAACTTTCAACAACATACAGTTCCAGTCAAAAATTTGGACTTTCACATCCACTTTAATGAGAAAGTGTGTCCAAACTTTTGACTGGTAATGTATGTGACTATTAGTCCTCTTAAAACTGCAGCTGTTTGTTAAAATTGTGTGAAGATTTCAGGGCATGAAAAGGCAAATACACATTGTGTTTTTCATGTTTTAAATAATTAAATACAAAAATACAGAACCATGTAGAGTTACATTTGAACTGTGGGCAGTCTTTTGTATTTGTATTTGAATATGTGTGTGTGTGTGTGTGTGTGTGTGTGTGTGTGTGTGCGTGTGTGACAGCTCATTGAAAGCTCATCTTTTTGTTGCCGCTTCCCCTTCTTTGAAATGAATGAAGCATAATCCTCCTGATAGCTAAAAGCTAAAATAAACACACACAGAGAAATGCTGACATTGTAGTTCAGACTTTAGTGGGACACGGGGTCCGCAGCTGAATGGGTCCAGTGAACGAACACACATACACACACACACACACACACACACACACACACACACACACACACACACACACACACACACACACACACACACACACACACACACACACACACACACACACACACACACACACACACACACACACACACACACTAACATAAACAAGGAAGATGAAAGTGTGAGATGAGAGTGTGTTTTACCTCGACTGATTCTCTGTTTCTCTCCTGACAGAATCCCTGGTGTGTCAATCACACTGATGCTTTCCAGCACTGGATTAGGCAGTTGGGCACACACAAACCTGCAGACACACAAAAGGAGGAGAGGAGAGGAGAGTAGAGGAGAGGAGAGGAGAGGAGAGGAGAGGAGAGGAAAGGAGAGGAGAGGAGAGGAGAGGAGAGTCAGGACAGAAGTGTAAAATGTTCAAATAACAAACATTATTCAACACGAGACATTTCCTTTCCCCTCTCTCCTCCTTCTCTTCTATCCCTCGCTCTCTTCTTCCAGCTGTATAAATATGAACAGCGGTCATCCTCAAAGTGAACCCCTCTAATCCCCACTGACAATCACTGTTTCTTTTGTCTCCTTTCAGCAGTGGTGGGCCCTCACAGTGAGGACACTACCGCAAGAGCAAATAAAAGAGATTTTGGCAGTTTTCCTTTTCCAGAAGGATGACTCTGCAAAGATGACCGTCTCTCTCTCTCTCTCTCTCTCTCTCCCCCTCTCTCTCTCACACACACACACACACACACACACACACACACACAGCCACACAGCCACACACACACACACACACACACACACACACACAGAGAGAGCCATTAACAGAGGAAAGCCTGACCAGTGAGCAGAGGGAAATTCAATCACACAGGAATGTAGAGCTGCAGTGTGGATTCTCACTTGTACTCTCGCTCTCTGTCAGTCTTTCCCCTCCATGTTTACATACTTCACTTAAGTATATAACATTAACTCTGTTCAGGAAGCGCACCTGTGAGGATATTTGACAGAATCTGCCATCAAAGCATTTCAGCTAGCTTTTTGAACACGTATAAGTGTGTGTGTGTATGTGTGAGCGTTTACCTGTTGAGGAATGCGTTTCCAAATGCGTTCAGCTTTCTGAAAGGCTTCTTGGGGTCGACCACTAAGGCATTGCCGGGGATGACTCCCTCTGTGTCACCGTGCATCACCGCGATGAAGGAATCTGTGGTGGGTTCGGGGCCAATCCTCATTCCGGGAAAATCCTGCTCCAACAGGTAGCTGTAGGAGATATAGCAAAACAAGAGATTAGATGTCTTTGATAAATTATACAGCATGTAAGAATAAATGAACCATACATAAAGGGCCTTTTTGGTATGTCAGAGTAATCCCTAAAGATGATGCTATCTGAGTCATTGAACTGAATAGTGTAGAGGCATCAACTTTTATAAGTATTTGCCAGGGAGGAAAGGGATGTTATTGCAAATGCATGAGGCTATAATGACAGATATTGTGTATGACATCTCCATTTAAGGGTGACTGTGACAAGAAGTAATCCTCAGTGTCAACAACTTGTTGCTAGCATGTTGCTTAAGGGCCTTAGATCAGTTTTATAATTTGACTGAATCCCTATATTTATCTGTAGACATTAAGACAGATGCTGCCTTCCTTTTTAAAGTGATTATTCAGACAGGAAATTAGTCTGGATGGTAAGACGCAATGCAAGAAATGCCAGGTCTGCTTTGAATTAGATGCTACTGGAACAAAGATTAAGAGAGTTTTGTATCACATGTGCTGGATGCACCTACTCAAAAATCAACAGCTATTATTTAATCTAAAGTTGCTGATCACATGGAGCTAATAATATTTTTGAAGTAGAGTTTTGTGGTCAGGTAAGAACAAGATAACAGTCATTTTCCAGATGTAGAGTTAAATGACAATATTGTATTTGTTAGTTGGAGAAAAGATCAAATCACAGAGAGCACAGTGGCTGCTCTCAGGAACAATGATGACAGAGCTACACTCTCAGACTCTCTTGTTACAAAGTAATGATAAATCCGAAAGCTTAAATCAATATTATTCGGCAATCTGGACCCAATTTATTGTTATTACAAGATGATGACTCACTGTCTGTGAGGCTGTGCACGGTGGTGCTAACGTCAGAATGCTCACAGTGAGAATGCTAACATGCTGATGTTTGGCAGGTATAATGTTTGCAATGTTCACCATTTTAGTTTAGAGTGTGCTATGCTAACTTTTGTTAATTAGCATATATAGCTGCAGCTGATGGGGATAACATGAGTTTAGCAGGTATATGGTTAAAAAAAATCTAAGTAATAAATAAACCTAATGAAGGCACAAGGGGAAAATTAAAGCACCACCAAAGTGATTTAAAAGTCCAAGTCATCATGAAGGGAATGTGTAATCAAGTTTAATGGAGGTTCATCCAGCTGTTGAGACATTTTGCCACCATAAACCTTAAATTTCGACTTCGTGGTGGCGCTACAGGAAAAGTCACTGCATCACAAAGTCATTCAGATTCATCCTCTTGGGAACATGAATGTTTACAAAACATGGCAATCCAATATTTGTTGAGATATTAAAGTCTGGGACCAACTGACTGCCAGACCGACCATCAAACATACCAACGCTGCCCAAAGCAATGCCATCATCCTGGCTAAAATTAATTTTGACTAAATAAGGCTCAAACTGGGAGTTAAATTCTGACTACATAGAAAATGTGCAGACTGAACTAAGAAGACATATCTGTGCAGGAATTTGGTTGAGCTCCACCTAATCTGACAAGGTGAATGGTTAAATATACTACCTTGTCGGCGGTTTGCTTGCTCAATGATGATAAGAAACAGCTGACTGAGGTCAAAAAGGTTAAAGACAGGCATTCAAACATTGGATTATATGGATGTATGTTTTTTACCAAGCAGATTTTTCAGGGAGTATTTTGTTCAATGTAAAACTAAAGAAAACTGTTTAACCTCAGCTGCCACTGTTGCTATTGCAGCACAGCTGAGTTACAACTCATGTGTTTAAGGTGTGAAAGGTTAAGTCCTCAACAATTAATTCAGTGACATCACATGTTGCGAATGAAAATTTGTGAGCTTGTGTTCAGTTTCACAGTCTCAACAATGTGAACTCAGGTCATGAACAGAGATTTAGATGAGAGATTTACAGCTAAAAAGGGTGATAAATTGTAAATGTGAGTGTGGGATGTGTATGCATTTTAACTGCTAACAGATGTAAGGATGGTTCCCTCTTATACATCTTCACCAAACACACACACAGACACACAGATACACACAGACACACACACAGACACACCTTCTCAGAGGAGCTAGCAGTGCCTGGTGGAGCCATCTCTCTGCACACGTGTCTGTGTAGTGTGAGTCCTCCTGCCTGTTTGTCTGTATGGAGGTTGTTCAGTGCATGCTGTGTCATTTGTCATGTATCACTTTCTGTGCAGTTCAATCTGTTTATTTCCTGACACAAAAAGTGACTGAACCTCAAAGTTACAGCTTAAAGTTTAGAGCAATAAAAACATCCTAAAAATCTACCACTGAGTAATGAAAGTAGAAGATTTTGCTCTTATGACATTACCAAAATGTGTCTAATTCACCTTGACGGAAAAACCTACTCTGAGGATGATTTGCTCTTTGACAGCAAAAAAGTAAATGTGGAACTATGAGGAAAATCAATAATTCAGCCCAAAAACGAAGACAAGCTTAGATTACTGACCTCTGAATGACTGATAAGGTGCAGAGACTCATCAGCATATCCTCTCTCCATCGTTTTTTTTCTTTCTTTCAGTTGCCTCACTCATCATTTTACATTTTATTCCTTTTAAAATTCACATCAAGCTAAATATGATTTTAATAAACATCATTATTGTGACTTTCCCTGTTTAAAAAAATGGACAAATCATTCTTTGTTTGTCATCATATCTGAGCTCATCTGCACCTGACCCACTGACAGAAGTAGATCCTGTGATTGAAATGAAAGAGCCGCTGTGACTGCAGCAGCTCTGACCGAGGGTTACTCAGCACTTTGTACATTCTGCATCTTACTGTAACAATGTCGGTGATGTAGGGTCAAGCTGCTGACTTGGGGGTGCGGTGGGGGAAGGGGGTGTTGTGTTGTCATCACTGAAAGACTGGTGAAGAGGAAGAGAGAAGGACAGGGAGCGAGTAGAGAAGAGGAAGAGAGAGACAAGGGATGTCTGCGCTGTGCTGTCTTATAGCAGGAAGTCACTAACAGCACAGCATCCTCTCTGTGGCTTTCAAAGGCTTGACCAGCTAATTACCTACAATGCTCTGTAAGTGTGTGTGTCTGTGTGTGTGTATATAGTGCTCTGTGAGTGTGTGTTTGTGTGTGTAAGTGTGTGTGAAGCGCAAGCCATTAGTAGCAGCCTTACAGCTCAAAAGAGTCCCAACACCCAGCTGTGAATATCTCTCTCTGTCACATACACATGAATATACACCGATACCAGAAATTCCCCACCTCACAATCTCTGATCAAACAGAACCCATATACATTTATATATTATGTACATGATAATATAATAACTGTAATAAAGCAGTCAACAAAAAAATATTATTACAGCTGAAATGGCACCAAAGGACTTTAACCCCTAAACAGGCACGAGTGGAAAATGACGTTAACATTTCCACAAATGATTTAAAAAATATTTCCGATTTTATGAGTTGTATCTCCACAAGGATACTTCGCCCCTATTAAAGTATAAAAAAATTTATGTATGTATCTCCTGGTGCAAGTTGCCTGTTTAAGGATTAAGTGAGTGTGACAGTGTAGAGGATTTAACTCCGATATCAAACAACAGTAAAGAGTAATCCCTGACACCTCCTGCACCTCAGGTCTCGCCAGCACTGCTTGACGTCAGACTTTAGGCTCCTACATCCACTCTGTCCCCATCTGTGCGTCCATCTGCTCTGCCACTTTGTTGTCAGTCTGGAACTTTCCGCCTGTCTTGTAACTTACTAACTTACTTAACTGATTGCATGTTCAGAAACTATCATTAACAGACATCTGGCAGATATAGCATAGTGGCTGTTTTGGTATTACTGATAACTTAAATAAACATAAAGACAGCTTTTTGCTTAATTCTGAAATGTAACTCTAAAACAACGACTTGTATTGACATATTTGGCTTCCTAATTGAAAACACAAACATTTCATGGCCCTAGTACAAAGTAAAGAGAATTTAATAAGAGAATATAATATAAAATAATATACATGCATACTGTATGTACACACACCTCTGCAGGGAGGACTGCTGTGCCTGGTAGAGCTGCCTCCACATGCATCAACTTTGCATGTATGTGTGTTATGTTGACTGTCATATAAACTATTTATGGATGTAATAAAGCTTGTGCAGGTGTGGCTCCTTGTAGTTAGGTTATGAGTGTTTTGATTTGTCTGTATGACGGCTGATCTTACTGTTCTTTCTCCTTTTTTCATATTATTTTTATGTTTTGTTTTTTATAGTTTTAGCGGCAATTCTATTATGTTCAAAAGCAGTTCACTGTAAGACCATTGCACTCTTCTTCTTCACTATTGCTTGAAAAGCTGCTTCACTACTGAAGCTGAGAGAGGGAAAAGTCAGTTTGGGTGTGTCAACCTCTCCCTTTCTATCTTTCTAGAGGCCTCTGCTTCATGTGTTTGTATGGGAACCCCCCTTTTCATATAGTGCTCTTCAACAATATGTATGCATCATGGCAGTGTGTTTGGTTTTCTCACCGTATGAAGCTTGTCTTGCCAGTAGAGTACTGTCCCACCAGTAAGACCATGGGCTTGTTGTCAAAGTCAGCATCCTCCAAGGCCGGGGAGTGAAACTCGTGGAACTTGTAGGACTCCTCCAAAGGCAAGAGTTTGGTTTTGTAGAGTTTCTTCAGTCCATCACTGACTGTCTGAAAGACTTCTGGCTCCTTCTTCCTCCTGTCGTCGGTCCCAAGCCAGCTGAACATGGTTGCTGGTGGCTGATTGTTAAGAGTTGTTTGGCCTCCAATAGGTTCAAGTGATCAAAAATGCTGCTGGTTGATGAGCCAGAAAATATGAACATAAGAGTTTAACAGCTCCAATTTAAAAGCAGCTATAATCTGCACTACAGCTTTAAGAGTTGTGTTTCCTAAAAGTTATTAAACTTAAATCCAAACACACTTAATGTGTCTAATTGGTGATACAGGGTCAGATGAAGATGAGATTTAGTTCAATTAATAAACTTTTGGTTCACCTTTAAATCTAAATAAATGAAATTGACAGGACAAAACACTGAAAAATATCTGCTTAAAAAGATTAAGTGTCTTTAAAATAATGTAAAATGAGATGTTTGTTGTCACATCTGTCCCAGGACACAAACACAGAGATGGAAGTCAGGTTGTTTGTCCTGCTCTGCTAAATGGGTGGTGACTGTTGTTCTTGGTGATGATATTGATGTTTGGCCTCACGTTTTATTCAGCCCAGTTGAAAGCTATTCGAGGCTTTTGTCTCCAGGTTAGCCTAAAATAAAAACAAACAAAAAAAAAATCTAAATCGTGTCTATCTATGAGAATTTAAACCTGACCCATCAATTGCATGCTCAACATCGAGTCCATCGGTCCTCCTTAAATGCCAGGCCACTATATTAATGTTCCTGTGCCGGATTAGACACACTGCATTCAGTGAGTTTGCTTTTGTTGACCGGTCTAGCTTAGTCAACAAACCGGGGGGGAAAAAAAACTTAATTTACCCTGCTCATCACGTTTTATACCTCTATTCAATGTCGTCCAGGAGCGAGCAGAGGAATCCCAAAAATGATGCACCGAGCTGCAGAGACCGTTATTGTTGAACCGCTCCCGCTCTCCGACACACAAAACCAACAAAAACCTCTTCAAGGTAAATTATTTTTTTCTGCTGCTTACGAGTCAGAAATAAGAGTGCTGGTGGTTATTAGCTGTCACAGCACGGCACTGTATGTAGCTGCAGCTGATGCCCTGCAGCTCAATTTAAATGCCGAGTCGAAGGAAACCTGAGCCCGGCGGAAGTGCCCAAAGACTGGCAGCCAGACACACACAGAGCGGTCCCGCCCAGTGATGCAGGAGCTGGAGCCGGCCGGAACGAGTTCTTTTTTTCCTATGACAGCGAAGGCATCAACTGCTCTACGATGTTTCTGATTGGCTTACACTGATACTATTACTCTAATCCTAACCAATCATAACCAACCCAGCCAACCCAGGCCAAGAGAACAAGCCAATCAGAGGCAGAGTAAGGTGGGCCATAACTTCGCCATCCTAGGTAAAAAATAAAAATTAGCGGCCGTACGACGCCATAATCGATGAGGAGAGATCGAGGAGCTGCTGTTGAGCGCACCACCTAGTGGTAGAAGATGAAAACCGCAAGGAGGGAAATTAAAGGGTGGGCTCAATTTTTCAAATGTGTTTTGAAACAACAGTCAGGTGCCCAAATGAACCATGAAACAGGTTTTCCTCGTTGTAATAATTATTTCTGTTCTTACTGGCTGTTCATAGATCCCTTTCAAATTTGCTTTCAATGTAGCCTAAGTGTTGGGACCAAAGTCTATCCACACAGTCATTGTGTGAAAAAATACATTTAAAAGTATCTGAGACTTATATGCGGTTTCAGCATTCAGATTTTCGGTACAGTTCAGTATTGCACTTAAAGCATTTAAATAAGCTGAACTCAGGGGTCTAAAAGACTATTATCAGACCTGCTCAATTCTCTTTCAGTCTCCTCTGTCCAGCCATTTGACATTGTGTTTTATAGCCACTCACACTCCCCATATAACTAACACAGACATCACATACATCACTGACCTGCTCACAGACATACCTAATTTTGTATTTCATATGTTGTAAGGGAGTCTTCACAATGTTTGAAGTCTGTATTACACTATCTTGACAGCACTGCACTTTGCTCTGATTCAACAGGACACCTACAACATATGTGATGATGCTGTTTGTTCATTTCAGCTCTCTTTTCAACACTCATCCCTCCAAGCTGGTCGTCAAACTTCGCATTCTTGTTTTTAGTCTTTCCATATGTAACTAGCTCATATATTTTCTGACTGAAATGCCCTAGTTGGTTCAGCCAGGCAAAAAAACTCTTCAACTCTTCCACCCTGACTCTGAGCACCAGTCCCACAGGGCTTTGTCTTCAGCCCATTCCTCTGCTCCCTCTTCACATATGACCGCAAAGCTCTGCATGACACTCATTCCATCATCAAGTGTACACTGTAGTAGCCAGTGGAGAACCTGGCAAGCTGATGTTAGGCAAACCACTTGGATCTGAATATTAACAAGACGAAATAACTGATTGTAGATCACAGAAGGCATAAAGCCTGAAGACATGTCCCCATTCATTTCCATGGGTCTGAGGTGGAACATCTCTCCAGCTTCAAGTTCCTAGTCATCCACATCTACGCAGACCTCTCTTGATCCATTACATCATCCAGGCTCATCAGCACAACAGTGACTGAAGGTCCTGAGAACAGTAGTCTCCACAGATTTTGGTGAACCTCTATGTGTGCACCATAGCATACTGACACACAGCATTACAGTGTGCTCTGTCACTGATAGAAAAACCCTTCAGCAAGTGGTGACAAATGCACATCACCAGCAGCACCCAGGTTCCCTTCATTGAGGACATCATCATCAAAGACATTTCACACCCAAACTATGGACTATTTACTCCACTACCCTCAGAGAGGTGATACAGAATCCCCTGCTCCCTCGCCAGCAGACAAAGAAGAACCGAAGAACAGCCTTTTATTTCCTGCTGCTGTTTCTCTGCTGAACTGTAATAACTGAACAATTTACTCACCCTTTTATATAAGATACTATCATACCAGTTCAACATCTTGTATATCCTGGAAGCTGCTAATGGTAATTTATATCATGCACATCGGCACTTTATGCCTAAATTGCCATCTGGTTAGATTGCATCCAGTTGTTAAGTACTTGTACTATTTCAATCAACTCTATGACAAGTCGAATTTAATGTAATCTCAAACAACAGTAAGGTGCCCTTATGAAAATTGGAAACTGGTTTGGCTTGCTTTCAAGCATTCCTTCTATTCAAACTGGCCATTAAAATATCTCCTCCTAATGTGCTCTCAGTGTGATTGATGAGTGACAAAATCTACAGTCCTTGTTCTCTGCAAAAATGTTTATAATTAACTGACCGGAAACAGAAAAAACACAAACAGCAAAGAGAACATTTCTCTCCACACTAACCCTTCTCATCTCCAAAACTCTGCTGCCACCCAGTGGTTACTCAGTTAATGTAACATTTCACACTTCAGATTCAAAAATGTACAAAAGTTTATTTAAGCTGTGTTCCTTTAAGGGTGGATTGAAGTCAATAAAGTGTAACTCAACTCAGTATTATATCAAAACTCTGGACAGGACACATTTAAATTTCAATTACATCAAATGTTTCTACTTTCATAGGGAGATATTTGAAGAATTAAAATCTCAAATCATGTCTTTTGTTGTTGTGCTTCCTCTTTTTTTTTGCTTTTGCTTTGTGGAGCTAGTTTGTTAATTTTACTGGTACATTAACTAGTCCTCCAGATGGATCTCTCAATGAATTTAACATGAATCTATTTTCAAATCATGTCTCTGCTCCTCAGTCAATGAGGCTGGGTCTCTTGTTTAAGTTTTAACTTTTGGTGTTGCCTATTTTCTAGTTGTAAATCGTCAGGTGGATCATTCATATTCATCTCAGTCTCCCATAATTATCTAAAGATGACCCTTTCCCTCTACATTTGGATTAAAGCCTTTGCTTTTCTCCTGACCAGGACCATGTTAACCAACCTAGGGGTACTAGGGAAAATATGAGCTGTTAGCCCACACTGATTAGTTTTGTGAAAATAAGGTCTTAAAACTTTTTATGTCAAGATTCTTGAGTTAACTTAAGGCCTTTATTATTCAAGTTTTGTAATGCTCTTTAGCGGTGTATCGACTCCTAACCTATACACATCTGGACACATCTGGTGCAACTGTGAGGATTCAGCAGTTGTTGGTCTTATCAAGAGAGGAGTTAAGGAGCTCATTCTCTCATAGACTAAAGAGATGATTGTGGACTTTGGGAGGAAGAGGCCCAAACCAGTCCCAGTTGCTATTCAGGTTACTGAGCAGAAATTGGTCCCCCTGCTCAGGGGAGAGTACTATGCTACCACAGCAGAGTCAATAAGCTGATAAAAAAGGCGAGCTCCATCATTAGGACTGAACTGAACACGATTCAGCATTTGGTAGAGAGGAATATGCTCTCAAAGCTGAACTCTATAATGAACAAACTGACTCACCCACTCCATGCCCTGGAGGTGGTTCAGTAGAGCACCTTTAGTCACAGGCTGAGGTGACACACTGAGGTGCAGGACTGAACTCTGCAGGAAGTCTTTCCTGCCATCTGCCATCACACTGTTTAATGTGCTGAAGTAATGTCTGTGGTTTGTTAGACTGTGCGCCATATACACAGGTATTTAGGTGTTTTTTGTATCTTTTAGATATTTTTAGATACTGCAGGGCAGTTTTACGTCAGTTTTTGCACATTGAGTATTTTATTAGTACATATACGTATGTATAAAGTATAAAGTATCTATCTATCTATCTATCTATCTATCTATCTATCTATCTATGTGGCATGGTTGCTGAGAGACTTGGTGAGCTCATCAACAACTAAGTGACCAAACCTAAGTCAATAAAACAGTGACCACCACTGTTGGAGTAACTGATGGCACCTCCTACTATTATTACGGGTACAGTGACTTTTATTATAGAAAAAGTAACAGCTGTGCTTGTTCTCAATAGAGTGTAAGCTGTGTAAGCTGCCGATCTCCACATATTCATTGCAACCTGTGAGGATATATAGATTATTCCATAGCAGTTGACAGATCACCCTTTAAACTTCAGTGGTGATGAGTCTTCGGTAGATGATGACTTGAGGTGATCTTCCAGTCCTCCTGTGAACATCTCCTCCCTAAAAAGAAGAAAATATTCCTCTGCTCCAACAGTAGTTGGTGTGTTCACAGTTTCTCAACAACAACGATCCAACAGTTGACACTAAACATTTGCAACAATGATAATTTAAGCAGCAGTGCAGCAGCGGCAGCAGAGAAAACTCCTCTGCTCCAACTGTACACTCTATCTTTCCGCAATACTCTCAACAAAGGTAAACGCTGACTCAATCTGAACTTGTTTTTGGTGCTATTTGTTTAAATGAGTGACTGGTTAGTTCTGAGTGGAGCTGTATGTTATGTTGTCATGACATATACAATATGACTCATGCAACAGAGATTTCTGCAGTGCTGGTGCAATTAAAGGATACTATACATTGATGAAGTTTGAATCTTTGTTAGCACGGCCCAGTTTTGGAGGGTTAGGGTTAGGGTTAACAACTATATAGTTAGATATCTGATATCATAGTTTTACTCTTCATGAATAGTTGTGGGTGTATCCTAACTTATTTTTTCTCTTAAATTTTCCAAGCGTAAGAGAAACGTCACTTTCAAACTCTCCAGTACTACGTACTTGATATTTCCATATATACATTGTATCTTCCTACCCATGCTATATTTCACATCCACAGCCTCATAGTCTCCTTTTCATTTACTTAAACAGCTACAACATTATAATAATAATGCATCAGCAGTGATATCCAATCCAGACATAGATAAGATATTAAAGCTCTTTGACAGGTGTCATTTTGGTACCTAATGTGTCCATTTTCTTTGAATACTTTAGATACATTTTGTTTTGAATACTACTGTATGTCTACTTAAGTTCCACCATTGGACAGTGTTGATTCTATGTTGATGCTGGAATAGTTTGTTGTCTCTGTTATTCATATTCAACTGTTGGCTGCTTTCATCGGTTTTGTTTTGTTATATTCACTGTCAGGAAACAGTTTTAAGACTGACTGGTACATTCTTCCCTGCAATGCTGTTTTTTCCATTTTATATTTTTATATTTTTTAATAAATTTAAGAAAAGAGACAATACTCTGGCCTCTTTACTCAAGCCTCTGTGTCTATTACTGTGAAACTAGTAAACCTACAGAGAAAAAAGCTAAACTAAATTCACTGTGCAATATTGCATTGTTTAATGACAATTTAAAATAACATTGAACCTTAAATGTACACTTGTAATGATTTATTCATCTGTGTAGGTCTGGTTGTACAACTTTATGAGGAAATAATTTTTTGTTTATCATACTAGTAACACAAAAAGTTTAGAAATTCCATCTATAAAGCATCTATAAAGATAAATAAGAAATTCATTATATCTTTTTTAACCCTCTTTTAACCCCCTTTTTAAAATCTGTACAAATGGTACAAACACAAATAGTCTGTATCTCTTTGTGCTTATTCAAATGTAATATTAATCAAGTTTGGCCTACATATACCCAAACTGTCTTAACCGAAGGACCTTGTCAGGTCAGGAATATCATGTCGAGACACTGTTGACATGTTGTGAATCAGTTTAGCAGTAGTTTAAACACTCAACAAATCATTTAGGTATAACTGAAATTAGGCTAATTAAATATGTTGAGGATTAATTGTAACGGTGAAGCAAGACAAAATGCTGAGACAGGCTATTTTTCACTGAGTCTGCGACGGAGCAGCTAAACGTGTTCCTCCTCTCACCCCATAACCATTTTGCATAGAACTTTCCATTTCAAACTTTCCGAACCAACTCAGAGTCTTTGCAGAGTTCTTTCCTAAGCCACAGAAGAAGAAAAAGTTAAATTACATAATTAACTCTAACAGCAAAGATATTATTATTATATTTGGTTGTTTCAGAGCATGTTTTCATGTTAAATTTCTGTCATCACAAAGTTGAAACTTAATAGTTGTAATGACACAGTTTTGGAATACAAACTAGTGTGAGGCTCATTTCTCCAGCAAAATATATAATGTAATAATATGATATCTTATATTATAATATATGGTATAAGTAAGTGAAATTGTCTTGGTGAAGTTGTTACTTTACGGGTTTTCACACATCCACAATTGTGCACACTTGCATTGAACCCCTGCTTTAGCTGCAAACCACAGGTTTCAGTATGAGTTAGCAGGGGGGTGGATTTTTGCAGTAGTGATCTTCTGGGGGTTTTTCGTTTGTATGTTTGTCTAATTTATTCATGATTAATGACTTGTGACTAGAAGAAAATGTATCTTGTATATAAAATAAAATACAAACTTCTTTCCTGTCAATAGTTTAAAGAGTTTATCCAAAAACATTAAGTCAGGTGGTTCATTTACTATTACTTTTATTACTCAAACAAATGTCATAGGACAGACGAGACTAACAAACCACATATGACCTCATTAACATTGAATGTAGGAACAGCTGAGGTTAAATGCCTAGAAATTCAAATGCAAAACCACAGAAATTGACCACCACAAAAAGTACAAATTATAAGAACCATTCACATCTACACCGAACTAACATCGGAAAAAGAATGCATTTGGCTCAGTCTACAGTTTGTCACGTGTGATCTCTACACGTGTAAGTAAGAATGAGACTATTAGTGATACAGTGAGTTGTAAAGTGATAGTCTGACATTTAGAAAGGTGTGCTCTGTGGCTATATTAGGTAATGCTCTGTGTGTTATGCTATGTGGAGGAGAAAATGAAATGATTTCTACTGTAAGAGAGTACATCTGACTTTAAGCAATTCATTGCTATTAATATAACTTCTGTGCATTTCAGAAAAAGATTTTAAAGAAAATCATACGTAATTAGCATCAAGAGCATCTATATAGTAAAAAATACACTTTCATTTTGTCTACCACTGATGCTCCTTTTTCCATTTCACACGATTTCTAATTTCACAGAAAAGGCAGTAAAATAAGTACATAATGTGTATACAATTAATAGACAATGATTTAAAATTTCCTTTGTCTCTATAAAATCTCCTTTGTAGGGCCCGCTGTTAGAAAAATGAGTTTAATGTGTAACATAGAAGAAACGTAATGATTAACAACCATCAAAACAAGTCTAAGAAAACTTGGCCTGCGCTACTTAGGCTTTCAGAAAGAGTGGCAGATTTTAATCTGGCTTTGTCACAACTTCTTAAAATAGACATTATCTTGGCTGTAATGTTTGCTCACATTACTAACTTTAAAGATAATAAGATTGCATTAATTTTCATAACGTGTGTCATAAGCTTGAATGTATTCCTTTTTTAACATGACGCACCGTCAGAGAGAGGAGCTGAAACCCTCAGTGCACCTGCATGCTGCACAAACACATTCATGCACACACACACACACACACACACACACACACACACACACATACACACACTGACTGACATGCATATACCATTTTTTTTTTATCACATTGATTCTGCTCTCTCACCCACAATACTCCTCTTCCCCCCACTCTTCCTCCCCGCTTTATATCTCTGTCTACTAAGAATTGTTGACCACATGGCCGCAAGTTGGGGTTTTTTTGCATGATAGGTAGTTTCAGGCTTTGGCCTTTTTGCCATTTTGTCATCACCTGTTCTGCAACCCCTGCTTTTAACCACAGACAGCATAGTATAAGTGAGGGACTGTAAGAGACACAGACACAACGAGAACCACTACTAGAAGACAGACGCTGGCAAAAATAGCAAGATCAAGCAAGATGAAGAGCTCCATCATTCTTATGACCTGCATCTTGCTTCTCTCAGCCCTTGCTGTTCAAGCTCAAAGTAAGTTGATTGCATTTGACTTTTCTTTTCTGCAAACATGTATTTGTAAAAATTCCTTTATTGAATTTCCTTCGATTAAGTGTTCCCTTCTCTTGATTTTATAAAACGTTGATGGACACTGTTCCTTGATTTAAAAAGTGAAGTTACCTATTAAAGGCCTAACAAGCTTTAGAGTGTCTGATTGCCGAGTCTTGAAAGAAAACATTCTGAAAAGAAATTAAAAGTATAAAAAAGTATAAAAGTATAAAAAGTGGAGAATAAAGCTGTAGATTAGTTATTTCTACTGTACAAATTATATAGACACGGTGCAAGACCACATTCTTTTTAAAATAATCGTTATTTATTTATGTTTGTATTTATTTATTTATTTCGTTATTAATTAATTTATTAATTTATTACATATTTCAAATGTATTCAGTTTTTCTATAATATGAAGATCTGTATGGATACATTTTTATGAAAAACTGAATTAAGACGGCCTGATAAAAAAGAATAAATAAAGAAATAAAGAAGATATAATAATTCCAAATAAACCAATAATTTAAGATGATTTAAGTGACTTGTTTTATCACCTCATCTATCTTTCTATTCATGACACTTCTGTCTCTTTCTTCTTTTGTCAGACGGCTTCGGCCCGGATGAGTGCTGTTTTAAGCATTACCCCAGAGTTCTCGGTAAGAGGTCGGTGGTGAGCTACAAACACACAGACAAACAGTGTCCGACTGCTGGTGTGCTGTAAGTGTTGCATCTTATAATTTCAAACCTGATTCTACGCTTTTCAGAAATAAATATTCCATGATCATTTTCAAATAAAATGTCATAAACAATCTCTGTCTCTGTTCCAGCTTCACAATGAGGAATGGCGCTCAATTCTGTGTTAATCCGTCTGCTGAGTGGGTGCAGAGGATCATCAAGGCCAAAGATAAGGCCCTGGCTGCAAAAGTGTCCACCACTGGATCCCAAAGCACAGATTCTAACTGATCCAATGAATGTTTCAATTAGAGGCAGTTATGTAGTGGTAACAGTTGATCCAGTCATCTTATAGCTTTGTCTATTTTTATAAAACATATTTTTCTATAAGCTTAAAACCAAATGCAAAAAAACCTGAGATGACTCCTTTTTTATATCTGTTTTAATTTTAAATGTTTTATGTGAAAGTTTTCATAAGCTGTAACATTTTTATCATCATATCATATAAATAAAACATTATGAAATGCAATATCAGCGTTGGTGTTGTGGTTTCTCTTTGATAAAGCCACAGGAAGCTCTGCGCCATATCTGCTCCAGATCTGCACCACAAAGCCTTGATAGGCAGACACAAGCACTCAACACTTTTAAACCTTTAGACCAAAATGAGGCTTTGAAGCAGGATGTTAAATAACACCCACTTTTTTTCAAACTGTGTACACAAGTGATCATCACTCCTCTTCAGTTACACTCCTTAATTTGCAGGTGGTGCAGCTCAGTGGCCAGCAGATGTCGTTCTTGTCTTCTTTCACATTCAATAAGGCCCAAAAATGTATCACAGTGTTTTCCAGGCTGAGGCTTTTATGACCCTAAGTGTGCTGCATCAAAAGAAGTGTATCCAGGTGAGATGGTAAATGAAGATCTCAACACTGTTATTGACTTCATTATGGAGTACAGTCAAGCATGACAACGAAAATCCTCATATATATGAGGGTGCAGACTTAGCCAACAGGGTCCAGAAAAAGATTCTTGAAAACGTGATTGAACACCCATGAGCAAACTGAAACTCCTGATGCTCTTATTTATTGGATTCCTTCAATATTTCTGCACAAACTGACCCGAAAATTATCCTCTGGCCCCAAAACTACACCTCAAATGACATCAATGCAATGACATCATCACTCCTTCTTTAAATAGTTTCACACCCAGATGTTGTATTTTTATGTACCACCACCCTCCCTGCTACTTCACATGTGTGTACATATACAATCTTATGAGCACAATAAAAGCTTGTGACAGGAGCTTCAAACTCACACTACAGGTGACCCATTAGAAGAGATGGTTTGATTAAATTGGAGGGCCTTGCTGTAGAGATTTGCATATTAATGAAGAAAAGAATCAGCTGGGAGACATGGCTAACTCAAGTGTTTGCAATCCAGATGATGTTTCTTAAAAGACCAAACCAATTCATCAGCCTAGCAAATATCCAGTTAAATAGGGCTAAATGGCACCCCTAATGAATGAAATAATATTCAAGCCATATCTCACTTGAACTTTTCTCATGGTGATTTGCTGCGACACTTATTCATGAGACCAAGAAGGGAGTCTTGGAGTTGTCCTATTAAATTTGCATTTTATGCCTGCCTGTCAGCGTGACCCACCTGTAGCAAAGAAATTAGGACACAAGCAGGCAGCTTGACATATGACAGTCACAGGCCTGAAGTATTTCACCTGGCTTCACATTGAATTCATGGCATAATGGGCTATGTGTCAATAATGTGTATTTGTGTGTCTACTAAATTGCACCAAAGCCTCAGATAATGAATCAGTGACCTTGAACTATAAAAGCTTCTGTATTGGCGAGCACAAAGGATGTTTCTGTCTTTGTAGCATGTTCTTGCTACTTGTCTAGGTAATCAAAGAAAAACTACGGTGATACACTGGTATGGGGAATTCATGTGATGTGATGGGAAACTGAGAGAAAAAAAAGAAGGAACATGTGAACACATGAACACACATATGTATATAAATAACCAGTGTGTGATGTCAGCTTTTCCTGACAGATGGGATCAACATAAATTAAACCCTGAGAGAACAAGAGAGAGGATGTGTGTGTGTGTGTGTGTGTGTGTGTGTGTGTGTGTGTGTGTGTGTTTGAAAGAGACAGCACAAAGAGTCAAAGAGATGGCAAGAGAAGAGAGGTCCATGCAGTCCAATGTGTAATAATATTTTATTTGAGCAAAGTGTGACAGCATGTGCCAAGACCACCACCTGACACACACACACACACACACACACAATTAGAAGGTTATTATGATGCTCACCATTAAGGGCAACAAGGGAAATTAACCAGTTAATCACCAGTTTAACACTGGTTGTACATCACAACTCAGAGTGGCTACATTTGTCCCTAGTGAAATTCCTTCACTGCAAAAACCAAAATGTCGCTTTAAGACGGCTGCCATATAACTTTTCCTGTCACGTTGTCATGGTAATAAGCATCAGCACATTGGCTGAACAATCCAATGATGATTGGGTTCAGTCGTCCAGATTTCTGCACTGTCAGACACATGATAATGCTGCTTTGCATGACAAAATAGAGTAAAACCGCTTCCTATGGCAACCATCTTATGTGTTTCAAAGGAGGAGATTAGAAGGAAATTAAAACTGGGAATTGAGAAGAAATTAAGGAGACAAGAAAGACAGTGGGGGTGGGGATATGGAGAGGCACCAAAAACCTAGAGATCAATATCTTCCACATAATTACCTACAGCTTTCTGGGTTGGAAGATAGAGATGAGAGAAATGGAAAGAGAATCTGAAGATGAGACAGAGAGACAAACACAATTTCCATTGTGCTTTTTGCCACTTGTATTTAAATAGAGCTCATATCGACAGAGTGGAGAAGTGGTGAAGAGGAGGAGGTCAACAAGTGAAGAGGGAGCAGCAGAGATGAAAAGAAAGTCAGGGACAGAGTTGGGTGTGGGTAGATGAGATATGTCTGATCTATAGGGGACTGGGTTGCATGAATAATTACTGAGATATTGACACTGTCTGTCTTTTCACTTCAAGGCGACCCTCCCCATTGTCCTTTCTGTTTTCTGTCATCATGACTATCCTGAACCACCCGACACTCACTTTTAAATTTTTTCATCCTTCATCCACTTTGTCCCATGCCTTCCTTTCACTTCTTTCCCCTCTTGTTGTGGAAATATGCTTGTATGTTGTTTCTCTCTCTGTAAATCTACCAATACTATAATCCAACAAGAGGCCAACATATTCAAAGCTCTCTTTAAAGCATGAGGCTAACCATTTTTTATGTTTCTCTTATTGTTAACAAGTGTCATGTGCAGAGCCAAACCAACAATGAACTTCTCTACAGGATCCTACAAGTATTGTGTGTATTCAAAATCCTGATAAATCATATTCCTCTGTGCTGTAGACTTCCATTATTGCCGAAAAACAATTATAAACCCACAACATTTCACCGGGTGACATGTTCCCTCACCTTGAAGGCAGTAATTACGATAGTTTGTCATGAAACACCAATAACAGTGATCGCATTTCCTTGTTCAGCAGCATCGTTTAGAGAAGCATCACTAGCTTTTTGTGCTATATACCAAAACCCCTTGATTTTGCACTACACAAGAAAGAATACACAAATTCAAGAGGCGTTCATGCACATGCACAGTGGCGTCTGCCTTACAAGGAACTACTCTCCTGAGACTGAAAACATTAACATCATTATTAGTCTTTTGGAACAGTCATTTCCAAGCAAACCAAGCTCTCCATATTCTTCATAATGAAGGAACTTTGGATACACACACAATACTTGGAAGTAGGATTGATTCATGGTTGGTTTGGCTCTGCATGAGATTTGTTGACAATAAGAAAAATACAGAAAATCGTCAGCCCTATCCTTCAATGTTTATCATATAAAGCATTCCTTTAATTATCTGTTCGGTATGTACCAAATAATGGCTTATTGAAAGTGATCTCATTGAATGGTATAATCAGAATGATGCACTGTTCCTTTAAATGGAGGGAAAGGATGGGGACCAGGAGGGAGGGAGCGAGAGAAGGAGAGAGAGAGATGTAGTAGAAAAAAGGGGGTTGTTGTGTGCACTTTCTCTTCTCTGTCTTGGAAGGTTGAGCGTGATTTGAAAGAAAGAAAAAAAGAAAGACAGAAAGACAGAAAGAAAGAAAGAAAGAAAGAAAGAGAGAGAGAGAGAAAGAGAAGTGACTTCACAGGGAATTGCTGAAAAGAGAGACGCATCTTTTGAGGATTTTTCTGAACAATTTTAAGGTGGAATTGTTATTGTTTCACCATTCCTTAAGAACATGTTGGATGTGGAGACAAATGGCAGATATCACTGACCACTGATGAGACACTTTTTAGGGCTTGAAGGGATTTTTGTGCAGAGATTTCTACAACAGACATTTTTTTCTTGGTGGGACTTAATGTAAACAGCTGTAAGGTGACTTTCTAAGGAATTTCAGCATCTCTAAGAAAAATTATTGATAACTATTCTCCAGGGAAAATTTAAACTTGCCCGAATATTGCTTCAAGCTTTTCAGATATTTTGTGGATGAGCCTTAATGTTTTTAAAGACTTAAAGGAAGCTTCAGAGAATATTTTATTACATTGCTCTAAAATAAAATTAAATCTTTCTTGTCATTCTCAAGAAAATATATGATTTTTTTTCTTTTTCTTGACCACACAATTTAATACTTTCATAATAGATTTTCATGTTGAAGTTATTACTTACTTGCCACTGTTTAAATGATTAGGTGAATAGGTGGTGACTTGTTAATTGAGATGTACTGCTTTCTTTAAAGACAGGAATCATTAAAGATACAATCAATAAGAATTGATTATTTTTACCTTTTATTGAGTGAATAATAAGCTTAGAGCAGACTGAGAGGGAGAGTCACTTACCTGCATATCAGCAACTGGTTTCAGTCTTAAGAAAAAAAGAAACAGAGATGGCACAGAAAGAAGGAGGAAAAGAGCAGGGATTAGGCTTAGGGTCATTTAAGACCGGGGACAATCTTGGGGCCAAAGCCATGACGGGGGCTCATACAGCAGGTGGAGGAGTGGTGGTGGAGGTCCGGGAGAAGAAGGGAACCCTGAGGGCTGCAATACCCACAATGCCTTTCCCTCTGGCCGTCATCTGTCTGTTTCTTAACACCTTCATACCTGGACTTGGTGAGTAGGAAATCTCTTTTTTCCCCCTCCTTTTTAATTAATTTCAATTCATCAGAATGTCCCTCAACTGATTTATGAAAGCAGCCAACTTGTATAACTTTCTAGTAGAAGAGTAGTGATTTATGAACTGAGAAAAAGACACAAACCCAAATAAACAAAGTTGGTATGATGTATGAGTATAAGGCAGAGAGCAAACAGAAAGTTAACATGCAGGGTTAAAAATAACCAAACTGGAGACTGGGTGGTTGTGAAACTGGAGGAGCTGTGACTGCACATAGGCAAGCCAAAGAGTAACCAAAATATACAAAAATGAAGGCAAACAGATTAAAAAAATGAGCATGACAGGTTTGCAGGCAATGAATGGCTAAAATGAATATGTGCTCTTTGTGCTACACTATGTCCAGCTTCTATCTCTCTAACACATTAAATCAGACCAGAGACACATTAATGATTCCTTCTGAAGTTTGATCATCGATTGTCCAACCATTAGAGGGAGTCATTTTAATTTGCGTTTGAAGAGAACTGCCTCTAAAAGCCCTCCTAACACAAAGGAACAAATGTTGAAAGAATACAAGCCATCATTTTAAATAAAACATGAACTCCATCAGGATTTAAAAGCTTTTTTTTTTTACTTGCACAGTCTGCCAGGTGTTAATGCACTGTCCAGATGTCATCACTGCAGGTAGATTTGCCATCTCTGGGTGTAAATATCCATCAGTGGTGTTGTCATTATGGGCAGAAAACATCATCACAGCAGGTAGAGACATCATCACTGTGGGTGCACTCAACACTTGCCTCATTATCTTGGCACTTGAGTGTTATGTTGTGAAATTAGCAACATGTAACTAATTTTAGAAGACAAGAAAGAATACCAGAAAAGTACCTACATTATATAGTCATACGTCCTCCAATGATAAACTGATGTGCTTTCTGTCTCGTTTGTCTGTCAGATTTTTTATTGGTTGGATATTTAAGCAGCGTATCTAAAAAACGACTCAACAGGTTATAAATGTATGTAGCTAAAAGTTTGATTTGCAGAGTTTCTGGTGTAGATAATGACATCATGTAGGTTTTTTTTCACTTTACATTTTCACTTTGGTTTGCATACATAAGATGTTTGATATATATTTGGTTGACCTCCAAAAAAGTTAATAATTTGTTGTTTTTAAAACCTATATATGGCCTATTTTGCTTTTGTATAACTCCATGCTAACTTCCTTAGCATGGCCAATTTGATGTAAACTACCATAGTTGACACAATGAGCGATTGCATCTGAATTTTGACAACACGCATCACTAACATGATGAATTCAAATGGCCATAACCTCAGTGCTGAGTCTGAGTCACTTTAAGCTCTGCATAATTCACCCTTGAGTAAACCCCTAAATATATCAGGATTTAGATATTCGTCATGTTGTCTCACACTACTCTGGTGCTGATGCTGATCCAGATCCAGATGCAGATGCAGATTATTTTCTATTATTAGAATGTCTCTGCCTTCTGTTACCTTTGCCTTCTTATTTCCACAGTTTTATCCTCCTCTTAGTTGAATGTCTGTGCATTGTGTCTGTATAGTAAGATAACAATATCATGTAGCTTATCACACACTAACACACACTCACATGATGCCACAAAAACCTGAATGATACATTGATCCTCTCATTTTACATAATAAAAGCCTGTGGAGCAGACATAAAATAATACTATAAAGGAGAATTTATTGTAGGAACAGCAGAATATGAAGCAATTAATCATGTAAAAGTCACGTTATGAGGAAGAAAAAACAGAGAGACAAAAAGATAAGCAGAGAAACACATACAGAGAACAAACATTAACAAACAGATACACAAACTCAGATCTTTTTTCTGTAGGAATTATGAGACTGATGTCTCTATAGCAATCACTCACAGCTAAGTCCATCACCAAATAACCTATGATGTGTCCTCTCCGCGCCTCTCATCTGTAGGTCTCTGGAGAGTTGTTATTGTGTGTGTTGGTGTGTGTCCTCTCCTATCTCTTCTTCCCCTCTCTTCCTCTGTCTGGTCTTTTTTCTATTTCTTACTATTAAAATGGCTTTAGATATAAAGTGTCAAGGCAACACCAGGTGTGTGTGTGTGTGTGTGCGTGTGTGTGTGTGTGTGTGTGCCTGAATGCCTTGACATTTCATTGAATAGCTGACTGGTTGCCATGACAACACTGACTGGAATGAACACAATGCATACGTGTGTGTGTGTGTTTGTGTGTGTCAGTGCCGTTTGGGTCTAATTGACTGAGACTGAGAGTAGCATCTTATTCTATTCAACCTCCAGCCAAAATAAAATTAGAAATGTGTAACTGAATTTGGTCAAGGGCAAAGCAATATCTCCTGCATGCCTGCATGGGCACACAGGAGTATGAATAAATACACACATACATATGCACATATACAAAAAGAGTACATTCAAATGTGTGCATTTAAAATCACAAATCCTGCTTTTATTTTTCCTGGTATTGTTTTTGGTGAGAAACATTTACTGGAATGCTGAAACTTTAAAGGACCAGTGTGTACAATTTAATGGCATCTAAAGAGGTTCCAGATTGCAACCAATTGAATATCTGTTGCCCTCCCCATCCAAGCAAATAGGAGAACAGTGGCCACAAAACTCACACAAAACATAAAAGGCCTCCTCTAGAGCCGGTGTTTGGTTTGTCTATTCTGGGCTACTGTAGAAACATGGAAACATGTGCAACAAGTCAGGCTGCATGAAACAGGACCTGTTCCCTATGTAGATATAAAGGGCTCATTCTAAGGTGATGGAAACACAAGTCTTATTTTCAGATGATCATACACTAAATAAAACACATCAATATTATATTCCATTTCTGCCAGTAGAGCCCCCTAAATCTTATGCACTAGTCCTTTAAAATTCACCTGACTTAGAATAACTTTCTAAACTCATTATTGCTTTATCAGATTGCTGAATATCTTCCTGCAATCTAGCTAATTTGTTGTTGATATCTCGAATAGGTATCCACACAAGTGAAACATAATTTGTACACTGTTGTTAATGTTAAATATTACATTTCACATGCTGTGATTATAAAGTGGAAAATTGCTCTCCAAATAAACAAGCAAACAAACAAACAAACAAAAAAGGGCTCCAAAATCTAAAATACATAAGCAGAATCTACTCTGTGTTAAAGTTCAGATTTTCTTATATGTGGGCCTCAAAGTGTTAAATAAGTTGTTTTGACACCCAGAGCTCTAAGTCTTACAATTTTGGTTTGTCCCTGCAATGTAATACAGACAGATTAAAACTCTACTGTTATTCAGTGCTATTTAAACTGATTGAACAGCCGATGGCTTGTAAATAATTACACATACTGATTGTGAAGGAATCTGCAGCTCACAAGTTGTGTTACAATCTTTGCCATAACGGGACTGGAAAATGTGAGGCTTTGACACAGAGAGCTAAAGTGAATATATGATTTTGCCCTCAGTTTGAGTGTGTGGGTGGAACAGGTCGTGTGTGTTTCTCTGTGTGTATGAGAGGTCACGTGTGTGTGATTGATGGTATGTAATACGAGAAACACTGCACGGGTTTACTGGGTCATGTTGACGTCTTGCCTCTGTATATATGTGTACAAGGAGGACTGAGTGTTAGCTGAGGAAATAGCTGCAAACTGAGGATGTTTGTGTTTGTCCTCATTCTGACCAAATTAACTCTGAGATGGCTGTAGGTCAAATTGGTGTCATAATTAGGTTTTGATTATTAAGGATTATGAGTTAGGTATAGTTTTAGGGTTATGGGGGTTATCAGTGGTGGACCTTAACTAAAAGGATAGAAGTATAATCAGCTAAATGTACAGTAGTATCAAAAGTAAAAGTGTTCATAATACAGAAAAAAAAATGAGTCCTTTAAGTATTATATTATTTTATTATTGAATTATTATTACTGACTCCTGACACTCCAGAGGAAAGCTGTATGATAATCTGCAAGATGCTGTCGGTTTCATTTGTGAGTTTCTGTACTCAGGCACAGACACAGATGGCTGTATTGTAAACGTAGAGAGTGTGGCCTTCGAGTAAGAAAAGAAGATGTCTACTTGATTATGAATGAGCTGAATCACAGAGGGTATTCACAGAGGAAAAGGAAACATCTCCAGAGGCAGAATTACTTCTCAAAGCAGCCAAATTTCATCTGGCATATTGACTCTTATGATATACCCAAGACTTTCGTCCTTGTTTGACTTTACCGCTTTCTTCTGAAGAGAACTCTTGATCTAAAAAATCATTTAAGTTTACTTTCACTAATTACACAACCATGCCAGTTGAGCTGTAGTACTATATCAGCATACTTAATGCCCAGTTCAAAGTAGAATGTGGTGAGCTGATCCATATTGGGACATTGTGCTGGGAGTTGCTGAGTGAAAATAGAAATATGGCTCAGAAGGAATGGAAGATGAAAGTATTGCGAGATAATGCAAAAGTATAACGAGGGAATGCAAAAAAAAAAGATTACACTCACTAAGTAACCACTAACTCTAATTTCACTTATTTTTTTAGATAAAGACCGCTATTGGTCTTAAGTTGTCTCTATGACATGAGTTTTTTAAATGAGTTTTTCTTTATGTTTTATAACTGCAGTGTTTCACTCTGATATTGTGATTCATTTTGAGTATTATGTAGCTTGTAAGATTTGTTTTTATCTCAGTTAGTGTTTAATATTTAAATAAAGGTTACTGAATAAAATATATATCTCCTGCATAGCTGTCGAATGAATATACTGTAATAACACATTTCCCTCTGGAATGTAGCGAACTTCAAGTGCTCAAAAGTTGTATATACAGTTTGTTCCCTACAACTCAGAAATATTCATCTTTCCTTCTCTTTCCTTCAGTTGCATGTTTGAGCTTCGCTGTTCAGAATGATGTATGTGCAGAGTTTGACACTAGAAGGCTGAGTTCACATCCATCTGCTTAAAGTGGAAAGTTTCTCTGAGCACAGTGGAAATCTGAGTTTAAGGGACGGGCCTACAAGACTGATTTGTGACATCACAACTAGTTTGGAGCCAGTCATGATCCAGTATGAAACTTACACAAGTGTGATGTGGAGAGTGGGCTTTTTGATGAAGTAGGAGATATCTTGTGTCCACCAGGAAAACATTTGAAATGAAAAATAATTGCTTATTCATCGATTCTTGAATTTTTAATAATTGAATTTTGATGATTTTATATGTCTTAATACAGCAGAGTATTCAATTAAGCTTTGACAATTGACAGCTGTAAAAAACACCCCAAATGTCTTTTAATCTGAAATGTGATGACTTTTTCTTTAAGTGGCCCAAAATGCACACAAATTAAAATAATTTTGTGTACAGTATAGGTGCTACAAAATTTCGTCCATTTAGGCTGTTCTGGGCCATATTTTACCCATATGAATTGATTTGTATTTTTGTTAAATAAATCTTTTTAATAAGATAGTAGTTATGAGGATTTCTTTTTATGATGTAGCAGTGAAGACTGATGGCTCTAATGGTTATACAATAAACCCCACAGTCATTTTCAGTTTCAATAAAAATATATTTAAATCATTATTGCTATGTTACATTTTAATATCTTAAAACATGTCTTAAAACAGGATATGATATGTGTTTTTTCTAAATAGATCTATGGTTCATAGACACTTTTTATAAGGGGATTCTTAGTGTTAAAAATTACCCAGAACATACTGTGAGGGTGTAGAATATAAACAGTATGTAAGGGTTAAGTACAGTACCTGAGTAAATATAATTGATTGTTGATTTCCAGCACTGTGGAGGTTTGAGGAGAATGTCAAATTTAGAGTTCAAAAATATTTTTAATCTGACATGATTCTCAAGAAAAGACAAAAACAGAAAACCAACTCATGTTAACCCACTCTGTCTCTCTGTTAACCTGTCTCTAACAGTGTGCCTCTGTTTTTTCCTCTCGTTTAAGGTCAGCTTTTCCTTTTCTTCATCTTTCTTTTTCTCTCTTTCTCTTTCTGTCTTTTTCACTCCATCATTAACCTCCCACATTTGCAGTGGGTGCTTTGTGAAGTTCTCCATGTAATTATAGTCATTAGTCTGGGTTATATCAAGACACACACACACACACACACACACACACACACACACACACACACACACACACACACACACACACACACACACACACACACACACACACACACACACACACACACACACAATAGCTTTTCACACATGGAGGATTTGTTAGGCCAGATTTCTCTAACAGAGGATTAAAGACTTATTAAACCTTTACTGCTGCAGTGGAGAATTGTTGTATATAATGCACAGATCCATATACAGTACAGTGAAAGTGTATAAAGTGTAAAATGGTCAAATAATACAGATTTTCTGCTGCTTCAACATTGCCTTGTGGTATACAATTAATGTTATATTAAAAAAAGATTACATGCAATGTTTCTTAATATTTCCATCGTCTTCCAGCAGCTGGCATGTTTCCAGCTATGAATTATTTTGTTTCATTAAACACTGCTCATGAAGCAAATAGACGATTATGATTTTTTTGTATTTATGGACTACAGACACATTGCTAATGAGAAAGAGCTGAAATCTGAAGTTGATGTTGGTGTGGCTGGTATATATTTTTCAGCAGGTGTGGAAATTAAAACTGAAATAATTAGTTGATTAATTTGACTGTAGGAACATTAAAGCTGCTCTAATATCATTATCATATTATATTAATAAAATATTAATATATTATATGAATATGTGTATATGTATGCCAAGATCAAATTAGCATGTGCAATGAGAAAGGGATCACCTTGTAACAATCTTTTTGTGAATTCTGTCGGTTTTATCTCCTGTAACTTAACTGTTATGATTTACTCTTGGTGCTCTAATCAGTTGCATTTCCTGCAGGTGCAGTGCAGGTAACACTTGTCAACAAGCTCTAAAAAAGAAAACATTTGACACTACCTGCCTAGAGCTAGACAGCTGACATACAACGTTTGCAACTAGTTGGTGAAGAAACTGGGGCAGTTAGCAGCTAAAGAGCCAGATATTCCCTCAGGAGTTGGTGCAAAGCAAAACAGAGATACTGCACAAAAACACAACTCTAAACTAATGCCAGTGTTACTCTGTATCTGCTGAACTGTTTGCTAACACGTAGCCTCATTAACTTCACAAGTTGATAATATATCAGTGTTGTGTTGGCAGTTTTGTTGTCCAAGAGGCACAAATATAAATAAAAATCAATTAATGGAGGCATTATTTGCAACATTTTTGTTGACCACGTAATTGTTTAAGTGATTTTTTCATCACATCAAAATTGAACCAGTTCCTCTCAACAGTTGTTTTCTTACATTTTACAGATACAGTAGATAATGAAATGAATTATTTGTGAAAATAATCAGTAGATGAATCTATACTGCACATAATTATAAGCAGATACAGGTTAAATTCTTTGATTTCACATTTGTGAAAAAAGCACATCTGGAATAAAGCAATAAGGCAGCGTTTGGTTGGTCACACCGAGCCTGATAGCAGCCAGCAACATAACAAAAAAGCCACAGATTCTGAAAAACAATTAGCTTTCACAATATCTAACTTACGAACATGAACACGTCTTGTCCTGTACCTGAACTTGCTGAATAAGTCATCAAACAAACATTCATTGGGGTGTGCATCGTTAACATCTGTTAGAAGGCTGGATAACTCAGCTGCAGCACAACAACAGGTTACCATATCTGCAAATGTCACTTCAATCCAGTTAGACATTAGTTGGTTGTTGCTCTTCAAAACCCCTCTTAGAGACACACTGCCTGTCTTGTAACTTGTAGCCACAGTGGTTTGTTTACTTTATCTCCATACAGCATCACAGCAGCCACCCGGCAGTTAATGTCAATCATACATGAACATAACATGACATGTTGGCTGAGATCAAAAGAAGCATTTTCTGAAATTTTCCCAAAGACTTTTTTTCTTCATTCTAATAACACAAAACTATTAAGAATACATTTAAAAAACACATTGACATTATTTTTTACTGCAAAGAGGGATGATTAAATGTCATTTCAGTTGGACCTTAAAATGATGTATTTGATGGGTACCTGCTGTCTGTGATTACAGACATCGGAAAGTCACAAAAAAAACCCCTGAAAGTTAGGTCGTAAAAATCCTGCTTTGCATGCCAGACACTCAGATGGAAGTGATGTGTAACCGTTCAACCACCGGCTTGCTGTCAATCACGACTCATATCTGGAGGTGGGAAGCTCTACAGGCAGCCAGAGCATCTGCTGGTGGGTGTGGCCTCAGCAACCTCAACATTTCTCTGTCTGATCAGATCATATCTGCTCTGGGCGGAAACTCGTTTTAGCCTGCTGTTGCTCTTTTTCTGTGAGATGTTTGGAAAATGAGCATCGACTAAAAGGAAAAGTAAATAATAATTAATCCCCTTTTGTCCTCATGTAAACCTTTTCCAGGGCTGCTTTCTGTTCTAGGTCACTGCTTGTTCCACAGTTTGACTTTTTGGAGGCCATTCAAGATAAGGCTAATACAGACCATGTGAATGTAAATATTTAAGTGTGTGTTCAGATTTGTAGAGATTATGGGATAAACTAAGTGTATCTGTAGCGTATTTATGGGTAATCAGGCAAAGACAGGGAGAGCTGTAAACAGAGAGAGAGGAGTAGAGAAAAAGTGCTGAGAAACTAACTTCTATAGTCAACGTTGGCCTTGCTCCCAAGAAAGAAGATGCAGCTGGCAGTCAGGCCCTTCTTGTCTCCCCCCACCTGCTCAGCTTGCTCTGTTATTTGAATTCCATCAATGTGACAAGAAATAGAGCAAGCAAAAAGAGAAGGGCCATGGCTAACACGCACACAACGCCTACCAGGCATTTCTTGTGTCGCATTCAGTATTCACAGTATTCACTTTCATATTTGCAAATGAGCAGTACTACAAAAGCCTGCAGAGAGTAAGTGTAAAAATCAGCTGATTGTATGAATAATATATGACATTGTACAAATGACAACATGTCTTAGACTAAATGGCTTTATCACCAGAGAAACGCCTCACATTCAGGTTGCAAAATGACATCTTGGTCTCAATGAGACTTTCTGCATAAATTCTACTTAATTAAGGACTATAATATTCTGAGAGGGAATACTATACAATACTGTTTCATTCAATTCATCTTAAATGGCCAGTTTAGTGGCTTTTTTTTTTATCAACAACAGCCACTGAGAATGCAGAATCCATTAAGCCTGAATAAATGGTTTGAATTCTTCAGGTGTTCAATGTAAACCAATGTGTGTTACAGGTGCTCACAACAAAAAATATGCACAATCAGAAACCCAGGACTGTTTAATTAATTGGAGGCTTTTTTGTCTATGGATGGATGTCAAACTTAATCAAATATTATTGGTAATGCCAAAGATAACTCTGGTAGCTAGCATAAAGGTTGGATAATGTGAAAATGCAGTCAATAATGTAAAGTAGATTTCGAGAGTCAAAATCATCCTGAGGAAACGTTGTCATGGAAACTTCCTGTAATTAAATAATTTGATCAATGTGCACTGAGGTGCACGCACACACACAGTGGATTTACTGTACAATCAACAGGGGGCCAGGAAGGGCCAGGTCTCCAGATAACAGGATAAAGAGTGATATTGGATTTCATTCAGGCAGACACGTATTGGCCAGGGAGATAATCCTGTTTTCAGCTTGGTAACAGTGGATGTGAGCATCAATGTGTCTGCATTTTCCTGGGATCATTTCCAAGACATAAACAACAACAATGTTGCCATGACCAGAAATCACCGATTCAATCATAGACTCAGACACTCAAGGATGCTTCATGGACAGTGTGAGTGTCAAGCAGCTTCAACCTTCACTTCATTTCATTGAGACACAGAGAGTGGAGGGCTTTCTCTATCAATGCTGAGTTCCATCCTGTTGGTATTGTTTTTTTCTTTTGATTGATGAACAACTTGAAAATCTGCTCTTGTGACTGACTACACTCCAGTCACTTTGTGCAGCTCCTCCTGCTTTCATTCCCATCCACTGCAAAACAGCAAATTTTTACAATTAACTTGAAATAGCTTCTCGGCCTCCATATTTGACAATATTGTGGTGAATTAATTCTATTTTATGCAAATGTATTTTTGTAATTTACAGGCCCTGCTGTAGAAATACAGCAGGCGCTGGCACTGGAGTTTACCTGTTTCATGTTTTCAGTAGAGACAAGCACATGTTGCCTTTTCTGATTTATCTCATTTTCACAGTCTGGTGTCTGGTTTATCTCATACCAAATTAACCAGACTGATTTCCAAGGAAGATTGCTTTCTTAAGTTAGGTCAAACACATCATAGAGCCACCATCACATCAGTTCCCTCAACAAAAGAAACCCCTTGTTCAATGTACCATGCAGTTCTTTTTGTTTTTTGTTTTTTTAAATCATTTTTGCAAATGGTAACTAATTCATTACAACCCAAACAATAGAGAAGATAATAATGTTTTGGCTGTGTCTGTCCCGTAGGTACCTTCATCTCAGCATTCACAGTGCTGTGTGGAGCTCGCAGCGAGCTGATCTCTGAGCGAGGTGTGTGCTGCGTGTTCTGGCTCAACGTGGCGGCGGCCTTCATCCAGATACTGACAGCTGTTATCATGGTCGGATGGATAATGAGCATCTTCTGGGGAATGGACATGGTCATCCTGGCAAGTCAGTACTTGTCCTGCTGTGTTTACCTTTCTGTTTTACAGTCTTTGTTTCTTTTCTGTTCTCTTCACCTCTCTTTTTTGTCTTGTCTACTCTTCTTTGTCTGTCTCACACATGGCATGCAATGGGTAGCTGAGGTCACACAGTTGATCTAAATAAGCAACAATGTCTAAGCCAAACATTTAGGTACATTGGTGTAATGGAAAGGTCAGGGTTAGGGTAACCACAGAGTGCAGTGGGAAAGAGACTGCAATAATTATGTTAGTTATATGTTAAAGTTATCTGTAACTTTTCTCACATGACAGTTAAATATGTAATGTGTGTTTTTAGTAAAATATTTAAAGTCAGGTGATATCTTATCTTTCATAATATTTGACAATTAGGATATGTGTAGCCAAAGCCTGATATAGCTTATTCATCTGTGTCAGACCTACATTTATTGCATCAATCCCACACACACTATTATTGTGAAGCTGTAAATGCTTTATGGTTCAGTAAAAAAAAAAACAGTCTCTGACTAATCTAGAAAATGATTAGCTTTTATTTAAGAATGAGAAACTGTTTTCAAATAATATATTTCCAGTTTTTAAGATTATTACCACAAGACTAAAAAATAGTACAGGATCCTAACATTTATCTGTATAATCAGTGCAGCATGATGAGAAGTTAAACCACTGGAGGTCAGCAAAAACAAGACTTTAGGTGGTTAAACAGGACATAACATGCTTTTTGTGATTCATTGTTATTTTCATACTGTTATGATGTGGTATGTTGATGTTAAGCATGGAGGTGAACTTATGTAGAAATGCTTTTTGTAAGATATAAGTCCAGGGCCTCAGACCATGGTGTTTTCCTCTACTTTTTCCTCCCATCAAACTGACGTCTGTTCACATTTTTAGAAACGAAAAGAAAAAGAAGTCAACTGTTTGTTTAAGTCTGCTGAGAGGCATCGTTTTGGAAGCTGGCCAATCAGAACAGAGTAGGTTCATTGGGAAGGGGGCATTAATGAGGCTTAAAGAGACAGGAGGTAAAATGGACTATTTCAGACAGAGGCTGAACTGAGAGGCTGCATACAGGGTCAGTATAAGATAAATTGTCATGCCAAGATATTCTAGGAGAGCCACAGAATATAAATATAGACCTGGAAATATGCATGTGTCCCCTTTAAAAGATTTACCATAGGATCCAGTGGGCTTGGGGCTGACAGCCATGCAGAACACCCAAGATGAAGTAGCTGACAATAACAAAGATATGGAGCATTGCAAGCATTATATAGCCTATATATATGTTCCATATCTTTGTTATTGCCAACTAGTTCATTTTGGATGTGTTGTGCATGGCTGTCAGCACAAGGCCCACTGGATCCTATGGTCAATCTTTTAAAGGGGGTAGAGAGGGCTTCAAAAGTCTGACACCACTTTCCTCATTCAAGTGAATGGGAATGAAAGAAAAATTAGAGGATGGGTAATCTTAACAAGTCGTTTTACAAATACATTTTAAAACTGCAAACACACACACGCACACACACACACACACACACACACACACACACACACACACACACAGAGTCTCTGTTCTCCTCATTGTACCAAGGCAGCCTTTGAACTACCACAGCCCTGCCTGCTTTGTGCCTGTATGACTGTGTGCATGTGAGGTAATTGCTGCCTGTGTGCCCAGCCAAATGTGTTTGATACGTACATGCTTGCAGGAATCTGAGTGTGTTTGTATGTGTGAGGTACAGTAATTGTGTGTGTGGGTGTGAGCAGCCCCCCTGGCATGTATTGTTCACCGCTCCCTGCTGCTTTCTCGGCCTCTGGGCGCACGTCTTCTTGCACTATCTATTCAACTGTTGCTGCTAAAATCCATACTCCTGTTAGCCCTCTCAACTCCCAGCTTATTGAATATTTATATTGAATATGAAAACAATTATCCTGTTAGTGTAGCTATGCTTTTCGAGAAACCGGTGCTGATTATTTATCAGTTAAGATCAATTATTACTTGACTATTCACAAACATAATGGATGTCTTTGTAGCTTAAGGATTTAAGCTCTTATTCAGTTATTCCCTCTTTCTTCCTGCAAAAAGTGAATCACTCTGGTAATGTGGCATGTGGCATCATTCCTCTGTAATGAGCCTGTGTTGCGTATGATCAATTTATTCTTTGTCATACTACAATCTCTCTACAAACACCCCCCTCTCTCTGCTCTTTTCTCCCCCGCTCCCTTTCTCTCTTTCTCCATCTAATGATCGTGGTATTATCTTCCTCCCACTGATCGCCTTCCTTCTGCCTCCCTCTCTATTTAATGATTGTTCCTATTTGATCTTGCCATATCCCTCTCTTGTGTTCCCTCACACTATTCCTCCCACTCTCTGTCCGCCCTCCCGTCTCCCTGTCCGCCTTATTCTTCTTCAGTTTTCAGTTTTACTCGCACTGTCTCCCTCCATTCCTGTCTCCACATTCCTGTTTATTGATCCAGTGAACCTAGGTTGAATGATTGTATTTCTGTTCATTTGATCTTGTAATTTATATGTATCAATGCAAGGTCAGCTCATGTTGAAAGAGAGTTGCTGTTTTACCTCTTTTTGAACAAAAACTGTATACTGAATAGTAAATAATAATCAAGCAATTAAGATTATCATCCCTAACATGTTGTTCTCTTTTCCCTTTGCTCTCCTGCTCCAACTCAAGTTTCTGAAGGTAGGTGTTTCTTTTTCATTCACTCACTAACAACAGTTCCCCAGTGAATGGATACAGCAGACACACTGTAGTAAATCGTCAGCTTGACTAAATTTAACACAGATAATGAGATATCTAAACCAAATAACCACATTTCCCAGGCTCAGAAATACTTAAAAAAACAAACAATAATTCAAAACTTTCTCATGATCTTTCATCTGGACTGTTCAGGAACAACAAAATATGAGAAGCAAAGTTCATTCTCGGCTTTGGAAATAACATTATGACAACACAATTCCCAAATCCGCTTTTAAACTTTTAAACATACCACAAGAAAGGATGTCATGGAGACGACAAGCTCACTCAGTGGCTCAGATTTCATCCCTAGTACTTTTAGTATTTCTCATCCATGTTGACTTAAAAGTTAAGATCAAAGTTCATTCTTGATGTCGGAAGAAGTAGCATGACAAAGAAAAAAAAATCCCAACTCAAGGGTGGCTTATTAGCCTTTCAAGAACCTAAAACAACATCTCACATTATTCATCAGTGGATGGAGTTTGTGCAGCTACTTCATCTGCTGATTAGAGCATACTGTAATAACTTCATCCACTGATGAAGACAGTGTTTTTCAGTTGAAAGCTATAGAAAAAGCTAAAAATAATTGCACCAATCAATGAACAATAGAAAGTGGTTTACATGTAAGGATACTCAAAGGGGTCCCAAGAGAATTATGAAGTGGCATAAGATGATTAGAGAGATAAGAATGAAAAAAAAATACATTAAAAATATGCATCTTTGCATTTTTATGTTACTTTGCTTATACTTGTTAAATGCTGGATATATTGATCTCATTGTTGTCTCCAAACTCTCTGAGAAGGAAAAATCATTCTTTGGTTGAACAATCAGATTTCATGCCATGAGACCATAACCTGTGATGGGGTGAAAAGTGGATGCTGCTTCATTTAAATAGTCCCAAGCCAAAGAAAATTGTGAAACCAATACATTAAATGATGTGATTGACCTCCACTCAAAACTTGGTGGATAATTAACAAGAAATTATATTTTTGCTGAGTTTTTGTTTGAAAACTAAACTAAAAAGAACAAATTCCTGTCTATGAGAGTCATAAGAGGACCAGAGAGGTCATATCATTGAAATAACATCTGTCCTAGCCAAATGTCTGTTGATCCACACCAGATCACAATGCATGAAGCAAAAACTGTTGGCTTGCTTTGGAAGGCTACATGATTTTTTGTTTATAGACATGTTAGCTCATTCATAGTTTTTGTTATGAATCACTCATGGAGCATTTCCAATTCTTGGCCCCATAATGTAAACTAGAAGAGTATTATTTGCCATTTTGTGAAAGCTGGAGTAATGACTAAACCTGCCCAGCCAAAACTACAAGCAACTACAAGGAACTTCCATTTTGGTTTGATTTTGGTGGCCTCTGTGGACAAAAGTAGTAGTGTTTCCCAAAATGAAGCACCACCACCTTGTGTCAAAAAGATCTTGATCTGGATAGTGCATGTATTTGGTTTCAAAGCAAGTGAAAGAAAGAGTTTTTATTTTTAGCGTCTTAACTTTATACAAACTACTGTCGAGTGCCTGATGCTGTTAGCTACATTAAATTAGCCACAGTTTTAGCTAGCTTTATTTTAGCCTCCAACCTGAATTCATATATTGATGTAAACCATGTCTAGCAATGTATTTCATAATCAAAATAGACACATTACATACCTGTCTTAGAGGAAGAAGGCCAATTCAGGACCTGTTGAATGAGCGAGATTGACTCGTATTTTCACCAATGCTCTATAAATGTCCGTTTTAACTTTTTTTGTTGTTTTGTTAGCAGGTTAATTATTTTTCTTTTTACTGATCCTACAACAAATGGGTTTTTAGGTCTGTGTGCTGGGACAGGCATTTAGAATAACTATATAGAAATAGCCAATTGTTTTACTGATGGTCTCATTTGGGTCATATAGAGGCATCACTAATAAATTGAGTCTGTTTCATAACCAGTCAAAAACTCCTTGTAGTTGCTTTAATAAAGCCTTAGCTCTTAATCCTTCAGCCTAGCTCCATTTTGCCACAATCTGTGCTTCAATCTGCTCAATTGAATCAAACAGAGAAATGTTATTACTGTCAAATGTTCAAAATAAATGAACATAAAATTGTAATTGCATTTAGCTCTTGGAAAAACCATAAAGACATACAATAGTTTACTGTACAAAGGGCAGCTTTACAAGCAGTCATGTCTTTCTCTTTTCTCTCCCGTTTGTGTGCACTTCATCCACTTCCTCAGGCTGTAGAGACCAGGGTGTTCCTCAAGACGTCTGAGAGAGGTCGCTCTGATGTTAAGCTGATGGATCACATGGACAGTTTGACCTCTTTAACCCCTGACGCCTGATGTTAAGCTTTGTGATGACCTGTAGCTGCCTGTCTTTCAAACACTGGACAACAGAGAGAGGCAGAGACACAATGAAAACAAATAAGCTTATGGAAAAAGGAAGAAAGAAAAAAATGTCTGGCAACTCCATCAACAAAATGTTTTCTTGGTTGTAGCTGATTGGCTTATACCAGGCCATGAGGTTAAGGGTGCAGGACAAAAAAGAGTCACCAGAGATATGATGGATAAGGAAAACAATGTGTTTGTATTTTCTTGAGTAATTATAACAGTTATTTTTGAGATTTTTTATTTAATCTTTTTGACTACAAACATATGTCAGACTACTTATTTGTTACATAATATGATTAAGTAAATGAAGGATGAGGGATGTTGGCATGACGGTGTAAGAAAACTCACATACTGGTTAGCAATTTCTGTATCCCTGGCTTGTGAATTTTGTCAGAGTCCAGTTGGAATTACATGAAATCTAAAAAAGACCATTTCAGCAAATATCTACAATGTTGCTATGAGAGGTGTATTCAGCTTAAATAATGCATTTAATATCACAGCAGTGTTTCCAATAGCTGCTTGGTTCAGTTGCCACTTCACTCAAAACTAATTTATTAGATTGTGTCAATGATATAAGACTGACTTTGTTCATTTTCAGGTTGTTTTCATTTCTTTTCCAGTACAGTTTGTGCTTTAATATTGACACTAATGTGAAACTTTCACTGTTCAGGGTCTTACATCTTCTTTAAAATGTCAGGAAAAACTGTGTTTACTTGTAGAAATAAACAGAGCTGTACACATTATTCATATTTAAAGTAATCACAATGACTCCCGACTATATTAGACTCTCAGAATTTGCGATTATTCAAGCAATGGCTCTGGAGTGTGTTATGATCAAACTTCTCTATAAATGCCTCAGAGACCTGGTATTCATTATATTAAGTTTGAATGATAACTATAATGAATAATTGGGGATCCATTAATTATCCTTGTAGGTGCAATATCTTTCTTTCCATGCAGTGATTCGTGGGTAAACACCTTTTCACATGATGTGAGCATCATAGAAGTTATATGAATGTGTGGAAAATGATTCATCCCTCCCGATAATTATATCTGATTTGAATTTTGGTACCTTTCAAATGTGTAAATCACATGTGATTATAGTGTTGCATCTAATTAACATCTCAACATATCTGTATACAAGGGTACAATTACAGTTATGTCATTCCAGCTTGTGACTGGGGTAATAGTTTGAACAGCAATCTTTGCCTTTTAAAAAAAAAACATTTATTTTACTGTCAGTCCAAAATTCACAGAGGACATCGTGAACTCCAGTAGAGATATTTATCTTAAAATCAGAAAGTCTCTGAGGTTGTTTAATTCACTGTTTTGTGCTGAGTACACAGCCAAATGTGAGTGTGTACATTGTGGGTGTTTGTGTGATTGTATAGTTTAGTTTTTATTTAAACTTACTGTATATACAGACACATAAAACCAGGTGATGGACATAAAACGGATGTGACAGGAGAGGTCAAGAAGCCATATGCTCATACAATGGATCCCCCCTAAACTTAACAAAAATAATTAATATATAGCATAGTTGAGTGTGCAATATTGACATATATATAATGATTATAATGTAGGAGGGTCTGTAAAGGGTGACTTTGCATAGTGAAATGCACAACTAATGTTTTAAAATAGTATTATGTATGAAAAGAAGAGTCAGAACCATCCTTGAAATACATTTAAACTAGGCCTTGTATACTACATCAACTCTCTCAAGCTCTCTATCATTGGCTTATTTTCTTGAAAAATATCCAAGAGTTTCAAAGTTCAAAGAGCCTGCAACAAAAACAATTGCAGTACTTAACTAGCCCAGCAGGGATTAACTATACAACACTGATGGTAACTGAAATGCATTTTTCTCTCATGATGTAATTTGTGACAGATCCAGCACATGTGATACAGCCTTGCCGGAGAAATGTGGAGATAGATCTATTTATGGTAAAATCATATTGGTCGTGCCTCTACACAAATCACATTTCATGACACCTTTGTTACAGCCTGTTCATACTGGGATGTTACTCTCTTTTTCATTTCACTGTCTTCTGGTGGGTTTTTGTTTTTTCCTAATTATTATTCAAGTAGGTTTAAATGATCTTTGATTTCTTAGCTAATTACAGTACTACTGTATTTTGGATAACAACACCAATGTTTTTTATGTTTTGACTATGTATATGTTGTACAGTGTTGTGTTGGAAAGATGATGATACTAATGTTATAATGATGCCTTATGGTACAAATGACCAGTGTTCTCCCTACCTGTCTTTTTTGTAGCAGTGGTGCTGGAGTTTGATTTCTCTGTTTGGGATCTTAAGTAACAGTTATTCAGACATTGTATCAAAATGAAGTTTCAGATTTAAACACCGACTCCCCATATTTATGTTTTGGGGGGGAAATACTGACTAACTGTTTTTATGTGGTGGTGTTGTGCTGGCTTTTCGATTGTAGACTAAACATACTGCCATCTACAGCAATCTGCATGCCCATTTTTGGTGTCAACTGACTGTGTAGAGTAACACACAAACAAGTACAGTACATAAATAACTCTACGATTGTAGCTTAATTCTGTGACTTTGCAACATTGGTTTTTATTTAAAGCTGTTTGGGGTGACTGATGCAAAATCTTGCAATTAAAAACGTTTTGGTTGTTATTACTTGTGACTGAGTGGTGCATATTTGTAATTTAATTTGAAACATAATTAGTCTTAATCATTGGGCACAGTTATCTATGGGCATATGTATGTAGATCAATTAAACAATCAATCAATCTTTATTTATATAGTGCCAAATCACAACAAAAGTCATCTGAAGATATTCGTTTCCAGTAACCAAAACAAACACCTAGAACCTCAAGGATTCGTCAGAAGTCAGTGTGGTAGGAGAGAAATAGCCTGTTTCCTGCGCTCCAGCTGGGTGAATGATTTATCCTCTCAGCCAGAGAGACATGAGCAGATTGTTTACTCTTTGAAACTGGGGAATGCTGCTGTCACTGTTTTTCATGGCAAAATATTCTGCAATCACAGAGTAGCACATACCCATGTAGGAATCTGTATTTGCACACTTTATGTAAATAAATGTGTGAATTCACATCAAACTCACAAATACATATACTTTGTATAGTATATAGTATGGGTACTGAGTTTGGCACAGATGACAACATGAAAATTGCAATTGTAGTGGCCTAATTTTGAGATCATGCATGATTCGATTTAACCTTTCATAAAATGGGTCAAACTAGCCACTAGCTTCTTTGCCTAAATAGCTTCAACTTTATTCCATAATATTTTATCTGACTGTAAGATAAAAATGCTCCATGCCTACATGATAAACTGGCCCGTTTCCTAAGGATACAGTAGTAGGAAGCCTCAGTAACTTAGTTTGGACTCAATCTGCAGTAATGTGGCAAGTTCAGCTTCATTTGGCAAGAAATTTGAATATTTGAAGCATTTGTGCCATTTCAGGTACTATCAGCAGATAGTGTGAATAGCAAGTTGACAATGACTCATTTAGTGACAAGCTCTCAAGTAAAACTGGCATGTCTTAACAACTTCACAGCTCTGCTTCCACACAGTTCAGGTTTCTTAAATTAAAGTCAGTTCACTAACAAGACCTCGCTGTTTGAACGGTACATACAAAATAGTTTGATTTGATGGACAGTTGGATGAGGGTCATGTATAGTGGGATGACTGAGGGTCTAGAGGGGAGGAGAAATTTAAAAATGCTAGTCTATTAGAGTTTAGACTTTATTGTCCCCAAGAGTTTAGTGAACTTGTGGGATCACAGTAGCTGCCAGTGTCTAGCTTTCTGAAAAATGCTGTTCTAATAGATTTATGACTTGACTTGTGATCAACAACTAAATATATAACTACAGTATAACATCATGTGATATTTTTTCCCATATTCCCATTAATTATATAGGTAGACACAGGTGATTGAATGCGGGAGAGAGGTCTGGCCTTTAGCTTGAAGGGACAGAGGTGTACTTCATGAGTCCTGTTTCACTAAAACTCTATAAAAACCTGTTTCCATTTCCACAGCAATATTAAAAAAATAGTCCCATCTAACCGTCTGTCCAGGGATGCCCATGAGGTGATGATGAAAATGAAAATGAAAATGAAGAAGACAATTTAAATCACACTGAATAAAAACCAGTAAAGTTAGTGCAAGTGCAAGTGCCTTTAAGGACTGTGCTTAGAGTTGCTGACTGTCCTCTCTCACCAAATAAGGATTTGTCACCACTTGGTCTTTCTGACCCTTCACTCCCTACCATCCTCTCAGCAGTGTAAACACAACCAGAGTTAAGTTGTTTCCATCTCTGCTCAGCAAGTTGCAATGTCAAAACACATTCAGGTCACCAAGATGTAGTGCAGTGACAATGCCAGTTAGAAACCATTTTCCACCTCAGTCAGTGAGTCAACAGCCCGGGCTCATAAAATATCACAAAGTAATCACAAAGTAATCACAAAGTATTTACAAGAAAATGTCCTTTAAACTATTTAAGACCTGATCTCGTGGTTAAGATATTCTGAAGGCAGCCAATATCTCTCAGAGAGCCGGCTGGGAGTCAAATGTGGTTAGTGGAATAGTTTTAGAACATTTACTCTGGGAAAACAGCAGATGGCATTTGACTCAAATTAATAAAATTGCTCTAGGGAAGCTATAAATCCTGGCAATGTGAAGTATACTCATGTTATGTCTGTCACACCAGTAATCTACAGAATTCATGCAGGATATTTAGATTAATTAGTTTATACAACCTCAAAAGTACAGTTTCGAGTATGTGAGCATAGATGTGAATAAAGCATCTGCTATGAGTATGAGTTTGCACCCAGTGAATGACCATTGTTGTTTTGTGTACTCATCTCTCATTCTAATTTCTCTCACCTCGGCTCATAGAATATAATCTAATGAAGCAGAAATTACATTACATGGCATACAGTGCATGTAGCCAGCTGAGTTTCATATGATTATTTGGCTGGTTTCGACTGGTTATGCTTCACCTTTGCTTAGTATTTCAGCAATTGCTCCGCTGGTTGGAAAGACAACAGTGCCACCTGCTGGCTGTCGAGGTGCATCACAACATGCTGTAGGCAACTGAAAGAAAGTGGTGGTGGGGGGGTTTGTGTGTAGGATTTTACAAGCACCGACTCAAAGTATGGCAGGAAAGAGAGGAGAGGAGTGTGTTAGTATCTATCCACATGCACTCACCACTTGCTTGTCTGCGTGTGAGTAGTGCCACGATTCATTGGCCAGGATATTAAAGTGCGTACGTGTAGATGTGGTGAATATTTGTGTGTGTGTGTGTATGTGTGCACATTTTTCCCAGGCTCTCTACCACTTCCTCCTCTCCTGGCCAAGGCCTTGCTAAATAAGGAAGGCAAACTCTAACTCTCTCTCACTACTGTATGTTCTCTTTTTCCCTTTCCAAACACACATTAAAACCTCATAGCTAGGATGCATGGTTGAAAGCTGGTAGTGCATACATTAAGATTTATGTTTTTTCTGCAGCACTGACACATTTTTCTACGATCATAAGTATTAAGACCACACACAAAACCACAAGGAGCCACATTACAAGTATAGATCAAACATTTACTCTTTTCCAAACAATATCTTTAGTAAAGAATGCATTTTATTAGAAAATTTAAACCACCTTTAATCGAGTCTTGATATGAAATATAAAGAAAAAGATTTCTAGTCTCACTGGCAACTTCAGGCACCTCAGTTTTTTGTTTTTCTTTCAGCTTCAAATCACCAACCAGACCATTATAACTGTATTCACACAGCAGAGTACAGAGGACTTTCACACACACCAGCCAGGTGACGGAGGATTTTGCACCCAAGAAGGCGTGGAGAGATTACCGACTTGTGGGAGCGAGGTGAGCCCACAAGCCGGGCTTGTGCGATATCAGCATGAGCCTCTTCCATCCCGGCAGTTCATTAACATTCATGACAGGCCCAGTGTCGCTGTCAGACTTTATCTTCTTTAAGAGAGCAACAAGGATCCATGTGGTTTCATTTCACGTTTTACGATTGCTTACTACAAATCAGGCTGCGGTACTAAGAGAACTGAGTCTAGTTATTTCAGACCAAATTAAAACTGAAATTCTGAGCCACAGTGTTCACTTTTTTGTTATTTATCAGCTGGAATTATGGAAAGACTGTACCATATGTTTAAAGGAAAAAATCAGGTACAACAGTCGATAGGACAAAAAGAAGAAAACTGTCTATTACCAGAGACACTGGGTAAAACTATGCTTCAACCTGAGGTTCATTAAAACATATAGATACTGGAGGTCTTGTTCATGGTCACTTGAAACAAATCTTTTGAACCTACAACAAACTTTCTACTCAAAGTAAAAGCTATTGAGAGCAACCAGATAAATGAAAGCATTCATCACTGTAGCTAATGAATCTGAACTTGATTGCTTGGCAAAATTTCGACTTAAACAGTGAATCTGTCTTTTATTGCTACATTTTATCTGGTTTCTAACTTTACAAGTCTGAGTTATTCATGTGTAGAAAAATCAAATTTCATTGACAACATTCAGTATTCAGAGAGAAGGTTGACAAAAACAATAAAAGCCAGACACGTTGGTCAACACTAACTGTGACTGATATTGCCCATATACAGTAATAACCCCATTATTTCATAACTTTGGATTTACATTAAAAGTTCAGTCCTCTTTCTTCATACTATCAACATCTCATGTTACCACCAACGACATTTCTGGCCAACCAGAGAGTTAATATGATTATCAACAAATTCAACAAAACACAGCAAAACAACATAAGAGAAAAGATAAAATTCCTACCCTTTTACATTCATGTTACACCTAAACAAAACAAGGCTTTTTTCTCTCTCTATCTCTGCTTACATCTACTTCCCACTTCTTCTCAGTCTGTCCTCTGTTACGGCCATATATAGGTAAGAGTTTGTCCTTAAAGCGGTACTAAGGCTGTGCTGCTGCTCCCTCTTTCAAACTAAGAAATGGTGAATATAAATATGTGTAGGTGCCTTTCAAAACCTCATTGTTGTGGGATGCCATAACAGGAAAGATACGCTTGTTCTCAATGACAATTAAAGGAGGGTTACATGGCCTCTTCTTGAACTGTTTTATCTGCAGCTCTGCAGCGTCAAACCCCGACTTCACCACCTTGCTGTTGGCCCCAGGACCTGTCCATCAAACCGCCTGATATTTGGAACTGGCTCATGCTTAAAGAGAGGGTGGTGTGCGGCCTTCCCAATAGTTTTTATATGTTGTTTCGAACATATCCTTGCATCTCAACTTTGCATTCAGCCGGGAGCAGATGAGGAACGAGCCGCCCATCTTGCGGTGCAGCGAATACGTCTCCTCAGGAGGCGGGGTTAGCCGATGTCTGAGCATCACAGGGATGAGGTTGTGGATTCTCTCTGTGGTGGACTGGGAACCAAAGTCAAAAGGCTCTTGGGAAGCGAAGGCCTCACCAAGGATCATCACTGCATCCACATGAGCGTTCATCATCGCCTGAACATGGAAAGTGGAGGATAGACTGCATGACCAACTGCACTTTTATGGACCTTTTTCAGCAAGCTCATTTTCCAGGGTATGCCAATGCCAAAATTCACAGCCATGGGTTGCAGGGGTGGAACAGTTCATTAAAAAAATCTGTCCCGTTCAGTACACTTGTCACAGTTCAGGGCATGTGTGTATTGTTTGGTTTGTTCGGTTCATGACGCGCAACGTGCCAGTAACCCAGTGAAGTTTTTTTTTTTTTTTTCATTTGGCACGAGGCAGAGGCATTATATTTTTATACATGGGACCTATGAAGGATGGAGGCATTACATTATTATACGTGGGACCTATGAAGGATGGAGGCTTTTGCTCCGTGCCGAGCTTTCCTACAGTACGAACATCGGCAGCTACTGACCTGAGAGAGCCTCACCATCTCCAGATGCAGGTTGATTATAGCAAAGCAGCCAAATTACACAATAACACAAATGGTAGGCTACACAAACATCTGTAGACCCAAAATATCTCTATAAAGTAAATATCTATAGACTTTTTTTTATTAGCAAGGCAGTTGATCAGTTATGAATAAATGATCCCATTTTATGTTGACGTGTGACCTTGATCTCCTAAGGAGATTATTATTATTATTATTATTATTATTATTATTATCATCATTCCATATGCCACAGGCGGATTTGAGCAGCATTAATAAAACAGTTTCCTTTGGTGTTTTTCTCTTTTATCCTGCAGTGTGCTTATTGAAATAGGTTATATAATGTAGCCTGGGATAAGTTCTCCAGGGGTAATCCTGGACCCCAGCCTGTGTTCACACTGTCAGTCTGTGTAAAATAATGTTAATTCGTCTGAGGCATTAATTTAAAAGTTTCCTTGAGACATGACTGTTAGTTAGTGTTAAACTACTAAGGATTTTTATTTATTAATCTGTATTGCTCTCTTGCCTTGATGACGTCATCCATTCTAAAAATATGAGAAAGAAAGTGTAAAACCACTCAGAAAAGAACAACATTAACCAAACCGAACCGAAAACCGTGACCCCAAAACTGTGATATGAACCGAACCGTGGGCTTTGTGAACCGTTCCACCCCTAATGGTTTGTGATATAAAGCAAACAGAGATACAAAGAGGTGTTTACCTTGGACTCGTACCCAGTCAGGAACTTCATCTCAATAGATTTCTTCAGAACTCCTTCTCTGTCACCAACAGCAGCTGACCGGATGATCTACAATCACAGATAGGTCATGAATGTCAATATTGTTTCCATTATCCAAAAGTTGGTTCTGACTTAACAGCATGCTTTTCAAAACTAAGATTCATTGTGGGACAAGTTACACTATAAATTACACAAACTACTGTGTGTTTCCACCTTAGATTACAAAAGGTCTTCTGCAACAAAACAAAAGTGTTTGCTCAACTTTTTAATAAATAATTGAAGCTTTGCTCAACTTTTTAATAAATAATTGAAGCTTTGTGTTACCTAACAATCTGTTCTAAGCTATTAATAAACATAATTAATTTTGATCATTGTTTTATACAAAATTAAACTACAAATTAAGGAGAGTATGGATGGATAATACAGATTTAACAAGATAGCAGGTTCAATTGTGTGAAGCTGTAATTTAAATAAACCTTTTTCGGTATTCATTATTATGTGGTAATAATGGAATACATGCAATTGCATGATAATAAAGTTGATAGGTCTTACCTCTATGTAGAGATCGGTGAAACTTAGATCAAATCCTCTGGTGGCTCCAAAGTCCAACAGTGCCACCTAGAGAGAGACAAAGCAATGATCAATTATGACCTTCATTATTCTCAAATCTTAATGACCTATCATTGTTCTGAGTATTAGTTGTTGTTATTGTTTAGACCGAAGAGAGACTCACCTTGTGCGTCTGTGGATCATAGAAGAAGTTAGACCAGTTTGGGTCCGTCTGCATGAACCTGAACTCAAACAGCTCTCTGAGGCACAACAACAAGATGTTCTCACAGATCTGAAACAGACACAAAGCTATATAAATCCTATGGTTGCTCACTAGTGTTAATAATATAGTAATTTGGGTCATTTCAAAAGCCCCAATTGCCACTGAAATTCAATGCACTGAGGTCAACTAGGAAGACAGGAGAAACATTAAGGGCTGAGGAGGGCAGGGATATGTGGGAGGGAACAAGAGCAAAGGGAAGAAAGCTGGTGGGAGCAGATGCAGCTCCCTTTCCTGCCACTAGAGGTCCCTCCAGCTATCCATATATTAAAGTTAGTACAAGGAACTTTAATTTTGTGTTGCAGCCCCTGTGGACAAAAGTGGTAGTGCTTTCCCAGAGTGAAGACTATTTCCCATGAGCACTAGGTACCATGAGGTAATGATTCTATTTGTGGCTATTTAAGGTTAATAACTCTAGTTCATTTGACCACCGCTGCTCTCTCTCTTTTTTCTCTCTCCCTGTTCACTCATGCTCTCTCTCATCTCTTTTAAAATTAATTAGGAAGTCGATAACAGGTCTAACTACTTTTAACAACGATATAAGTCCACCACTCATTGGAGTTATGTATTTGTGTTCCCTCATGGTACAATGTAATGTAAACAAAGGCTTTTTCAATCTGCGTGCTATAAATCGCTTTGTCTGATTTCACAGGGAAAATGACCCAGTGGCACGCACTTAGAATATCAATATTGAAATAGTCAAACTTCTCACTGATGGTCTTGTTTGCTTATGTGGGTCATACTGTATAGAGGCATCATGAGACCATTTTTAAAAACCATTTAAAAGTTCTTTGAAGTAACCTTAATTCATCTCCCATGCTTCTGAACTCATATACTTGTGTCTTTCTTCCCAGCTCACAGCACACATTAGGTCAGTTACATTTCTATCAATTCGTCCATTAGTCACACCTCTTCCTTCAGCTCCTGTGAGAGATTCTCCGCCTGGTCCAGGGGAAACCCAGGGACAAGCTCAGTGGTCAGAACATGGCTGCCGCTCAGCTCATCGATCACCTCTGGCACATAGAAGAATGGATGGTCCTTCAATAGCTCCCTGGATCAGACAGATGAATAGATACAAATACATAAAGGAGATAAGGAGGGTAATCCATACTATCAAATCCATCTAGTTGACTGGCAACAGGAAAAAAAAACTTTCTAGATTGTGGTTGACACACTCGGATACTTGCAACATATAGCTCACCTAAATTTCTTTGCACACCGGGCTTCTCTGATATAGTCACACTCCAGTGCTAGCTCTCTTCTCATCACATCTATCATGTGCTCTGGAAACAGACCTAAAGACACAGAAAGACACAAACAGATGGGAGACAGTGTAAAGCTGCGTTCACACCAAAAGCCTCTGACATGAAAAAAATCGATTGAATCACTGCTATCGCGCAGCTTGATCATAAATTTCAGTTTTTGGATCATCGCTTCATTATCTTTATTCACGCTTGTGTCACGGATGTGACGTTGGGATAAACTTGCCACTGATTGGATGTCGCCTGATATGAAATTGAGTGTTAGCAGAACAGGTGGAAGTAGTTGAATAAGTGTACGGGACAAAGAAACTGGAGTAGATGGAGACGTGCAAGAGAACCAAAGAGAAAGAGACAAACAATAATAAACTGAAAGTAAATTGAGTGTGTGTGTGTGTGTGTGTGTGTAGAAATGTGAAGGTGAACATTTGTGACTATGAGTTTCTTTCAGTGTACCTTCAGGTAGGGCATTGCTCATATTTAGCACTGTCATCAGGTTGTTGACGTCACTATTGATACTCTGAGCCACACCAGGATACTGCAGATAGACAGACCACAGAAGAAGAGGGAAGGAAAAAATAAATAAATGTAATCAAAAGTAGTTTAGTCAAATAATTTAAAAGTAATAAAAACATTTTTAGCATTTTGTTACTAATCTCACTTGAAGGTTGTTCTAAAAGACTTTACAGTATATTGAAATCATAAGCTTTCATCAGGAATACAATTATCATTTATAACTATATTCAATTTTACTTCCATATCCTTCATAAAATCTAAAAAGATTTATTTTTAATAACTGAGACGGCAATTAGACAGATAAATACTATGAAGGCATAAAATAACATTTGCTTAGATGTTGCTCAAAGAGAGAAACCACATGCATCTGATTTGACTCTGTTCTGGCATGTAAACAAAGTCTGTAAATAGACCACAGCGATCAGATTCTGTGTGGTTTCTCTCTTCAAGTGTGTTTGAGCAAAAGGGAGAAAAACAAATGTGACACTCTCCACTGACAGTGTTTGCCTTCATAACATGAGAATGTACTGTGTATATACACACACACACACACACACACACACACACACACACACACACACACACACACACACACACACACACACACACACACACACACACACACACACACACACACACACACACACACACACACACACACAAGGCCTACCTGTATTTTCATGGCCACCTCCCTGCCGTCCTTCATCTTAGCCAGGTGAACTTGGCCAATGGACGCTGCTGCGAACGGACGATCTTCAAAGGATTCAAGCTTGTCTCTCCAATTATTACCCAAGTCACTGTTTAATGCTTTCTGTAGACGGTCACACACATGAACACAAGAGTGTAAATTAACAGGTGTTGTATCTGTTTTTTTTCCTAGCCTGACCCAACTTGGATTCAAGTCAGATGTTTTTGTAATATTGTCTAACAACAGCATCAACAGTCCAGCTTTAGTGAAAGACTTTAGTAGTGTAACATAAATTCAGTGAGCTCAATTATAATAATAATAATGCTCAATAATACTGTACATTGAATTATATAATAAAATCCTGCAGCAGTGTTTATCGAATGACAACTGCTAATTGTGAAAGAAAACAATCCTTACCGTCATTTGTTTGATTGGCATGAAGTCAGCACTCTGTCTCACACGCTCAAAGATTTTGGCGAGTTGAGGGTTGATGAATGCATCGTCTGAAAAAGTAGAAGGTTATATAATGAATATATCAGAACTTGGAATTTATTTCCACTCTGTACAAACAAATTCATTTTTTATACAAACATTAACACAAAAAGAGACTGATACTTAAATAGCACAGTAACCCTTTCTGATGTTTTATCTCGGAAGGTAACTTCAAACTTATTGAGAAGGTAATTACAATCATCTATCATGTGTAATCTTATATTATATATCAATCAATACAGTGTACATCAATTTGTAAATGATCTGTAAATGATCTGGTACCAAATACTATGATACTAGTAGCATCATATTGCTAACAAAAATCAGATAATGAAATAAAGCAGTCTTATTTATTGATATGCAAAGCTGTCCACTTTGGCCTAATAACTAAGAGTATCAGTCTAAAGTGAAGTGAAATCATATCTCATCAAAAGTCTATCCTTAAATAGTGTCATACGAAAACAAACTAAAAATATTAAAATTGCAAACTATATTGTCAGATTTAAAATAGTTTCAGACCTCTCAAGGTTTAAACTATTTTGGTCACCTGCTAAAGGGACAATGGTTGGATGCACAATCATCTGGTCTATTTGAAAACAACACACCACTGCCTTCCTGCCGTGACAGATAAATGTCAGCAGTGCCTGTTGAAGACCACTGAAGGATTTTTAGCCTCTAGATTTACAGCCATGTTTCAGTGTGTTCTCAGAAGTGCTTATAATAAAAGTGTTTTTCAACTGTTGGCCATTTCACCCTATGTCGGAAGAGCAGTGAGGTCGTGTGTCGCCCCTTTTGTCTTCTATTTAAGAATCAACTTTCATCGCCTCAAAGAGCAAGAGTAAAGCTGTGCCAGTACTGCAAATAATCACACACACAAACACATATGGTCAATCCACTATGCTGAAACCTGATTATCAAACATGATATCAAAGCAGTGCAGCCAATGTCCTTTTACCCTCTACTAGTGTTTTTGTGTGTTTTGTCACATTTATTGCACTGTAATGTCTGTGTAAGGTTTGTCTATGAACTCAGAGTATGAATGCCAAGGGACAAAGGTCATCCGCCAAAGTCAGGCAGCGGAGCCAACAGCGATAAACAAAAATGTTACCCGACTCTGCTGCACTAGCCCTGTACCATGATGTTTACTGCTGCTAGCCTTCCCATCTTTACCTTCACCTGTTGCATAATGTGTTGTACAGTATGCTCAGCAATGCAAACAAACAATAACTTAAATTACACTTTAAAAAACTATCTGTGTGATTTACACAGAATAAGGGAAACAATCAATCACCAGCTCACCAAAACCTGTAGCATCAGGAAAAAACTGTATCTGTTCTTAGTAAATCAACTGCAGCTTACTGGCACTAAAAAAGTTGACACACTCTAACCTTCACTGACCGGCAACAACCAGCTTTCTTTGTAGACAGCTGATTGTGATACAGGGTTTGAAGTGCTGTATGGTTTCTGCTTGAAAACACAGTGCAGGAATAGAGCACGGTATAATTATACATGAGGGCTTCTGGCCTTCACAGCTGGTGGCAGGTTTTTGGACTGTGCTTCCTCATTGGATGCTTGGCATTTCAAGACTGTTGCTGCACTATATCAAAGTAAGAAACTCAGCTGCTTTACAGTAACATACTGTACATTAATGAACTGATGCTTCATCTGCATTTCCTCTCTCCCCCTCACTCTTTCATTTGTTTCCACTTTGACTCTAATCTCTCTTTTAAACCGAGACTCCCACCGTCCCCTCACTTAAATTGCCCACTTCTTTTATTTGTGCATGTGTGTGTTTTTGTCACTCACCTTGAATACTGAGCATCTGTCCGAGTTTTAACGCAGCTCCTCTGACTTTGCACAAAGTTCGAACAATGCGTTCAGCATTGGCTTCGGAAAGAAACGGGCTAGACTCCAGAACAGACTTTTTATTTTCACCTGCAGCAGCACAAAAACAAGCACAAACAATTTGGTTTTCATACAAAATGGTTTATGTTACATAAATGCCGGCTTTAAAAGCACTGTCTGGCTAAATCTTCAGAGTCGCTGTGATCTCACCTGGGTGATGTGACATTGAAAACAACCTTTTTCTGTTTCATGTAGAGGTAAAGTCATTTAGCATTAATCAAAATCCAGATCAGCAGCTTTAGGTTCAGGTTCAAATACAGTCTGTGCATGTGCTTACGTATGTACCACAGTAAGTTTCTGTGCGTATATGTGTCAGTAGGTCGTCAGGTAGTGTTTCAGTGTGTCTGAAGCAGACTTCAGGGGCTTTAACAGAGATTTGCTTGTGAGTGTGTTCAGAGTGTCCCTGCTGGATTAAAGCACACACGCAGATAAACACTGACAAGCAGATGCACAAATGACACCGATTTACGCCCATACGCTCTGTTTAAGCTTAGCTCTGTTTTTTGGATTATCAGGCTGACAGTGGAGAACAGGAATGTCTGTTTAGGTGGCAAGTTTGTGTGGGAGGCATATAAAAAGCACCTAGTAAATGCTTGTGGGCTATTTGACTACATGTTACAACATGCATGAAGGAGGGTTCTGCAAACATCTTGAATAATAGTGCTATTCAACAGGAGGTGTTGCAAAATCGTCTGTGTGTGTCCTTGCAGGTACAAAAGTATTTATTTATATGCTGATCCTAGCATTTCCTATAAATACAAATATATTTCAGTGCACTTAGAAAGAAACAACTATTATCTAAGCAACACATGTTTTAATACTAAACAGAAATAATCATACTTGTATATTCCAAAAACTAACAGTAAACCTTGCTGTGTATTTCTGATATACCCAGCAAAATAAGTAAAAGCCACTCATTGTATGTAGGCTGGAGTAGTGTTTGAGTTTGTGTTTTACCTGCAGCAGCATCATTTTGTCTCATGGTCTTTTTAGCGACTTCTGCCAGTGCTCCGAAGCCCAAACCTACAGCTAAACCTGGTGCAAAAACACATACAGACCAACAACACAATTAGGGAATATTGTAAAAACACTAATGTACCAATGTGCTCACCATGTAGCAGGACATTATAAGTTGTAAAATGTTGAATATTTGGGAGTAATGTGACAAGAACACAAAGGAACAGCTGCACAGTGAGACTTTAAAAACATCCATTCAGTGAGTCAGTCAGTCAGTGTGTGAATGTATCGAGATGGGACATTCATGTTTCTTTGTGTGCAGAAATTAATGTCTATATGTGAAGTCATCTGTTATCTCTGCAGAATATCACATGCATCAAAATAACATATGCTGCAGATAATGTCAGACAAATAAAAGATAAACACTGATTGACTCTGCACTGTGCTATACAGAACTGTAACAGCTCCATGTTGGCTGTACAGACAAGGTAGCTGGAATTTAAATCACATAGCAATTAATCTGATGAAACACTGCCTGAAGTAAATATTCTAGCTGAAAAGGGAAAAGAAAGGGCAAGACTGCACGAGTTGTGGGCTGTTTACAAGAGAGATCCTCAGAGCCCGGGCTCTTACATAACTCAGCATTACATAATCGGTTAGTCAGCGGTTCTCTGAAGCGACAAAAGTGAGATGCAACAGTAGATAGACAAATCAAGACAGTGTGGCTCTGTGTCCTGGATACAAGTTGACTAAGCATTTTTTCATCTTTCTAAAGCTTGTTGAAGACACGCTGGCACTGAGGGAGCGAGGCAGTGTGCCACACTTTCTGAAAAAATGTGCTGGCGGCTTTGTTCGGTCTATGTGTGTCTGTGTGTGTGTGTGTGTGTGTTCCCTTGTATAACCTGACAAAGTATGATCTTATTTTTCCCTGCCCCGCGTGCTATGTCATCTTACTGTGTTTGTCCAAAGTGCAGCTGACAGCAACTTGCACACATATACACTTGCACAGCAGATGAGCCACCATCGTGTCACTCTATGTATATAAATATACAAACTCACTGCCAAACAGAGGTCAGCATTACTTGCTGAATCTCTGAGCGACAGAAATTTTTCCAGATCAAGCACAAGCGTCTGTCTGTCATTTGAGACAGCCATGTTTTCACAGAGTGGCTGCTGGACATTACTTACAAGCTTTAAAAGACTTTTTAAAGACGGTTCTCTTTCCATCAAGTGGTATTCAGAACCAGATAAATGGAAATTAACAGCTCAGCTAAAATTTGGAGGCATGGAGACCCTTAAGCAAGGTTGTTGTACTCTATTGCCAGAAAACACACTAACAGATTTAAGGAATACGAATCACTTTGAATGAAGGACAAACCGAGGCCACATTCTTTCACCCAATCTCCTCCTCTCTCCTATCTGACACCTTCTAAATGTTACAACTGTCAACATGCACAATCACCTCAGCTCTGCCCTTAGCCTGTATAACTCCTTGTTGTTTGGTATGAGCTGCAGCTATATTTTGCTGCATATGTTTGGGTTGGCGGTCCAGCCTGACTCATCTGTTTTTGAGTATGCAGTGATAAACAGTTATGCATTTCCTCACTATGTGCTTCGAGTTTCTATGTCCCACTTTTTCCCACCTGTTAACGTATCCATCAACCGGCTGTCATGAAGTTAAAAGCTGCTGATCTAAAAGCTCTGGTGCGTCACATTAAAATGACACCTTATGCTGGTTGTGAACGTTTCACTAAGCTTGTGTGAACATTTTTATGCTGTGAAAAAACATCCTGTTCAGATAATACTTGTTACGCGTGTGTTGGGCATAACATCCTGTTAATTAGATAAATAATAACCACAAAATATAAGGTGACATGAATAAATTACAACTGCTGGTTTTCCTATAATTAAAGGGCCTTGTTGTACATTTATTATTCATTATAATCACTGCAGAGACCTTGAGAGGATCATCCAGTGACATAACCAGTGACCTGAATCTAGTGACCCCAGCTTAAAGGAGGGGGGGGCAGTCAGATTGAAGATTACAAGGTTAAGATAACTTTCCAAATCCTCAACTAATTTAATTTCGTGTAACATTACATATTATTAGAAATGTACTTAACTAGTTACATGATGCGATGTAGTGGTTGAATATTACTCATCAACATTATGTAAACAGTAAGTGTCCTTTTTATGTAATAACTGAGTCATTATCATTTTTTCCCCCTCCTTTTCTGTTAATTTGTTTTGATTATTTTTTTATTTATTTTTTAATCTCTGATTTGCATATCCACCAAAACAGTCTTATTACCAGCACAATCTAGGAGAAACCATTTACTGATGATTTTATCCTTTTTTCCTTATCTAGTGAAATAACTTAATGTTCTTTCTTCACAATTATTAATTTAGGGCTAGGTTCCAATAAGGCTTATCTGTCCAATTTACTAGAATGCTTTATTTTGTATTGACAAACGGAAAGAAGGAGAGGGACGGAGAGAGGTGTACACTTGCAAACTGAAATAAATAACTACAGATACAGTCAGAAGATTCAGACTAGTAATAAAGAATAATAGAGAGCTGTGTTACCTCCAAAGTTGGCCAGCCTGCCGAGCCGGGTCACTGGAACTTTCCTCTCTCTGGCTCTCTCGCTCAACTAAAAGATGACAAAGCAGTCAAGACTGATTTCTGAGAAAGGTATGTGGTTTCCATACATGTTTTTGTGTGTGTTTTTGGGAAATGGAACTGAAAAACAAGAACTACCATCTGTTTGTGTGGTTTTGAATCAGCCCTCTTTGTCTGCCTGGCTTTATCGATGTCTTCGGCCGTCAGCCCTCCAACTGTGGACGGGTCCTGATGATAGCTCCTGGCTTGTCTGATTGAATGCTGATAGGGAATCTGTCCCCATACATGTCTGTTCAGATTTTGGTTGTAGAGATGATGATTTCCCACGAAACGTCTGACACGAAGAAAGCAAAACTGATTACCTTCCATCCTCCAAAGAACAGAGAAAGCTGCAGTTTGTAATTCAAGAAGAGACTTTTCATACCTGGAGTCCTGATGGTAAGATCTGGTCTGTCCGCTAAACTGTTTGCTAGGATCTTTGTATCCCTCAAACAACGACTGTTTTCCATTGACATGGCTCCCTGATGCTGTGCTGTGCTCGGTGGCTCCCTCATCACTGCTTCCTTTGTGATCTGCCATATAGTCCACACCTTCGTCCCTAAACTCTGAGGCTGAGAACTCACTGTCATCCTTAGGAAAGTCATAGTCTGACTCTGAGGAAGAGGCTGACTGTTGGCCAGACAACTCCTGAACAGAAAAAAAAAATTAATAAAACTTACTAAACAGAAAGATATTAACTCATAGCTCTTGCTATTTAGTGCAATATACAACTCCTTTCTACTCTGTACTCCCAATTCACATAAGTAAACATACACATAAGCACACATACCTGCATTTTCATCATGGCGACTGAGAGGCCTTGCTCAGCAGCTGATTGGACAGTTTGAACAGCAGCACCAACACCTGGAACTAAATACCAAAGAAGACTCTTGTTAGCTCTTCAGTACACTGGAAACTAACTGTACAGAAAGGAATATCAATGTTAGCTCTCATAATAAGTGTCTGACAGTAAAAAACTATAGAAAGAAAATGCATTATATGTTTAAAGGGTTGGATGTCAATGTATCATATGTAGTTACAATGAAATTACACTTCATTGACAGAAAACTCTATTTTTGCTCACTCCACAACGGCTTTCTAGCATCAGTCCACCAAACCATGCTAACATTTCCATTTAAAGTCTATTATATGTATGGAAGTCTATTATATTTGTATATTATTTTGTGTTTCATATAAAAATAACCTGCTAACATTTGTCTTTCAACCAAAAACAAATGCTGAAAGTTTTATTTCCATATTGTGACAATGACTTGTGGATAAATATCAACCAGGGAAACAGTATTTAAGAAGTAAACATAAAACTCACCTGCCCCATTGCGCAGGGTGGTGCCCTGAGTTTCTATCACCGCCTGGCTCAGTTTAGCTAGGCCTCGCATCAATAACATCATATCACCTGCCATGATGGACTAGAGATAGAGATAGAGAAAGAGAGAGAGGGGGAGGAAAGAAGAACAATTAATACACATGCATCAATTACGTTACATCTCCATACAAAGTAGACCTGGTAAGGTAGAGAAGTTCATGCTGTACACTGACAATAAAGGGAAAGACAGAATGAGAGGCCATAAACAGCAACCTACAGGCCTTAAAAATGAAGCCAATGCAGAAGTGTCAAAACTGCAGTTCCTCAAATGGCCACTTGAGGCTGGCTCCAAAAGTAAGTCATAGGCCGCCATGTTGAAATGCCCAACTTTACAGCAGAAATAAACATGTTTGTAGCCTTGTACAAAAAATGGTTGTTCATGAAAACTGTACAGGGAGAGATTTTTCTTCTTTTTTTTTTAACTCACCCATTACAATTTAATATGGCTTGAAATTATGCAAATTAAGCATGTGGCCGCTTCAATTGGGAAGTGGGTGCTGTCACAGTCAAGTTGCTACCACGGCGACATTTGTTACATAACGTTATCATCACATAACCCCATATTCATAGAGTATAGATACAGCTGTAGCTGTCACTATTTCAGTGTGTTTTCAGTTCAAGAAAATGAATTGTAACATTTTGCTTAAAAACCCTTGGTTGTATTGTAATACCCTCTAAGGAGTCGGATGTTCTGTTTTGTGGTGAGAACATTTTGTTTTAGTATCTTTAAGCCTTCTTTTTGCGAGCAACATTTAGCAGTAGCATCGTCACAGTCAACCATAGACTGCAAATGCACTGTGCTAACCAAGCTAGCAGCTTGGGGTCAGCTCCACCCTCTTGCCCAAATATGGTAATTTCTGTCTCCAAAAATCCAAGATGGCGACAGTTAAAATGCAAACTCAAGACTTCAAAACACATGCCCATGAAAAAATGGGTGATGTCATGGAGGAGAGGACAAATGGAAAGAGAAGTAATACCTGTCTTCAACAAACTTCTCTGCCAGCGAACACTCACAAGCACACGCACACACATGCACATCTTGAGATGACTTTAATACTTCATCTAAAAATACTCATGACTTCCATACCCTGTGTGTGACACAAACACACACACATAAGAAAGGTGAGGGGAATGCTGTACATGTGTGACAGCTGTGGAAGTATGTGTATGTGATCCAGGCCCAGATCTGAAAATGTCACTGCAACTAAGAGGGCGATGTTTGAGAGCTTCTGGCTGTTGCCTGCTCCAGCTATTTCTGTGCACGAGCTAATGTGGGTGCACGTGTTTGGTTCTCTCTCCGTTTCTCTCTGCTGATACAACTATGAGACTGTTTTCTACAAAGGCTTATTTGTCTAAAAATATTACACAATCCCTTTCCAAAAAATAATCTGGGTGTATCTTTTACAAATATGACAAAATGTAATAGTTGGCGCACACCCACACACATTTACTTCAGCTAGAATACACTGTTAACTCCATTTTGGACACAAATAAAAGGTCATCTCATTCCTCTCATCTCTGACATTTATCTAATCACAGCTCCCACTGCATTCCTCTCAGTTATAAAATGAATTGTTACTGTGTTTTTGTTACAGGTGCGGTTTAGTTGACAACGTGCTTTAACACCGCTCAGCTGGGATTCAGGCCAATGGAAAAAGCTGGTGCTGAAAGAGTCAAAGCGATGTGAGTGTGTGCTGCAGCAGGCATACACACACACACACACACCGAGTCAGTAACTGGGTCATCTGTCCTCCTTCAGGGCAGCTCTGTGTTTTCAGATGGTGGCAGAAGACAAGTGGGTATACTTTGGCACAAAATACCAACAACAAGATCTTATGTGGAAAATTATTATTTAGAAACATTTACATGCACTGAGCTGTGCCTTATTTTTATGTTAAGTTGTTGTTTTTCAGGCATAGTATAACCAAATAAAGCTATACAAACAGTCCATTCATTACTCCCAACCCCTACCTAGTAAAATCCTGCTAAGCTGGACATTTATACAGGAAGTAAGAGCTGAAAATAAATAAATAAATAAATTCAACTTTCAAACACAAGCCAGACTAGAGCTGTGCAAAAAATAAACATCACAATATTTTGACCTAATATCTCCATATCAATATTGCAACAATATTGTAGGGATGACTATTGACGCTTTCACAAAATGTTTCCACACTGACATTTTTGATAAATAGTCATCAGTAATGTGGAAATTATGACAAGGAGGGTAAAGGCAAATAACAAAATAGTTACAACAGTATGATAAGTAGAAAAAAGTATATATCACTTTGCTGTAATGCAGCCTTTAAAACCAATGAACGACAACACTATATCATATCGTGATATTAGGATATCCAGAATCTCTAAGTAGTCCATGTGAGAATGTTCTTCTTTAGACAACTTAGAAACACAGACTCATTCTGCAGTTGTGTACAACCGTTATTCAGAGTATCTTCATTTAAAAACAGTCTGGTAAAGCACCCAAGACACTCACAAAAAGACTGGAGTCCACTGTCAACAGATCCTCCTCAATTACAGGCTTAACCATCCTGTCATCCCTGCATGCAGCTCTTAATTATCAACCTAGGAATAATATAATAACTTTTTATTGTGAAATATATTATGTACTTCTTTTTCCCCATGATATATAGAAAACAAATGCCACCAACTTCGCTTGCATGGCCATTAAAATAAGGTCAAGGGAAAACTTCAAAATGCACGTCAGTTGTCATAGAAAATATGAAACCTTGTGCCTCATGCACAGCTGTAACAGACACACTTCAATCAAAACGCAGTTCTACAACGATTTAACAAATTTCACTTGCTAAATCAGAGACCCTCAGGGAGAAGTTACTGTTCATTGCAAAATGTAATCCATTGAGCAACTTCCCATTAGTCAATGTGGGTGTGTGCCGTCTTTACGTGCATACAAGCACCAAGACACATGAGGGTCACAATCTGTCTAAAAAGTTGACAAATCATAGAAAAGAGAAGGTATGGTCAGTTATGAGATCACTGCAAGGTGTTTTTGTGAGAGCGCACTCACTGTGATTAAGCATGGTATTGTACAGTGAACGCACACACCTAATCCTCAGCTGTTGTCTGGACTCTACTGCTCTGCCTCCACAAGCTGTTGACTCACTGCTATGGAAATAGCCTGCAGTCTGTATCAGCATGCGTGTATGAATGTTGTTTAGGACACCTCATGGCCTACCGACAACCTCCCATCATTGCCCTTGACTACTGATCCTGAGCCAGAAGTAGGAAATGTTTCCCCTCTGACTGAGCAGTGGTGATCCTCCACAGTACCAACGTCACCACCATTAACTGGGGAGACGTGAACAAACTCACATATCCTACAAGACTACAAAAAAAAGGAGAGGGCGTGTCTTTGAGTATTTTACCCAAGTACCAAAAAACGTTGGCCAAAACCTGAACTAAATTCATGATTGGTACTGTACTGTAATCTGTAGTCTAAATGCATAATACATGGGTGGCACATATATTATTCTCAGATAATAATACAGTGCATTCAGATATATTGTATTGACAAGGAGAACAAAATGTTCAATCTGAAAAAGTTATTCTACACAGTCTTGTTCTCAGTTATTGTAAAGGTGTTGAACCTGTACTTTCATAACTGACTGTCTCACATCCAAATGTAAAAACTAAAATTCAGATTATCTACATACTTCCCATACTTGCAAACAGGATGATAGATTGCCTCAAGTATAATATTAAGCAATAAATCAGCCCAGATGATATACTGGTTGATAGTTGCTATTTATAAACATATCAGCATTGGTGCATGTTGGCTTATGATTAATAACAAATGACATTACAGAAACACCACAGGTATGTTACTTTAACACTGTATCCATTTCAGCTCTACAACTCTTTTGCATCTTCATTTTTGGTGTGATTAGTGTTATATTTGCCATCCTTTACTTGTACTTTGAACTGCATTTGACTTGTTGACTGAGTTTGCCAATAAAGTTATTCCTGGTCAGATACTCACACGAAGGATACTCTGCTGGTGGTACATATTACTCATATTTAGTTAGTTAGTATGACACTGTTTAACAGTGATTTCAGGTTAAGTTTAGTTGACTGACCGTCAGTAAAAACAGTCCGTTTACATTGTACAGCTACATTACATTCACACACACACTTCTAAACCAGATGCATTCAGTTGCAATTTTATACAGACCTATGTCACAAAAATCCTCCAAAATGACTAATTTCACATATGTGCTAACAGCTTTGTGGCACATTTAAAATCTGCGTTTATTATTAACTTCCTCGTGGGCGGCTACAATAACAAGCTCGTGCCCCGATGCTGACTGATAATTGTTCAAACTTAAAACCTCACGGCTTCTACAAAACAGACTGGAGTGTACCAGCAGCTGAAATACTTTTCGGGTAATTGAGTGGTTGCTGCGTTGGCTGGTGGGTGAAGCAGGAGCAGCCATGGACGCAGGGCGCGTCAGCACGCTGTCTGCAGAGGATTTAACCAGCATGCGGAACCAATCTGAGGTCAAAGCAAAGATAAACAAGACCAAAATAATGACAGTTAGCTAATGCATGATCGTTCTTTCGCAGAATACTCACCAGCCGATGTCGTGCAGAGCCTTGTTTCTTGAACTCTGTTTGGAAGGTCAATTGTAAGGACAATTACTCTTTGTTTAGCAAAGATATTACATCAAATGCCCATCCTTTTTTTCTCCTTCTTCTTGTTTTTTAACAGGACACAATTACGTTGCAGCATGTGCTGCAGGTAGATTGTTGGTCGCTCTCTTCCTCTTGCAGCTGCTGCTCCTGACAGCGTTTAATCCAGTTTGTCTCTCGCCCTCCCCACCACGAGGTCAAACCTTATTTACCAACTTCACAGAGCAGCCAGAGCCGCGCATTAACACAACCCACTCATCTGACCCCCCCTGCTGTTTGTAGCATACACAAGCTCTTGTTTTTGTAGACAGACATGCACAGTTTGCACAACCGCCTTCATACAATTGTACGTTCTTGAACTGCATTGTAATAATTAAGTTAAATATAGTTTTTGAATGTATGCGAGTAGTGATTAGCCCTGTATGCACCTTGTTTTCTATTGCAGTTTCCATTTCTTCCCATCTGGATTCATGAAAACACCTTCAAAATCTAACCTGACTTAATTTGACCATGTTTAAAAAAGCAGAACAGTTTATTTCACCCTAAAAACATGCGCCAAGATGCTTAGCTCAACTGGATTTATGCACAACTCTGCTTTGACGCTTGAGTCCCGCCCACACTCTCCTCCTATTGGTTGTTGCCGTCTGTTGACAAGAGGCGGAGGCAGGAACTCGGCTCTCCATTGGTTCATCCTGCAAGGAAACTGTGCAGGTTTTACTTCTGTTATTGAGATTGAAATAAACGTCACTTTTACAAGTTTTTGTTTCTCAAACACAAACACAAACACCACACAGCTGTCAAACATGGAAATAAATTGTATCCTGACAGTGAAATGAGCATCTGCTGCCACCTGCTGTTATAAAAATATACATTGCAATCACTACTATGATTACAGTTTTTTCTGATTGCTTATAGGCACTTTCTTTGAAACTATAGGCTATTTTGGCCAAACTCTACACACTTACCACAAAAGCTTACACCAAATCAGCAAAATGTCATACATCTCATGCAAAAGGAAACTATTATTGCAAAACTCTTCAAACTCTTAAAAAATGTGTTCTTGCATCAATACAATACATGCAAACCATCATTTGAATAAGCATACAAAGCACTAACACACTGATAGTATAAATGAAGAACACTTGTGAAAAGAAGAGAAAAGAAAAACATTGGCTAAACCTCGTCTTCTTTGTGGGTATGACCATAAGATTTCATAGTGCTCAAGCTCCAATTTGTAAGTGAACTGATTTCAAAAAGTGTTTTCACATGTGTCGATGTGGAAAGACATTTGGCAAGATAGTGTAACATGTAGAAACAAATATTTACAGTTTTGCTAGAAGTGTGTTATAATATTACAAACTGAGTGTAAAGCAAGAAAAGAGAACATGCATTCAGTTTCAGTTTTGCTACAAGTGTTAATGGTTTCAAAGATAGAGCTTCAAGAACCACTGCTGGTGTTTAAACATTCAGAAAAAACTGTAATAAAAAAACAACGTTACATTACACTATTCATTTCAAGTATGAAACTGAGGAGGCTAATTACTTTGTTTAACATTTACTGTAATAAAATTGGAGAAAAGCATACAAATAAAAATTACAACGGTGATAAATATAAATCACTACAATTCAAAAGCCATTATATACAGAAGAATATTGATATATTTTTAACTCTAATGATGCAAATCTAGGTCCTTAGATGTTTTTGCAGTGTCAGTGAAGTGACAGCAGAGGGTGCCATAGCTCCACACAGCCCATGTTTGTTACAGGATGTTTTGTAGAGGAGGTTGTGAGCTTTTCCTAGACTAAACACAGTCAAAAGTCCTGTTAACTGAATACATTTCCTGTTAAACAAGGACAAGTTGTCATACATGTAAGGGGTTTAAACTAGGGGAAATAAACTAAATAAAGGGTATGTCTTACTATAATCAAGACTCAAGTTTTACCATAAAGGGACGCACCAAATGCAAGGAGCAATGTGGGAGGAGCATTTTAATTATTACATGAATCAGAAAAAATATCCCTCCAACAGAGAAATCTTTGCTTTCTAACCAAAAACCTGCACAGAATGAAAAATAAGTGGCCAAAGCATACTGTAGCTAATGAAAGGACCTCTAACAACAGTAAAAGTAAACATACAGCAAAGTAAAAATACTTAAGTGTTGGCAGCATAATGTATTTGAAATATTGTAAGTAAGTATTGTTGTAACTGCTAGTGGTGCTAGTTTGAACTACTTTATTTTCAGTTAACTAGTTTAGTCCAGTGGTTACCAACCTAGGGGTCAGGCCCTTCCAAAGGGTCACCAGTTAAATCTGAAAGGTTGTGAGTGAGTGAGTTCTGATTCACAAACCTGTTTTCTGTTTTTGGACTTTTTCTCTAATCCTTGATTTTTGGTGAAATATTGGATCATTTGAACATACTGAATTAAACCATGTGAGAAATTTAGAGGGAAAAATCACTATTTAGTGGAGCTGATAATAACTCAGGCTCCTGAAATGTGACCCCGACAACACACTGCTTTTTGTATGACAAACGCTCAAAAGGTTGGAAACGACTTATTTCATCTTTAACAATGTGTTGCATTTTAAAAGCTTGTGATTTTATCTGTTGTGTCAAATCTTCATTTGAAAAGTAACTAAAACTGTCAAATACATGTTGTGGAGTAGAAAGTGCAATATTTCCCCCTGAAAATGTAGTGGAGTGGAAGTATAAAGTAACATCAAATGGAAAACCTCAAGTTTAGTACAACTATCTCCAAATTGTTCTTCAGTACTTGAGTAAATGTACTTACTTTCCACCACTATCTAAGAGGCTCATCTTCATCCTGCATGGAAATGAAACATCCGTCTGCCCTTTCTCAACCTTTCTCTCCCATCAGCTCCGGATGCTGCTGTTGTGGAAAGGTGGGATTTGAATGTCAAATGAGCATGATGCAAACACAGCAATCGATGTGGCTTTGAGGCAGGAGAGGCATGAGGTCAATGTGGGATTTCTGAGGTCAGGTGGAAGAGGTTGTGCCCTTACAGGTGAAATCGATGCTCTGTGAGGACTCGCGGACTCCAGCATTGCTCATCGATGAAACTATTTTTCTAAAAACGTTTATGGTGAACTCGTACATCCAAAAAATAACGCAGGTGCCGGATCAATCAACGAATGAAGAACAAGAGAAGAGTCCGCACACTGCAGCCCCCAATACCCTAACCCACCTGCATTGGGAGCTGCAGTGTGCAGACTCAATTTTGAAGTTAAGATTGTTCAAACTCGTTCTGACATTTAACAAATATTTAAACAGATGTGCAGAAACTCAGACCTTACATTCAGATACAGAAACTGGAAAAAAGAAAATCACACATGGAAGCAGGGTTTTTTTTTGTATGTTTGTTTTTTGTTCACCAAATACACACATTTTTTAAAAGGAACAATCCAAATAAATACACAAGCCAGCAAAACCAGAACAAACATGATAACCTACTAACAAACAGCTGTAAGTGCACATTGGGGAGCATAAGCAAAAGCTAAGATGGTTGGTCTTACAGGAACGTTCAGCATTTTGGGAAATACCCTTATTCGCTTGTTTGCTGCGAGTTAGTAACATGAGAAGATCAATAGTATTTTCACAACTATACATTAGCTTAGCATAAAGACTAGGGATAACCTGACTCTGTCCCAAGGTAACAAACAACAATTATATCTTGTTTGTGTAATCTGTAAAAAAAAAAAAAAACTCTGCCAGTTTCCAGTTTTTGTGCTAAATAATCTTTCTGGCTACTTTCTACTGAATGATTCATTAGCATAGAGACATGAACGGTGTCAATCTTCTCATCCAACGCCCGAAAACAAAGTGAGTAAGGGCTTTTCTCAAAATGCAGAAGTATTTCTTTAAGAAGGCACTGCATGGAATTGCAATCAGTCTCTTTCTCTGTCTACCATCAGTGCAAACACCAACTGAACACTATGGCATTTTAAATATATGGTAGAGGAAAAACAAACTGTTGAGTTTTATCGATCATCAATGAGAAGTAGAAGTTTTTTGTCCTTCTCCCTCCCTCTGCCCATCCAAAGTTTAGATAACAGCTGGAATTTCCTGCCAAAATTAATGCGTTAGCTGAATAGCATCAATCTTCTTCTTTTTTTTTAGCCGTATCCTCCAGTTTGAATATGGGATGTCCACAGTGTCAGCCAGCTGCACAACAGTTTGACTTTCCCTCATGTTGTAACACATGCTTGGAGACAAAACAACAGAACAGCCCACAAGTTCAAAATGTCACAGTCTATCCCATGAAGCAGAAAAAAACCTAATATAATGTTATAAATAAAACAGAGTGAACCACCAGAGGATAATAAACATGCACCCATGTAAGACTCTAAAGGAAGAAACACACAGTTAAGACTAGCAGAAAAAAAATCCATAGTAACATTTAAAAGTAAGAGCATATTTTCAGTTGTCTGACTTGGCTTTGTAATGTCAAGGCACTGTATAGCTTAAATACGATTGTTCATGGCTGTAAGTGTTCCACAGGGTTTGAGTACACTAAAACTATGTTACAAAACAAAAGAGAAAAAAACTACATAATAACTCTAACTTTCTGTACATTGTGAACAATCACACCAATAAAGTGTGAGAGGGGTGACAAGTGTTTGGCTAGGGAAGCACTATGGACGCCATGTTAGCTGCAAATATGTCACATATGAAACAATGCCCTCCATACTTTAACTCATGTAACTCCTTTATAATGTAGCTCTACCTAACTGCCAGTTAAAGCCAGATTATTGTGGGGCAAACATGGCTGCCACTGAAAACCTCAATAACCAATCTACAGTCTTTAAACTTTGTCTACAGCTCTGAGTGGGAACGCTCAAACAGATGTGAAAAAATGCTAAAAGACTAGATTTGTTTTTCATCAAAAAACACAATTAAAATAATTTTGATGATTTAAAAACACACACAGAATTGTACAATCTTCCAATAGTGGGAATGTAATTAAGTGCAAACATGTTTTTGCAGTTGTGATCAAACTGAAGAAAACAACAATAAAATGGAGTACAGAGTATACAATTTCACTCTGATTCAAATGAGAATCAGAGAAAAAATGTTCTATTATATCTGTATTAGAGTCTAAAGGAGCTGGGAACAAGACAAACAATTGGCAATGTCACGTTTTGAATTTCTGCATGTTTAAATCTATATATTTGTATACTTTCTATGTGATTATATCTTAGCATCTTTCAAACTATAATGGCTAATTATTACAGTTTAAGTGCTTTTTTCTAGAAGAAATTAGTCACATCTTTATAAAACTACCACTTTCCTAATTCCTAATATAGTGGCTTTCATATAGTGGTCAGGGGATCTGTGTTTTTCTTATTATCATCAACAAATCCCATGAAAATGTCAAAACCAATAATAAATGCTACCATAAAAAGGTCTTACTGTACTAGTAGCCAATCGTGTTCCTCTGTGCACTCCTCACTCTTGTTTGAGTAATGTTAAAGTGCTCAACTGTTAAAGAAAACTATATATATTTTTTTTTTTTAGTTAAAAAAAAAAAAGTTTATATGTATGACTTGAATTAAAACATTGATGGTTTTGGTCTTTTCACGTGATTTCTTCACAGTAACAAAAAGACAGAATATCCCCAGCCTTCTCCCTTAATTTGGACTGAGCAATATATGTTTTGTGGTATTCAATGTAGAATTATTTCAGTAGAAAGGGTATAAAGCATGTAAATAGACCTTTTCCAGCAGACATTTTGACATGTTATTAGAGGAAAAGCACAGGTGTAATTAATAATATCTGGCCTACTGACACACTTATATTGTGTTCTGAATCACATACTTCTACTTTTGACTTTTAGTACATACTGCAGCTGCCCTTACAAACTATTTGCTGTTGCATGTAATTTGCATGCAGTATACATACAATCAGGATATACTACTTCATCTGCCATTGCAGTCTCTATCATTGCAATATGCTGTTATTGGTCTGTTCTCTCTCAGCCGCTCAGTTGATGTGATGCATCTTCCACTGTGCAGAAGATTATGGGTCAGAATAGCCAGAAAAGCATGCTGGGTTGCATACTGCAAAATGTATCCAGATGTAGTAGGACATCCTGGTACTTTTGGCATACTGAATTTGACACACCATGTATTGGAACATACTGAATGTGTTACTGAATGTGTTTCTGGCATACTAAATAGTATGTGTGTCGCAACGGACCCTTAATGTAACGGAGACCTCGTAATATTATTAGTAACACCTGTGCTGTCCCCTATTACAAGTTAAAATGTCTCCTGTGAAAAAAGCCTATTCTGCACTGCCCTATAAAAGGTTGAGGACATTATGAAGGTTATGAATGGTGAAGAACTTGCTTTTAAACCTCCACTGAACATGAAACAAGAGATGGCATCCAAGCATTGTTATGGGACGATGCGCTTTCCAACATGCATCTGAGAAGAAGTCCTTTAGGAAGTCCAAAGTGTTCACCAGAGAAATGAAGACAGTATGGAAGTGGTTGTGTGTCCAAATGTTCACTGTGATTAAGAAACTCCTCAGACTTCAAGTCTCAGAGTTCACCATGGATGAAATGATGTCCACCAAACTATCAAGTCCAAAAAGGTAGCCATCCTCTCTGTTCCCTTCACACCACGACGCTCTGTGGGTCAGTTCGTCTCCCTCGGGAAGAGGAGTCGTTTTCCCAAAGTCAATCATCCAGACCTTGGCTCGTCCTTTACTGTCATGAACGAATAACAAGGAGCTGCCAATCACCTGGAGAGACGCAGAGAAAGAAACAATACATTCTCAACATTATGTGTATGTGTTTGTGTCCTTTGAGAGCATTATCTCGCTTCCTGTTTTGTAAAACCAACTTCTTTTTAAATTCATGTCTGTTTAGTTATGTTTATGTGTGTGCACAAGTGTGAAACTGAGCATGTTCACGTGTGGTCAGGGCTGCTGCTGTCCTTGTTCCATGACGTGACCTGCTATTTATGTATATGTTACGGTGTACTGATGAGTTTAAATTAATTTATTAATTTATGTGCAGTGACGGCAGACACACGTTAACAAATTCACCCAATTAAAAAAAGGTATTATGTGTTGTTGAAAGTCTAATTCTGAACTGAGCCCAGTCTTGCAAAAATCAAGAAGTTGCAGTAAAGCACAACCCAAAATATTGTGAAAAAAGATTGCTTAAGGTTTGGTTGCTATTTATGGGAAAACTCAACAGTATGACACATCTTTGTGTACTTATTTACATAACACTAGACAATATCATTTCACCACAATGTGACAAATTCCCACTGTAGAAATAATGACAATGAAGCTGAAAATGACCTTGCATGCATTAAAACCCACAATTCTTGTTAAGAATAACAACTTTCACATATTTTTCTTCATTATATTATAATTATACATTTTTTCCACATTTTTCTTTTTAAATATGAGATGTATTTTTGTTTTTTTGTTTTATTTTTGTCTTCATTTTAGATACATTTATAGATGACATATATGGTTAGGTTTATAATTATTTTATATTTATCTTGCAGTGGAAGCAGTTTTCATCACTAGCACTCCATCTTTACCTCGTGGGTTTTGAAGAACGGGGAGATCTCCAGAGTGTCACTGATTTCCTTCAACCTGGCTAGATAACAGTTCTGGAAAAAAAAACACAAACACATACAACCTTTTATATCTTGTTAACCCACTTCCTTCCAGTGATGCGACCAATTCTGTTGGATAGTGAATTGATTCACTACTTGCCACTACTCAACTTTTAAGAGCAATGTTTACAGTCAAATGTGTGGTGGAGTATTTCAAACACTGAATACTGAAATTGTCTTGATATCTTTAATTTATTCCTGAATTCTAATTATTTTTCAACATGACAAACACACATTCTGTCAAAGGCTACTTTCAGGGATACATTTCATACTTAAGGCCAATTAATCCACAGCTTGTTCAACATAGGAAAAAAGCTGTGTCCCCAATTGGTGAAACGCTGATTTTTGGGTCAGTGGTTAAGGTTAGGGTTAGATAAGGCCTAGGGCAAGTAGGCGTTATGGTTGGCGTTAGAGTAAGTCTCCAGGAAGTGAATCTATGTCATGTCCCCAAAAGTGACCTAAACAACTTCATCTGTGTGTGTGTGTGTGTGTGTGTGTGTGTGTGTGTGTGTGTGTGTGTGTGTGTGTGTGTGTGTGTGTGTGTGTGTGTGTGTGTGTGTGTGTGTGACTGTGAACCAAATTTAGTTTTATAATGGTAAGTGAGGACATTTTTCTCACTTCCTGACAAATGTGTAAAGGGTCTGTTTGAGGCTAAAGGTTAGAGTTGGGTTTAGGTTTAGGTTCGGTTTAGGGTAAGGGTTAAGGTTAGTTGTGATGGTTAAGGTTAGGTTAAGGGACTAAGGAACATGTTATGTCAATGAATGTCGTCACTCAAGTAGCTATATAAAAGTGTGTGTGCATGTGCGCATGCTTGCATGTGTAAAGAGTACCAGGGAGTTCCCAAGGACTTCCCTTTTCTTCTGGCTCAAGAGGTTTAAGGTCACAGTGTGCATACTGTACGTCTGTGATTTCCATGGACTTATTAATAGAACTTCATCAAGTCCTACTGAGGGTTTTGAGGGTACACACACAGTTAACTACACTTACCAGTATATCCTTCTTTCCTTTGACAAAGTCATGGAAGGCTGCAGTGACTTGCTCTCTCGTCTTCGTCTTCTTAAAATCTCTGTTCACCGTCCCGTCCTCTTTCTAAAGAAGAGAGATCATTTGCATGAAAACTGACTTCATGTGAAAGTTCAAGGAGCATATAATCATACATTATTGTTGGGATCATTAGGGTGCGCAGTAAGTAAATGTTTATATTCAGTATATCTACTTTCTATCAGCTTCCAGGCTTCTTGTAGAGACATAAAGTACAAGGTCTACGCAGAGGACGGGAAGGGAACACTGAATCCAGGAAGGAAGGAAGGAGAAGGAACAGAGGAGAGGATGGACAAGAAAAGTAGAACAAACAATGGTTGAAAAAAAAGAAAAGAGGGAGGGAAAGATATTTTTAGAGATTTAGCCTTAAAGCAGGACCAGAGCCATTTACAAAAAGTCTTTAAAATCTGACTTTCTTGTCACCAATTCTGATTCTGGTTTGCAACACACTGTGAACAGACATGTATTCCTCGTTGTTACACAAGTTTAATCTCTAACAGTAAATCATTTTTAATGAGCTCATTATGTTTTACATTATGGCTCTGGCTTCAGTCTGCTATAATCTATTTTTGACTGTACTCATTTTTTTATGGCTGTAGTGAAAAGCACCAATTATTTTATATTGGTGATTCTCATTTTCTTCAGCTTTACAACAGTTAATTTTATAGATGGGCCTTAGGGCATCACGTGGCCTGCGGATCTGGTCTCTGGACAAAGTGTCGCTGTAGTAAATGTACTTACTATAGTCATTTCCCACCTGAAGAACTAACAAAGTCAAAGAAATAGTACTTATATATAGAACTAGTAAAGGTAACAGTGGAACTAATATTTGAGTTACAGCATTACAGTAATAATGTACAGTAGTAGTGGTGGCATAGTAGATGAGCAGCAGAAGCAGGACCAGCAGTGGTAACCAACTAGATTCAGAGTGGAATAAATGAGCTTGTCATGTCCTGCTGGCTGCCAAGCAACAAGGTACTATTTGGAGACAGAACTATTTTACCCTTTATGGTTCAAGCTCAGGCTCTTTTTCTCTCTCTCTTACACACGCGCACACGCACACGCACACGCACACACACACACACACACACACACAATTACCAGACACTTTTCACATACTTAAGAGCTTATAAAGTCTACCATAATTCAAAAATACTGCAGCTACAAAAACACACTCATTTGCATTTAGATAAACACAGATTTAGAAACTTTTTTCTGTCTCTCTCTTTCTCTTTCTCTCTCACACACTCACACAGATTTCTGTGTTTCTGGGGATAACCCTCAGTGTCATGGCAACAGACCACCAGGAGGCCGTGAATTTCCTTATATAGCCACGACCCTCAAATGAAGACAGAGACAGACAAATGTGTGTGTGTGTGTGTGTGTGTGTGTGTGTGTGTACAGTGTCCGTGTCAGTGCCAGATGCCGCGGCCTATAGAGCTGCCACAGACAGTCCTCTTGTACCACAAAGGGACTGATGTACAAACATATACTTCAGAGGAAGTTTCTGTTCAAAACAGGAAGTTAGATCATGCCCCTGAAGGACACCCATACACCCACGCAGAGACAAACACATGATGCTGGAAGAAAGGAGGGAAGGAAAGCCACGCACGTACACACGTACACACACACACACACGTACACACACACACACACCTTTCTCTTTGTGAGCCTTACCTTGACTCCCTCTATCCTAAATCCCAGGGTGGCTGTTGAGCTTATGGTCTCTCTCCACTGCATGTATCTGGGCTTGGTCACTGCTTTCTTGTCATTCTCCTCTGGCATCGGTGCATTAGGGTCAACCTCAATCATTTTCTGATACATATCCGGTCTAGGAGAAGGCTTCTTACGAGCCTTGGTCAACTCTTCCTCGAGGTAGGTCCTAAAAGATAAGCAAAAATAAGTGGTGGGTGGTGAACACCACAAGGAGAGAAGTAAAAGTGGACGAGAAACACGTGCACAGGAGGTAGGAGGAGGAGGTAGAGATGAGCAGAGAGGGTGAGAAAAAATGTGTGAAGAATACGTATCTTTCCAAACAGAACAGCACAGCTGTTCAAAGTAGCCTGCAGATTTTGTTGTGAACAGTTTATTCTAGAGCTACTGGCCATCAGTCCTATCAGTAATAATAACATTACACTGCTGAGATGTGGGAACACAAACATCCCTGGAAAATTTGATTGAACAAGAAACATGAGCAGTGAGACGATGACACAGCTTTTAAACTCTCAAACTCTCAGGCTGGTCACACTTCTTTGGAAGAGCAAACAAAGGCGGATTGTAAAATTACAACCTGAACTGGGAGTGATTGCAGACTGAACTCCTCGCTTAACTTTGACCTACTGTACTTGCCAATAATCACAGCATGTGGGTATTATGTTGTCATAACTTTTATAATTGATACCCAAAACTATAAAACACACTGATAAACCAGAATTATTCCAATAAAGACACAATAAAGTTAATTTACTGAACATGCTATTTGCCTTTCTAGTCCATAATGTCCCAAAATGTATGCGTTGTGATGTCATGTGATGTCTTCTCACCTCACTCCCATCTTACAGTCCATCACACACGGGAAGTCGAACTCAGCCAGCAGATCCTCCATCTGGTTGTATTTCTGGCCGTCCTTCTCTACATCTCCATGGTAACCAGGGACATAGGGGCGCAGCACGTCCCTCATCAGGAGCGACAAACAGCGCTGCTCACATTCACAGTGTTTCTAAAGGATATCATCAATATGTTATTAGTGTTTTATACTCTTGGCAATTAAAACCTCTAAAAACACAGAGAAGAAGACAGCTTCTTACTTTTAAAATGCGGCCATTGGCTCCTGCCTTGAAGCTCCCTGTAAAGAAACGGTGTTATTATGAAGCAGCTGTAGCACATGTTAAGCCAACATTTGTGATTTTTATTGTATTTCTTTTGTCGGTACACTAGCTTTACACAAGTGAACTGCATGGTCTCTGAACCTCCAAGACACCAGCAGGACCTTTGGGACCACTCCTAATGCTCTATTTTCACACACACACACACAAACACACACACACACTTTCAGGGCCTGGATACACCCACCTGGCCTCAGAGAACTAGCACCAACATGTTTGAATGTTTGAACTAGTCGAAAAGGCAACACCTGCTGACCAGCCGATCATCAATAAGCACATATGTTCTGCGCCTGTGTGAAAGTTAACTATCTGTCTGTGTTCCCTGCTTCTAATGCTGCTACCACATGTTCAGTCAGCCCAAATACCACTGATTAGGGGGTCGTGTCGTGGCCTTTAGGATCTTGCTTTGACCCCATACTTAGCCTCTGGTGTCTGGTATGAAGCATACATCTGTGTCCACATACCTGCATGTCCAGCCAGTTGTATCCAGGGATATTTCTTCTTGAAGGACATCACAAATGGCGACCAGTGGACCATGTTCTTGATTTTCTTCCAGGACTTGTGCTATAATCACACACAGACACATATATGTGAGTCATCAAATACAGTGAGTGTGCTTTCGAGTGATGGATTTAGTTTAACTACAAGTTCCATTATAATCTTCTCTATGTTTTATTGTAAAAATGTAATGTAATCATTATCTGTGTTCATGGTCATTTGGTCCAATGCTCAACCATCCATAAATGAAAAACATCTTTTAAATTGATGTAGGTCAATCTGATAATAACAGTTACTTCTGGTTATGCAAACAAGTTAGGCAATCTAACTTTATGACTTTTGGATTTAGTGGAGTCATCTAGAGCTGCAACCACTACTATTAATTGATTGGTAGATAGATAGAAAATGAACTGGCAACTATTTTGATAACCACATAATTGTTTTGGTAATTTTTTTTACATAAATGTCAAAAAAATGTGATGACTGAATGCTTCTCTTTGTAAAACATGATGATACACTGATCAACTAAAACAAAAATTAAAATAATATATGAATAAAAGGTGGTGAAATTATACTTCAATAGTGAAAATAAACAGTTGCAACCCTACAGTTATAACCCTATAGAAGTATGTGGCCAGCTTACAATCACACAGGAGACTGAGTGCCAAGTTGGAGTCCCCGTCTGAAACCTTTGGCTGATCCAGTGCTTTTTTTTTGGTAACATGCTTTGTTTAATGGCCATGAGCAAAACAAGTCTTTAAAATACACTCACGCACACACACAGTGGGGATTCCCTGACCCTGGGGGGGGGGCGGGGGGGGGGGCTTCTCTTCACTCTCTATCTGCCTGCTTTTCTCCCACACTCGCTCTCCCTTTCTTTTCTTTGGCTGTTTTAGAGCATTTTAACTCAACCTGGGAGAAACAAGCTGGGGTTTCCCCTGGCAACAAATACACGCACACTCACACAGGGATTCTCCAAGGGCTCTCCCTGTCCCTTGGCAAGGACATATTGAACTGAGGGACTCCTGACACACAGACACACACACACAGACACACACACACACATGGCAAGTTGTGTCAAGATCAACAAACAGGTTTTCTCTCAGTGACCATCGATCAATTCAAGTCAGGACGTGTTAAGTTCATTCAAAGTACTTTATGTTCCCTGCAGAACAATAACTGTTATGTTTATCAGATAAGGACCGACATGCCTGAAAAATATTTGCAGAAGTATAAGATATTAGAAGAGTCACCATCAAGAGGCTAAGTTGCTTTTATCTAAAACCCCTTAAAAAAGAACCCTGTTGATGCACAATCAAAATACATTTTCAAAAATTCCCAAAAATGCTTACAGTATAAAAATGAAGCCTGTCTTATCTCCCCAAGCCATGATGTTTCTATAAATCATCCTGTAAGTAGTTTCGAAATTAGTACATGTATGTGTGTGTGTGTATTTTTCTGCATGTTGCAACAACCGCTCTGAAGCTTAAATAAATAACACTCTAGCTGAGTAGAATATTCAAACCCCGAATATCATTTTTATGCCTGCAGCATTACATCAGATGGAAAAATTCCAGATGTCTTGTTCTGTGGGTTTAAACAATGCTTGGCTGTGACACACTGTGCCGGAGTGACGAGTTTACAGTTTTCCCTTTAAAACAGAACAGAAAATACTTCATGAAAACAGACACTTGATCCCAAATTAATCATAACACATTAAACTGACCCTGAAACTTATGTAATACAATATTTACACAGAAATTTCCTGTCTTGTATTGTAGGTGCAAAAGATGGACTTTGCTCATGTTAAACACAGACGAGATTTCCTTTGGTCTGCAAAAGCTTGGGAGGAATAATATTATGTCTACAAATAACGGTGAAGAGAAGAAAAGAGGAGGAGAAGAGGGGAGGAGACGATGAGTAAGATAAGAGAGAAGAGGACCATAGAAGGCAATATATAACTCATGTCACATAATCTGGACCTGATGAAAATTCATAAGCTGATAACATGACTATCTATGGTTAGATGTGCACGCACACACACACACACCTTCAGATGCACCCCCCCCCCCCCCCCCACCTCCCGTCTGTCTGTCTCACTGTCTCAAGCAGTGAAGAGTCACATGAGGGGTTTTCTCTGTACCATTGAAGGAAAGCAAGGGGAAAAAAGCACCCTTAACACACACATACACACACACACACAGATCACATGGTGGAAACTGACTTCAAGGCAGGTCAGCTGAAATGGGTCCCAGAGAGAGAGAGGGAAGCCTTGACCGTGGAATATCATAGAGTTTATTAATGCTTGCTGTTGTTGCATTTTTAGCTAGTCTGGCTTCTCTGAAACACAGAAATGGTGTGAGTGAGAGAACGTGGGTGGGTATAATTAAAAATGATGACATCCATTTGAGGCTTGCACTAAGTTTACACAGTCAATTTTTCCTATACAGTATAAATAAAGGTTGACTTGAAACAAAATAACATTCACGATTTCAATTTGTGCACTGATTCAATGAGTCAATGATTCAAATGATTTGTGCGTCTCATTGAATGAATACGATACTTATTGAGTTGTGAGGGCAATCACGCAAGAAGTCAAGGTATTCCCCCTTTTTCATTTTTTCCACCATCTTTAGCCAGTTAGCAAGAGAGCAAGAGTATCAGGCTACAGTTTGGTAAGTAGCCAGGGTCTGCACTTTCTCCATCACCCCAGACTGTCATCCATTTACCATGTTGCCCACTTAAAGCTGGTGTGTGTGAGAACTGGGGAGGGTAAGTAAGAGAGAGAGAGAAATAGAAAGTCTGGAGTATCTCAAGGGTGAGTAATAACAGACTGTGTCACACTGTGTAGATTTAAGAGTTAGAGACATTAAAATGCGATCAGAGCAGAGGGTTGGTTTGTGTGTGACTAAAAAAAAAAAAAAAAAAAAAAAAAGAAGCTATCACAGTGATATTCTTACTGAGTGTTATTATTGCTCAATAAAATCAGAGCACAAAAGTAGAGCTGTCAAACATCAGAAAACAAGGACTAAATTCAGGTTGTAAAAGTGCTAGTAAGACATGAACTGAGAAAGTACAGTAATGGTGCAGGTGACAATACCTGGAGGAGGATGATGGTAATAATAAGGATGGCTCCGACTGACACAACACTCCACACTGAAAACAGCCACGCAGACCACATCATGACCGATGGGCTTTCTGTCAACAAGCTGACGAGACTATGTGTCCAGCTCTCCTGCAACACACCCAAACTCTTGTGTCTCTCCTCAGGCTCGCATTCTGCTTTCTCTATGCTCCACGAAATGTACACGTGAGTGTGTGTTTTTGCGTGAATAAACAATTAGGGATTATTTGATTGGCAAAGCAGAGGACAAACATAATCTGGACATGCAAATCCCCACAAGGCACAACATTTGAAAGACACAGATGGAACTAAGTGTGTTTGAATAGGTGTGTAAATGTGAATGCTCATGACGTGCTGGTAAAATGTAAAGGCTTTATGGAACAAGTAAGCAGATGTGTTTTATTAATGTGTTTATATGGGTCTATATATTTATACTGTTGATGTTTGAGTATGCATATAACTCTTGACTTGTGACTGTGACAGTGCACCTATGTGTGTGTGAGACACCGAAAGGATTATGACACAAGTTACAACACAAGCTAAAATAGACAAAAGGAAACGTCCATACCACCACGCTCTGCAGTGAAATGATGAAGCTACTACAATGCACCTTCATCCTCAGTGCCGATAGGTGCAACACATCTGAGTTTTAAAAAAGTGATAACTAGTCATCCACATACATACATTTGGAAACTTTCTACATGGAATCTGCATATTTTAGGTCAATCTACTGACTGTTCTTTTACATCCATAAAAGGGTCAAAAAATTGTCAGCTTGTCACACAATGTTCAGACATCATTTCACAGTTAGCAGATGTACATCGCTTGTAGTGAAACTGCAAAAAACATTTGCATGAATGTGTCTAAATGTGTGACATGTAGAAAGAAATGATGTGTATATATATATACACACACACACAATATATACACACACACACGCACACATTTAGAGGATTTGTAAAAGAAATGCTTGAATAACTTATTTCAGCAAGTACACAACAGAGTCAGAGAATAAAGCACAACATAACAATCAAGAATTTTGACTCTGACTCTGATTAGCCAATGAGAATGCTACATACTTAATATAATAATAATAATATAATATCCAATCAGAAATCTAGTTTTACAATGCAGTAAAAGTCCAGCTGCAATCTCAATCATGGGGCAATACATGCCCTTCTCTGTCATTTCTAGCTTATGGATATAATTTAAGGAAATTTCAAGTGATTTTTAGTTTATCATCACTACTGATTGCTGACACTGCAGTTAATTCATGTGCACTATAATACACACTTCTACATACTTGTGTTATATTAGTCCCTCCAGAATTTGTGATTAATGCAGTCAAAAATATTTGATTTTGTAGCAGATTTCCTTATAAATTTTGATTTTTGGAGTAAAATTGTAGGAATTGGGAAAAATTACAAGCAAAGGAAAATAATGTGATAATACTTAAAAGTCATGTGTTCCCTCCTTCCTGTGTGCTACAATGATGTAGGTTACCATGACAAAAAATGCAACAGTTGGTCCAAATCCCAAGCTGTCTGTTGATTCCATGAAGCAAAGTGGCGTTTTCGCATTAATTATTATAAAAGCAAAAATGCAATTTCCTGAAGGGACTGGTTAATGCTGTGAAATCACAGGAATTTTGCAGAATTGCAAGCTCCAAAAAATCTTCCAGGAATATATTATTATTGTATTATTATATGACCTATCACAACATACATGCTTGATGACTTTTGACTTTTTGAATTTGCTTTTGTCAGTGTCTATGTTTTAATGTTTTTCCATCTCATCAAACAACCACAGGAAGAAATGGATCTCTCCACCAGGAAATCATTCCTCAACATAAAGATATTCAAACTGAAGCTTTTTAGCTTTGTGAGAATCAAGTGTTTTATGGTCACACACGTCTGACTGCATTTTTTTATTTTTTATTTTTTGCTTGCTTGAAAGAAGCTAATTTCATGTTTTGCTGGCAAGTAAGCATGTGTTTCAAAATCTAAGAAAAATGAGCTGGAAGGCATTTCAGGGAGGTCTTTGAATTGTCAAAAGGGCACATGCTCTCTTCCCTCAAAGTCAGCCCTTTTCTGTCTTTGTCTCATCTTTTTCTGGCTCATTGCTCTTTGGCGGTCTCCTATCTCTATCCCCAGACCAGCTGGATGACAAGAGGAGAGCAGGAAAAACAGTAAAGTTTCCATTGAGAGAGAGAGAGAGAGAGAGAGAGAGAGAGAGAGAGAGAGAGAGAGAGAGAGAGAGAGAGAGAGAGAGAGAGAGAGAGAGAGAGAGAGAGAGAGAGAGAGAGAGAGAGAGAGAGGAAATGGTAAGCAAAGGAACTTCTTGTAGACAGGAAGTGGGGGGGGGGTTGCCGCTTGCCTCAGCGACAGTATTTTCCACATCCGCCGCTGACTACAAACAAAAGAAAGAAAAAAAGGGCCTTGCCCTCTGTAAACAACAGAACGAGTGCACAGGGAGAAAGAAGCACAGAGGCAAAGAGTTTTTATTGGTCCCTTGATTATTATCTCCAGATATGCACCACATATCTGCACAAATTATTTTATGCAACATTCATTTACTTAAGACAAGTTACTCATCAAATTATCAAATTACTGCATTTGGGTACTAAAAAGGGTGTTGCAAAACAATACACTGATGTATGGAAATTTGGCGATTAGATTACATTGGGCAACCAGATATCACTCATTTGCATGCAGGGGAGGAGTGCAGGGAGGCGGAGAGTGGTGAGAATGGTGAAAAGTTGGGGCAAAGGGTAACTCTGGGTTACAAATGTGTAATGTGAATAAGCAGGGGAAACACTGATGCATGCTGATGTTTTCGACGGAGAAGCACGGAGGAAACAACAAGCCTGATATAGCTCACCACAAGGTCCCCTTGCAGATACAAATATTGCAACTATCTGAGTCTGCAAAGTTGACTAAAAGAAAACACTCACACATATACACACGCGCGAGCACACACGCACACTACAGTTAAACACACAAACACATGCAATTAAAATGCAAAGAGTGCGGTGCAGACAACAACACGCTTGCAGAGTTCACGATGAATCTCTAAGCAACCAAGTTTGGTCAGTGGAAAATTAGTTCTGCAAAAGTTGACAGCCGCATGCGTGCCAAAAAAGGGACACCTCAAAAAATGAGGTTGCATGTATGTGAAGTGGCAGATCGGTTATGTTATAAGTAGTCCGATAAGGAAAAACTAGTTTCCAAATTGAGGTCACTATGTAACATTAAAGAGCATATCTCAGTTTAGATCTGGCTTATCCTCCAAAGTACCCTGATTTAACCTAAACAAACAGAGGTGCTTTGGAGGTTATCTGAACTTGCTAACTAAGCTGCACAAGAATTTTAAAAAATGTATGTTCATGTCAGCATATAACAGTCAAATCTGAATTTTAAAAAAAAAACACAATCCTGGGTTGAACAATCCCAATGGACATTCATTCTTACACAGATTTGGACTCTAAGGGGACAAGTGGGGATGGTTGGGGGGGTTCGGGAGGGGGATAGACTGGGTACTGTTTACAATTATAATCAGTTGAATGATGCAGCTTCCCTATTCTGGTGAATATTTTTATTTTCAATATATGCTGCAAATGAATACATGGAACTAATGGAAAAATCTATAAAAATTGTTAAAGATTAAAAAAAAACCCAAAGTAACCGCTTATATTAAAAAATAAATTACATTTAGAAGTAAAGATCTATGCATCCCCAGTTACGCCAGTTTAGTTAAAGCTATGAGGTATACAATATATCACCTTTTTTTTTTGCAACACTTCATGTATTTGTATGCACGTATCACAGCCAGCAGGGTTTCCCCAGTGTGTCTCTGACATCTCTGAAAAGATGTGAAACTACACTTCTGCACCTAATCCAATACTAGACATACACTTTCAGCCAAAATGTCAGCTCAGTAACTGTGGGCCACACTGACACTTCAATGGAGGACACAGCAACTCAAACACAAACACACATGCATTCTCACACAGTACCACCAAATAAAGAATTGACCGGTGTTTCTCCTCTCACAGTAAACCAAGTAGGCAGACACACACACACACACACCCATAAACTTACAGACTCTCTGTCTCACACACACACACACAGACATACACACACACACAGCTGTGAGAGGGAAACTCGGTTTGACGTCACAGGGTTGCTAGGTAACTGGCCGCCGTGGTAGTGAAGATTTTCCACTGCAGTAGAAACACAGTGTGTGTGCGTGCATTTGTGCTTGAGTTACAGTTGTGGACATAAAAATGAGTTTTGGTCCCGTCCAGTCCACACTCTTTTTTTGGTATTAAAGTTGAGGTTAGATTCACGGTTGGATTACTGGAGGATAAACCAAGAATGGTGAAGATTAATGTTTGGGTCAGTGTGCAACCACATTTTCAAGGGATCATTAAAAAAAGAGATGTGAGTCAATGTGCCATAAGTTGTGTTTGTAAAAGTAATACAGCTTATGTGAGTGTATAGTCGCGTGTGCTGGTCTGCAATGTAAAAATGTGGTAGAAATGTGGTATGTACGGAGGGTGTGTCAGTGTTAGTGCGTGTGTGTGTGTGTGTGTGTGTGTTTTACAGTTGAGTAGTATGGGTGCAGTCTTCACTCCAGAAGACATTTCTGTACACGTAATGGATGCATCTCTTCAAGGATCAAAAGTTTATCCAAACATGTCCAAGTATGTGATGCCTCCCAAGCTTTACTTACAGACACAGGCAGCGTAATTAACAACACACCTTCAGCATCATTTATGTTGAGACCTTCATAAGTCCTGCCCCGCTTCCGTTCTACTGCAGCTTCTGCTCCACTAACCTCGGTTTCTTTCATCGTTCTCTCTGAAAAGCTGAAACATGATGCTGGAGTTTTTCTTTTCATAGTCTGGGTTTAAATAAAGTTGCAGCACAGCTCCCGCTAAGTTTTGACAGCATGTTGTACATCAATACCGACTCAAAGCTATGGTTGCGGAATGTGAATAGATGCAGTTAAATCATTAATTATCAATCATTTAAATTAATCTATTAATCATTTAGATTATAACAAAAAAATCTGTACATCACAGATCCCCAAAGCCAGAGGTGACATCTTCAAATGACATGTTCTGTTTAACCAACAGTCCAAATCACAAAGTTATTCAAGTAACTGAGATAAAACAGAGAAACTCAGCAAATGTTAAAACAAGTGAAACAATGCGTCAATTATCAAAATAGTTGACAGTTAATTCTCAGTTATAATCAAGTAATATTTGTTTCAGACAGAAAATTCCATAAATCTTGTTGGTTATTGGTGTTTTTGAACTTGTTTCTACACATAATCTTAATTTGTATTGGTATTTATTCACAAACACTACACACCTTAAGTCAGCTACCAAAAAAATGCCAAGAATGTTTTAGTTCCACCATCTCAAATGCAAATAACTGCTGATTTTCTCTGTGAATTGAATATCTTTCTATTTTCCACTGTATAGCCAATAAATAAATCAGCTATGAAGATAAGTATTACTTGCAGCCCTAGTTGGAGACTGCTTAGATGGGTGTGGAGCTGATGGTTAAAAAAGGTATTCAACACAGAAAAGCAAACAACTGTGTCAATCGAGCAGCGACGCGGCTGCTGCCAGATTCTCGTCTTTTCACTCCGCAGAACTCAACTGAAATTTTGTTGAGAGAAAAATAGCACTGATGCCAATCTATCGCAGGTGCCCTTTCGCTGCCAATTTACTAGAACTAACAAAACACTGGCAGCACATATGCGCCTTCTAACCTTGGAGAGATGCCCAGCAGTCAAAAGATCAGCCAAATAGTGACTATATATGGCTCTGTTCAGATTCCAGCCTCCACCCGTTAAGCTTGCACAGTGTTAAAATACAAGTTGATATAATCTTAAAGCTAATGACCATAGCAGAGCAGATGTGACTGACTGTGTTTATACAGAAATGGAAATAACACTTACTCAGGTGGGTGATATTACAATTGATTAATTGATTAAAACTCTTGTGTTATAGTGTAGTGATCAAGATAACCACTGAGCTCTTTATACCATGATACACAATGTAAATCTGTAACCCTAGTTTATACTTGGTATTTTTTTATTTCTTTCTCTGCACCATCAGTGATTACTTTATATAGCAATGCCTAAGTAATAAATGCCTCTTAACTTGCTCTATGCCAGATAAAGTTAAGTAGCTCCTACATTAAATACAGAAATGCATCCAGTCTCCCTAAACATCCATTTAAAAAGATGTGACTACAGTACACACTGTACAACTTTTCCTCTCGCACTGTCTCTCTCTGCCAACATTACTCTCTTGCTCACTCTGTTCTTTTCTCTTCTTCCTCTGTCAGTATCGCTCCTCATCTCTCTCCCTCTCCTCTCTCCTACATACCACCCACACGATCGAGCATGCTTTATGTGTTTCTGCATGTTTGCCTTTTGCACAAATATACCAGGTTTCCTTAAACTAAAGATCAGGAAATATGACAAGCTACAAACAAGAGCAAGAATAATCTTCATGTTTGACAGCTTTGTGCCAAGTTACCGCCGCTGCTAATTATGAACCCTGTCCTTCGTCTGCGACTGTCTGCAGGAGTTTCTGTCTCTTTTACTGCCTGGATAAAACGAAAAACAATGTCCGGAAATATGCAAACAGCCATACAAACACTATTCAAATCCATCCACCAAACTAATTTAAACAAATAGTTTATAACCCATGCCACCTGGGAGAGTTGGGATATTGGTTTAGGGTTAGGTCAGAGGCATATTTGATTTTTTTCCCCCTCTGTTGCTGCTGTTTCTCATAATGAAAGCAAACATGGAAAGTTAAGTTTTAACGATCTGGGTGACCACGTCTCCAAAATATGTGCAGAAGTATGCAGCTGCTGTATTGATTGCAGGGTGAATGAGAGTATTCAAATGCTTGTATTGTCTTGTACAATCATGGGGGAACACCACAAAGCTTATGTATGTTTTCATGACAGTTCAAAATGATAAAAGTGATTATGATCTTTTTTTTCTCCTGAAGTCAGAAACCTGAGAAGTTATGTAGACACAGAAAGTGGTCAAAATCAGTTATGTAATCCTGCGTCAAATTGTGTTTCAAAGAAGAAGTGAGATGGCCTGGTGAACTTGTGTTGGCTACAAATAAAAACACATCCACCCACTCACCCACCCACACACACACACACACACACACATACACCATGCACGCACAGACACACACACATACAGACACACACACACACACACAAACATACACAAATGGCCTCAGCCTCCTCTTTGAACAATATCCAAATGCAGGCAAGGCCTAAGTGTGTGTGACAGGCAATTTCTCTTGCTTTCCCTTTTTCTATCACCCCCGCTCACACACACATACACCCTCACATTACCCACACGCACCAAAACACACCTACATGCACACACAGGTCAGGGCACAGAGCTGGCTTTGTTACTGTGAATGTCAACCATTACTCAGGGAGAGAGAGCTCAGGCCAATTTGTCACAGGAGCTCCCGTCAACATGCACAGGCGTATTCACACACACATAAACAGACACACATACACAGACAGACGATGGTGACAAGGATCCACGTCAAGACAAACGGTTTCTGAGGTCTGGCAGGATTTGTCATCATTCTGAAATTGTTACTGTATGTTTTCAGTTTTCACATGTGACTTTTACCTGTGAGAACCCTTTAAATTATTCAGAATGATCAAAAATATCAGAGTTTTTCCTTTTTCAAGATTTTCCACTCTATCACAAGTGTGAATTCTTCCTTAAAAAGCCAGTTCCTGTCTGTATGATATGTGGCGATCCCTGCAAAAACATTTTCCAAAGGTCGTTGCCATTTAAAACTTCAAAAGGTCTCCTGCATAGTGAGCAGGCTGTACATACAGCCACACAAACTGACCCACACTTTCATACTTGGCACTACTTACTGCTTTCTGTTGAGAACTGAGGAGTGCAGGGTTGAGAAGTTGCTCCCCTTTCTCCGTATCACTGGAAATATCCTCCTCCGACTCCTCCCATGATGAAGAGAAACCAGCCGAGGAGGCCGAGGAGGACGACAGCTTTCTGAGGGAACGGGTGGAGGAGTTTGGGCCAGGGATGGGGCTAGAACTAGGGCTAGGGGGGCAGTATAGTCCCTGGTCTGAGCCTTGACCATCAGAGGTTTGAGGCTGGTTTTCCAAACCGTGGTCAGTTATTATGACTGCAGGGATGGAGGGAGGGATGGAGGCAGAGTGGTTGGAGGTGTGATCGGTGATGTCCAGCAAAGAAGGGGAGCCCTCACTGCTTTGAGGTAAAGCAGGGGTTTCTGGGTTAACCTTCAATCTGTCTGTGTCTGTCTGGAGCAGCATATCAGGACACAACTGGTCCTCTTTCTCACCTGTCACGTCTCTCACAGTCCGTTCTCTTTTGTCTCCCAGCATTTGTTTGCTTTCTTTCTCCCCTCTGTCTTTTTCTCCCTCCATTTCTCTCAGCCTTTCTCCCTCTTGTCGCTCTCTGTCTATTGCTGCATCTGGGTCTAATGTCTCAAGGGAACCCTGAACATCAACCAGTCCATCTAAACAGGGAGTTTGCATTGTTGTTTCTGAATGGCAGCCATTTTGACCAATCAGTGTCTTGTTTTCCGTGTTTTCTATATTAGCACTGCTGTCCTTCTCACCTTCTCTCCTTTCTCCTTCCACTGTTTCATCCTGTCTTTCTCTTCCATTCTGGACAACAAGAGGAATTTTAGTCTCTTGTGGTTGGTTCATTGGGCATTCAGGGCCTGTGTTTTGTTGACTGGGATGGGAAGGGGCTTGGCTAGGCGATCGTCTTGGAGACCGAGGGCTGCGTTGGAGCTCGTTGTTTAGCACCTGGGCACGAATCCCGGATATGTGGGCCTCGAAAATGCCCACTTTTCCCCTGACCTGAAAACAGAGAGAGAGTGAATGAGGACTCAAATGCAGCTATAGTTTGGTTGTCTTGGACTAATATTAGAGAAGCTAACTGATTCTTTATGTTTTGCTTCATTTCGGGTTAAAGCGATGGTTCGGCGTAATTTTGACCTAGTGTCATATGCACCATTAGGTCTATCTAAACACCCCCTCAGCCCTTTTTTAAAATTTGGTCGCAAATTGGTGGAGTTAGAGCCATCAACCGAATTGCTTAGTACAGGCGCTAATGGGACCAAAAGTGTATCTCGTAAATTACCCTACTAATAATGCCTGGATTGTTATCAAACTTCTACAGTAGTACAAATAGGGTCTTTACTCATAAATTGATGCATTGGAAAGTTTATTAAAATAACATTTACCTGATGGCTTTTACTCTGCTGCTACTGCTAAAGCTGTAAACATTGTCGAAATCTCGCACGATCACTGAAATACCGTGTGGTCGCGCGAGATCCCGCTAGGTCAAAATTACGCAGAACCATAGCTTTAAGCTGCTTATCATTTCACATGTGTATGAGGATCAGCAAAACCATAGCTGATCCATGATGAACTGGCAGCTAAATAACATAATATACTCTACAATGAATAACCACATTTAACTTTTGGCTACAAAGCTACAAATTTAATGTTCTTTTGTCTGCAGTTTTACACTGAGTACAAACACAGACTGCAGTTCATCAAGTAAATAAAGAGAAGCAAGAGATAAACAAAAACCTAAATTTAAACCAATAGCACTGCTTCTTTGAAATTATAATTAAATTAACGAAGATAACGGTATATCTAATTTCCAGAGAGATAATCTGGTAAAATAATCAATACCAGATGTTAAAACACATGTAAGTCTATCTTTAGTTTATTATTGCTTGATAATTGAATTTATTAGGGTTACTCACAAGGTTGATCACTGGATAGATCATAATCTAAGTATAAAACAGTCCAAAGCCCTTAAGCCCTTTCATCTAAATGACGAATATTGAAGATATAGTACCAAGTAAAGGGGTAAATCCTTCAGCATTTGAATAAATTGCTCCAAATATCCATGTGATTGTACTTTTAGATACAGTCAGACAGACAGGTGGGGGTAGCCAGTAAGAGAGAGACAAAAAAAGACAGAGTAAGAGAGACATACAGTGAAGTAGACAAAGAAGGAAGGCACGTGTTGTATCACCTCAACGTTCTGCAGCTCTCTGTGAATCTGCAGCAGCTGTGCCTGACGTCTCCTGTCCTCTCGCCTCTCTCCTCCTCCTCCTCCCGTCTCTCCTCCCCTCTCCTCCAACCCCTCTCCTTCCCCGCTCTCCTCACCGCTGGGTGAGCTCAGTCGTCGAACCCGCTGGCCCACATTGACTCCCAGGAGCTCCGGGCTTCTTGGGGAAGGGGAGCGAGCGCGACGGGTGGGGCTGGGGGAGAGTGAGGATGAAGGGGGGAAGACAAAGGTTCGACCCGGCGACCGGGGGCTCGTCTAGGAGTGGACACACAAGACAAGATCAGGAGAAGTCTGAAAATGATTCACTTGTATGATGTTAATTAAACATACAGGTTTAGAGAACACCACACACCAAAACCAGCTAGTACAAAGAAAAGCAGTCATTAAGTTTTCCTCTTTTTTGATTTCCATATTTTCTTTAAAGCACCCTACTGACTCAATTTAGATTCCTATTAATTTCTTCTATTGTAAATTGCTGCTTAAATGCCCAAAACAATCCAAACTGAATGACAGCAACAACAAAAAGAAAACATTATGGTGGATGGAAAACACATAAATGACATTTTAAACTTTATCTCCATAATTGTGGACATAACCAATAACTTTTCTTGAGATACCTTGGGGCTGGTTGGACTGTAGAGACCTCCACTCAGCGTTCCCCCACCCAGTAATTGGCTGTAAGTTGTCCGATCGGGAACTGGCAGCACAGGTCGGCCGACCGGGCTGGGTCTAACTCGGGAACTGGTACTAGAGGATCCTGGCTGGGTGTGAAACTGATTACTGCTGCAGGAAGGGGAGGAAACGAGAGGACTATTAATATCACATATTAAAACATCCCGTCTTGGCATTAGGGCTGGAAATGTAAGGGGAGAAGAAAAACCTGGTTATAACAAAGAAATCAATTAATCAACAAGTAATGGTGACACACTCCAAAAGTTTAGGTTGTATATGAAAGGAAGAGTTCTTTTATTTCTGAATAACTCAAAAATGTTTCAAGTGGGGCATTTATGCATCCCTACAAATTATTAGACAATGTAAATCATCAACCTGTTGGACAGCAGGATAACTTCCTGTCATGTATTACGAATAAAGTAATCTTACTAATATGCTCGAGCTGCAGCATACTGACCAACACATTTAAAGTATGTTTCTCTATAACAAAAACTCAGCAGGAAAATGGTCTTAAAAGAGTTAAAGGTAACATGACACAAGCTGTTAAAAACTGACCTGCTCATGACTCCAAGGCCGTTCAGGTTCAGGGCAGAGGCTGCCATCCCCGCGGCCAGGCCAGGGGCTCTGAGTGCTGGGTACACATCTGACAATCTCCCCTGAAGCTGCAGGGAGTTCTTGAGAACAGCTTTCAGTGTTTTCTCTGCATTCAGTCTGTAGCAGCAGTTCCACACTGCCAGAAAAACTGAAAAACAGAAAAACCACGTTAGGGTAACTCTTCCCAATTATTATTAAAAGAAAAAAATTTAAGTAGCAAATATGTATTAAAATGAGAAACATTCTTCAAGATGAAAAACAGCCCTTTTTTCTAAAAGGACAGATACTTTAACTCCAATTTTCCATTTCTGGAAAACCATCCCTAACTGCGTCATGGACAAAGAATATTATTCATGTAGTCCTGCTGTTAAAAGATATCATTGTTCCTACTGGGAATGAAACTAAATTAATGAAAAATAACAGAGAGAAAGTGAAACGGAGAGAAAAGGAGACAGAAAAAGGAAACAGAAATAGAGAGAAGCATAGAGATGAATGTTGAAAGAAAAAAATGAGCAAAGGAAACGTTCCTCTCACTGGAAATACTTTCTCTTGTCAAGGTTTCATTAAATCTGTTTAAATCTGGTTTATGACAGAGCACAATAAGTATAGAGTTTACATCTATGACAACTGCAATCATCTCCCTCCTATTCAACTAAATAACATAAGCTGAATTTTCCACATTTGAAGTGTATGAACCTGGCCCTGTTGGTTTCATGCTTGTACCCAACATGTCTTTGTTCTACAGAAGCTGCAACAACACGACGGCCAAAGTTCAGCCAGACCAAACTCTCACAATGTTTTGCTCCACACAATCTCATAGCACACTGTTTGTTTGAAACGGTTGAGTCTAAAGATAAAACAAGTTTAAGGCAACATTCTTCCAGTGACAAAATGAGGGAGGCACATGGAAAAGGGCAGAAAGATGGAGATACAGAGAAACGTGCAGAGAGGGAGGATGAAAAAGGGCAGGAGGTATAGGGAAAAGGGAGGCATGACATAAAACACCAAGGGGTAAAGACAAAAAGACGACTAAAAAGTAAAAAAGCAAGGAAAGGAGGCAGAAAACCTCTATGAAATCTTCTTACAAGACATGTAGACACGCTCCAAGTTACTAAATAAGCACTTATCTTTTTACTGCAAAAGACAGAAGCACACTCTGAGGAGACATTTCATCTGTATTTTCTAAATGTTTAAGAACAGTTTAATAACAGACATAATCAAAAGCAACTGAAAATATCTTGTGAGCCTTAAATGTAAAATATACTTCAATAAACAGGACAGCTTAAAAAAAAGAAAAAGCTTGATGATTTCTAGTATGGGGCTTTCTAGTGTGCAGTGCATTGTGAAAGTATTGTGCTATGACCAACTCATGCACCAAGTAGGTTTTGAGGTGAAAGTGCTTTAGAGACTCACTGAGGTCCTGTTTACAATACAGATGAATTCAGTGGTAAATCCTTATTTTTATGCTTTATGTGTTAAGGGTCACACTCAGTATGTTTATGAACAAGAGCAACAGGTTGTAGTATCAAGTCCTGTTCCAAACAGGTAGTGACTGAAAACTGAAATAAGCTATATGCAAATAAGCTTAGCTGTGCAACAATTGGCATTTGATGCGCAGTGGTCAACTGCGCACCACTCGCAAAAGAAGTCTCATTTCCCACAGTGCAGATGTGCAGATTGTGCTTCAACTTGGACTTAAACACGTATTCTTGTAAGTAAGTCTCGTGTTTCATACTGACAGATGACATATGAGATAAACATGGGCAGATCACTGGTGTACAGAGCTGTGAACAATTACTTTTCACAACAACACACTTGTGTTAAGATGGTGAGATGAGATGTCACCAAAACCTGTTTCATGGTCAACTTTTTTTTCCATACTTGAGTAAAACATTCCAGTACACTAAGTTCAATTTACTGTAGTCATTTTCAACCTATACAACTCAAATAACTAATAAGTAGTAATAATAATAGCTTATTACAGCTACCCTTTTTACATTTATTTTGTACACATCCCTTTAGATTTATACACTATGTTATTTAACATATGTATATGTTTTATATATGTATATTATATATACCCAAAAAGTCTCAAACTATAATATATACTAGTGTTCATTTTTTAGTTTTATATGTACTAATCTCATTTTAAATATATTTTTTAAATCTATTAAGTGTATTACACATTTTCATCTCCTTTTCAAAACTATTCCTCAAATTAACTCCATTGACTGACATACATCTAATTTTGCATTTGTTCTAATCTTTGTTTTAGCAAACATGCAAATTCGTTTTAGTTCCACTCTAGTTAGAAAAAACCTTCTGGATCCAGTCTGGAGGCAGCTTCTTTTTTACTTTATACACTGACTGTGCAGTTTTAAAGTTCACTAAATGTGAGTTTATAAATATGTTGGTTGGTTCATGATAATCAGCTCTGTTTACACTTCTGTCTCTGTAGCATAAAGATTGGATTTGTGCTTGTTTGTAAGAATGGTAAAATATATTTATTGAATTTAGATTGGGAATCTCTTTTGTTAGCAATATTGAAACGGACTTGACATTTTGTCTTTACATGATTTATAATGTGGTCTACAACAACTATCTAAAATGTATTTACACAAACTCTGCTTCATTATTTATCATGATTTGTATTTATTTATTTCACGGCCGTGTCAGGGCCAGAACGCAGCACGCACGAGCTAGGTGGAATCTAGCCATTGACTCTTGCACATCAAAGAGAGACCAGAGCCGAGGCGTAACTCAAGTGCTTTGAAGAGAGAAAAATGGACAGTGAAAACAAAGCTTTTAAGCATTTGCAGCACTTTTAGCAGATCAGCAGCAACTGACTACACAGGAGGCGTTCAGGTACATGGTTGAACGTAGGTCACCCTCATTCTGAAAGCACACAGAGCCCAGTACGCAATGACTGTAGTTAAGTGCCTAAAATCGTTCAAATCCAATTTATCTCAAATGCTCTGAGACTATGGTGAACGATCTACGTACCTAGTATGATTGATGCACATTATTTAAATGCAGCCCTTATTTTACTTGAAATGAGAGATAGAAAATCAGTGTACTTAGCCTATTAATTCTGTGAATGTTTCTTTCATGTCGTCGTTCATTCACACCTCCACTCGCCTCTCACATGTTTTTGACACTGCATTACTTCAAATAGTTCCACATGCAGTTCAACCCAACATGTATATGTTTATCAGTATCACTGTCTAACGGATAGGATCTAGCTCTTTTAGCTCTCTTACCCTTACCACTTTTGCAGTTTCGGGAAGTCCATTGAGCTGAATCATCACTGTGTTTGTAATGTTTTGTTCAGGTGGTAAATGGAGGGCTTTACACTGCATGTCACATTCACCCATTCACACACATTCATACACTGATGACTGAGAGACTGCTCATCTGCCAACATGCTTATTAGGAGGAGTTTTTAATCATTCCTACAGGAACTCACACACCGATGGTAAAGCCTCTGGGAGCAATTTGGGGTTGAGTATCTTACCCGAGGCTACTTCGACACGCAGGAGCCAGGGGATCCAAGTGTTTAGTTGACAACCCCACTCTACCTCCTGAGCCACAAACACACCACAGCTTGTAGTAGCTTGTGTTTTGCTTTGCTTCCGAATGCGTGCCAGCATTCTTTCAGGTGAGGTTTTCATTCAGATACACTCCCCTCCCAGTCTGCTCCCCAGGCTGTCTTAATAGCTCAATCATGCTTTTTCAATTCACAAAATTAACTATAATGACTGCCTTTACGCTGCCGTCCTCTCAATGGACAAAAAAGCCTTTGTAACTCATACGCAGGGGCATCTTCACACTTGTCTGTTACTGACGCCGGGCCTCGCAGTCTGGTTATAATCAAGTCTTCCATTCGAGTGTATTGTTCCATGTCATTGATTCCATCTTCTGATTCTTTTCCTTGACAAGTATTTTGAGGTGTTTCAACTAATTAGTTCCACCAGTTTGGTTTTGCTGTTTGACGACTTTATTTACTTTCTCCGACACAATGCTCAAGGATTTCCTGATTTCCTCCATTCCTTCTTCTATCACAGTGCAGTTTTGCTATTTAATCTTTGGTAGGAATATTTCTTATGTTTTGTTTTGTGCTTTGATAAATTTACACTTTTGGTAAGTTTCTCAGAAAGAGCGAGGGTTTCTTTCTAGTGCCACCAGAGTCAAAGTGAAACAGATGCAGAAACAAACAATGTTTTTCACACCCAGTTAACGCCTCTGCAGGATGATTAGCAATATTAAACTGCAACTCTTACTAACTCTTACTGCATGTCTAGAAAACAAGACCTTTTCAAGCCCTACCAGTTCAGTTGTGGGGCTCGAACAAGCATGCTGGTAATTCATGTCATGCTCTGACTGAGCTGCCAGAAACTGCCTTGGGATGTGTTTTGATTACAGATGAGTTAAGACATCAGGTCATCAACTACAGGGTAAACATGGGATTTCCTTGTAGGGGAGTGACGCAGTTAGAGAGAAAGCAGGAAATAATCTGAATGGCTGATCTCTCTAGTAGCTTACTAACCGTCGGTGCAGCTTTGTTCACGCTGAATAATCACGTCTCTCTGCTTAAACACTAACGTCCACATATTTAAATGAAAACACAAAGTGCCGCAGATGACGAGGGAAGTTTTAGAAAAGACAGAAGGGGAGTAAAGGAGGCAGTGCATGACTCTGAGGGAAGACTAGAGAGAAAGAGAGAGGAGTGATGAAGGGAAAAATTGTGTTTACGGGCTATTTTTGGATTGATTGTCTATTATGAATCTTTCATGCAGAATTAGTGGGTTTACTTTCTGTGAGACAGCTCAGTTGCTGTAATGAAGCAGTACTGGGCACCAGGAAGCCTTTTCACACTGCATGGTTAGCTGAATCCCAAAGCCTTTTTTTTTTGTTATTGTTGTTTGCACTATAGGACAGCTCTGGATGCTCTGGATTCTGTGCTCACCAAAGGATCCAATTATCCCACATGGATCAAAGTATCAACAATTAGATGGTACAAAAAAAAAAAAAAGGTCTCAAAACTATTTCAACTCTGACTGAATGTTTAGCTGTGATCTGGTCTGTACAGCAATTAAAGGCACATCATAAGATATTAGCCTTAAGACTAGAACTGCGTATATCAGAGCACATTGATTGCATCGTCAGCAACTTAAAGACATGCAGTACGCTTCTTTTGAGAAAACATTACGTAAAACAGAAAGAAGTTAGAAAAGACAAAATTATGAATAATTCATATTTTGTTTCTTCAATGCCACTCTGGTGCCAACACGTCCTTAGCTCCCTTGAAGATAATATTGCCCTAAAACACAGCAGAAAATAAGCTAAACTGTCCATGAATGTCTCTCATTAAGATCATTAAGTTATTAGCAACAATTACTAACAGCCATGAAGCAGAACAGTTAAATAAACCATGACCATGACCCTGACATGAACTGTGTTGATAGTGCACACAAAACTTTTTAAGACGACACGTAATACTGCCTTTAGCACACCAAAACACTCAAATATAAACAAATACTGAATAGGAGCAGTACAACCACACATGTAAAGTAGCTTGGTCAGAGTGCTGTCTGTGTGAGCACAGCCTGATGTCAGATAGAGTGGGACTGGGAGTTTTAAAACTACCCACTTGCCTGCACAAGTGGGCAATAAACCTACACACTTAAAAAACAAAGATAAAAAGAAAATGTACACAAGCAGATGGGAGCGCAGGATGAGATAATGATATACAGAGCTGCAATGATCCATCTATTAGTTGATCCACAGATAATTGAACTGTAATAGTCTTGGTGATGGGGTGGTCATTTTAGGATTTTCTTGCAAAAATAGCCCAAATTTTCTAGCTGTTTAAATGTGAGAATTTGAGCCTTTTTCAGTAGACAGTAAATATCTTTGAATTTTGCCCGCTGGATATTTGAATACATCATCTTGGATCTAAGAAATTATAACATGCATTTTTCACTGGTTATATTTTATTGACAAACAGTTTAATTGATGAATTCAGAAAATAATCAGCAGATTGATTGATACTGAAAATATTTATTAGTTTCAGCCAATCATATGTACAGCGAGACAATATGAATTTGAGACTGTGCAGCACTAGCTACATTACGTGATATTATTAAGTCATTGGTGGTAATGCTGTAAATCAATAAGCAGGACTGATTTAAGGTAGTACTGGAATTTTATATGATTTTTGCGTCAGTGTGATCAATACGTTAAATTATTTTATTACTTGTTCACTTCACTCAATTACCCCAAAACAGACATTCATGTCTGGTTATTTATTTCCATAAACAGGTTCTTAATTGAAACTTTATTGCAAAATATGTGATATAAAATCACATATACCACAATAAAAGATTTTATCCATATTGCTAACTCCTAGCAGACAGGACACTCAAAGTATACAGCACCACGCTTATCACTCAGTGATTGTGGGAAAGGGTAAAGGCCTTAAGCAGACCCTGAGGAGGACCCAAAATATACTACAAATTACTTGAAATCTAATGCAGTCTCATTATATAATATTAGTGTTGGCTCCATATAGCTGGCTCCATTTTGGATCCAGTTTGGTGAAATAATTTAAGTCTCATCAAATCTTGTGTCTTCTCCTCAGTTTATGAGCGTGAAAGCGTGATGTACAAAATATTCTGGAGGGCATTTAAATAAAATCACAAATTTGAACTAACACTGTAAAAACCTGGATTTGAGTTGATTGTGTAGTTATCTGAAACCTAAACATTATATGTCAATATTTGAGTTTCACGTCTTCAGCATCAACCTGTGTACATACAGCTGTTATCAGGCAAACTTAAAGAGATTAGATAGGCTATTTAAAATGATTCAGCCATGATAAGCAGATTCAACTCTGGATTCAATGCTGCTGCCCAACTCCAACCTTATCCAAATGGATGAAAATGAGTATACAGTACTCTATAGGATGTCATTGGAAAGTTGCTGTTAGTTTACCCTGTCTAAGATCATCACAAAACGTGTTGTGGAGAAATGAATGATGAATCTGATGACAAAGTTAACACAGAGTTATTGAAACACTACACAAATACTTAGCTTTACCTATTATATCACTCACTAAAGAATAACTAGGCCTATATAATCCTCACAACTTTCACTGTAACCTGTCCACCTGCACAAAAAGTGGTGGCATGAAAGAGTAATAAAGTGCATTCAATAACAATAATGTGTGCAGATGGCGGTCCCGACATGTGTGATCTTACCTCAGCGTCCTCTGGGAGGCTCCTTCAGGACTGGAGAATAGTAATATTACAGCGTGATATCAGGAGCAATAACCCGAGGATCCGAGGATGATTCTTGTCTTGTCTGTGAGCGTGTCTGACACATAAAACGCACAAAGACGCGTCTTCTTGTGCAGCCGAATAAACTTCTTCTCTACTCCTCTTGTGCGTTTTTGGATTCTTCCACAGACGAACTTGTTCGACGCCACAGCCCGGTCCTTTTTTTTTCTGCTTTTTCACCTTTTCAAAAAAAAAAGAAGAAAAAAATCCTCCTCCTCCTCCACAGAAGAAGATTTCAAAATGTCTTTCTCCACCACGAGTTTTTTCTTTTTCTTTCTTTCTTTCTCTTTCTCTCTGGTTATTTCAGGGGGACTTTAGGGTAGTTCGGAGTGGGCAATGAAGCCCTCTCACAGTTTAGCTCACGGGAGAAATAGTTTTTTAGCTGCTTTCTGTTGTCATGCGTGCTGCTCGACACCTCTCTCTGCTCGTAGTAAAGCCTTGTTTGTCTGTGTGTTTGAAGCCGGAAGCGACAAGACAGTCTCTCTCTCTCTCTCTCTCTCTCTCACTCACTCACTCTCTCTCCCTCTCTCGGTTCACTGGAAGGATAAAAAACTGAAAGGCTTTGCGCGCACGAGTGTATGTGTGTGTTTGTGTGTGTGTGTGTGCGCGCGCGCACAGTCAGTCAATGAAGTAATACTGTCCATTAACAATAATAGACATTCCCCTACCCCGTACCTTGAAGTGGCATTTAGACCCAAGACCAGGGGGGCCAAACAGTCCCAGTTTCACTACTTCATTTGCGTTTAGGTAGTTAACTACTTGCACATCCCCTCCAGTCATGTTGTAGGATATAGCCTACAGAAAAGACTCTGCTTAGAATTATAACACTAACAGTAATTGTTTATCCTTAAAAAGTAAAGACAATGGCTATTATTCACTTCAGTCCCACCTGTTGTCCCCTAACCCTAACCCATGGTCTAATTTGACTCGCAGTGCTTAATATTGGTCATATTTTTCCACTGCTTGTATTATTAGTCATGTTTAGTCACTACTACCACTTCTATTGTCAGCCATATTACTGTTGTTTCTGTGCTTCTGATGTGTTATAAGATCTGATGATCTGATGTGCTATAAGAATACATTGTCTTGACCTCAAGCTTTGTTTTAGTGACCTGTTCATTGATATTTTGAAATGTACCTATTTCCAATGGGAAAGTGGGCAAATTTGCACATTTTCATACATGTGAAGTCAGGGGGAAAAAATAATTAATTAATCTCTATCCATAGAGTGAAATACAGCAGCCTGAGGACATTGAATTGAACAGACTCAGTCAACAAGTATGCCTAGTTGATCATGTTGTCATGTTTTTGATTGATTTTTGACTTGACTTGAAGCCAGAAGGCCTGCGGCAAGCAGAAAGACTTTTGCCTCAAAGAGGTCATGACCACCATCAGATAACTCTGGAGGGTGAGGTGCAGAATGGTTTTAATCAGGGGTGAAGATGTTGACCACAGGTGTGGATGTTGAAGGAGCAGATTGAGGACCCGTTTTATTGATGTATGATCATGCTTAGACAGTAAAGGCTCCAAATTCTGTCAGGATATCAGGGTTTTTAAAAGGGTGACAGGTAATATTAAATAAATGTAATATAAATGATCCCTCTTAGTATCAGGCAATCATACAACCTTCCTGAGAGACTACAGTAGATATTACAATTTCAATCAAAATTCAGTCCTGGTTGTGAAAGTTGCAATAATGGATCAGCTTGTTGCCTTGGATACTAGAGAGAGAGACACAGATAAAGAGAGAGATAGAGAGAGAGAATTTCCAGTATATCCACTTGAGACAGTAAACACTCAAGTTTGTCTGAGACGAGTGGGGGCAGAGTCAGGATAACAGGTGGTTTGGTAATCTGGTTTGCTTTACCATTGATCAACTCTTGAATGATTTGGAATAAAACTGGATTAAATTAATTCATTTTAAAGGCGTCCAAAAGTCAGAAACATTTCAACTGGCAATGTCATAAATGTTTTCCTTTTCCCACAATTTTAAGTAAGTCAGGGGTGTCATTTACATATCAAATGCATGAATTACCATAATACAACTATTTTTACAACATCAACATTATAAAGATTGATTTTTTTTATATGTTGACGTCATCAGTGATGTTTTATGAAATTTGTCAGCATCATAGTAAACAACTATAGTACTGTATTCAGCTGGGGTGAGATGTGATGAAGTTTTCCCCTTCTCTCTTGGTATGAAATACACAAAATTCCTCACATTTTTCTGGGAAGGCTTCAGTATGACTGTGTGACTTTGTGTAGAGCAAAAGAATGGAAAAACCAAACACGATCACCAGTGGTGGAAGAAGTGTTCAGATCTTTTACTTGAGTAAAACTATCAATACAACTATGTAAAAATACTCCATGGCAAGTAAAAGTCCTGGAAAGAAAACAAACAAAACAAAGTCCAGATACACAAATCTGTTTTCAGCTTTTCAACATTTTCTGTAATCTTTGATCTTGATGAAATACTGTATTGCATCATTTGGACATTTATTGAAATGAAACTATGTCAGAAGTTTAGAGGGAAAGATCACTATTTGGTGGAGCTGTTAACAACTCAGAGATATCTGAAATGTGACCATGACTACAAACTGCTTTTTGTAAGTTTTTGTAAGTAATTTCATCTTTAACAACCCATTGTGTCAAATCTTCATCTGAAAAGTAACTGAAGCTGTCAAATAAATATAGTGGAGTAGAAGTATAAAGTAACGTAGAGTACTTAAGTACAGTACTTGAGTAAATGTACTTAGTTTCCAACACAGCCAACCACATCCAGTGGTCAACCACTTGAGGAAAATGAGACTCTCTCTAACCCCAAATGTATTAAAATGCCTCTTTTGAGAGAAAAAACACACACAATCTTTCTTCTTGGCATACATGTATTTTCAAGATTATGCTTATATTTTTATTACATTTGGCCAAACTGCAGTGAAACTACAGTTTTTTCCCTCTTCGTTTTAGATGAGGCGTTTCATGCAAAGATGGGCTGCTGTCCTCTAGTGGTCTCTCAGTGTTATGCATCATAGGCTGCATAAAGGCAGTGAACAATCACAACTACTTTCTTTAAACAGTGGACTGGGTTTTTACAAAACTAAGTCATAAACAATATGAGGAAATGGAAAGAAATAGTGAAAACTTTTACAGTTAAAAATCAACATCATACAATTAAAAATACCATTTCAAATACATAGGAGAAAGAACAGGCTTTGCAGTATTCAGATATTTACAATCACGTAACATTACTCCATTTTATGAATATGAACATTCATTACATACATTAAAGAGGAATCAAGCCTATCCACAAACATCAGAAAGCCCATTTGAAAGATTTTTTTGCATGTCATAAAGAATAACTTCATAAAGTGAAGAGACAATCTTTTCAGCTTAAATTTGCATAGTGAAGTTTATCAACCATTCAATGCAAACCAGTTCCTTGTGGTGCATTCAGGTACCAGGTATTTATCCATCCCATTGAAGTTTACAAGGATTCCTTTGGTGGAAAGAGAAATCCCTCTAACTTTCTATTGATTCTGACCAGTGGTGGAAGAAGTACTCAGATCCTTTATTTAAGTATAAAACACACACTGCCGTCAAAAGCCAAAAAGGTTGGAAAGCACTGGTTTCATGTTTAACAATGTTGTATTTCAAAAGCTTCTTATATTATCTGTTGTGTCAAATCTGCATCGGAAAAGTAACTAAAGCTGTCAAATAAATGCAGTGGAGTATAAAGTTCGATATATACCTCTAAAATGAAGTGAAGAGGAAGTATAAAGTAAAATCAAATAGAAATACTCAAGTAAAGTACAAATTCCTCAAAATTGTACAGTAGCCTACTTGCATAAATGTTCCTAGTTACTTTCTGCTATTGAGTTAATAATATGGTTCCACTATGTTGGAACCATATACAAATGTTTACAGATTTCTGGTCCATGTAAATTGTATAATAATGATGAATAAAACAACATAAATAACAACTTGACAAAGACTAATATCAAATGTAAGCAAATGTAAGCTAACAAATGTAAGCTAACTGCTAGCTAACTGCTAGCTTTTAAATACAGTGACAACCTGATACATATCTGTACTAAAACCACAGCGATTACATACATTGATATCTTTCTTCTGAATTTCAAATACTTCTTTTGTATAACACTACAGTACTTTCTCACCAAAGTCCTAAGAAAGGAAGTTTCATGTCATCATATGTAGCATTAAACTGAATTGTATAAACGTAATTGTGGTTAGATGAAGTTCTTTGTATCCTTGTATTAAGTTATGCTTACATGACCATTAAACTGTGATCAGACACAACTGGAAAGCATTTATACATATATTGTCTGAGTAGAACGAGTGTAACAGACAAGTATTGAGTGAGAACACTGAGTCCCAGCTCACAGGTTGGATTTGTGTGGGTGTGAGTGATCGACACACAGACACACAGACACATTCATACAAAACACACCTTTTGTAAATTTCTCTGTTTAACCTTTATGTGAAGACACAGTCACCAACACACGCAGGAACGCGCACACACACACACACACACACACACACACACACACACACACACACGTACATAGGTGAATTTAACTAAAACAATATGTGCAATAATGTACTAGTGTGATTACTGAAGAACAAGTTTCAGAGTAAACTAACGTCTACTTTAATGCCAGCGATAAGGTGATGGTGCCACCCATGAGTACACCTTGATAAAAGCATTCTCTATTTGTTTCCTTCCTGTTTGGTACTCTACGTATACTGTATTACTCAATCTATCTTCTAACTTTCAGCCTGTCTTTCTCTTTCTCTTTGTCCCCCCCCCCCCCTTCCTTATCTGACACCTGATCCTGGAGTTTAGAGTTACACCACACACAAAGAAGTGTAAGAAGAAGAAGAAGAGAGAGAGAGAGAGAGAGAGAGAGAGAGAGAGAGCTGGAGGTTGACATTACATTAAAAAAAACAGGTGTGAATTGGGAGAGAAGTATTTGTTCAGTGTCTTGGTATTTGCTCGGCACACGTGAAGATAGAAAGAGCAAGACAGACAGAGAGTCGAACAAGGAAATACTCAGTCCAGTCAAGCCGCTTATTCCAGCTGATTATCAACTGGTTCACTGCTTGTCAGGTAAAAAAAATCAACTTTAATGTGTGTGTGCATGTGCTTCATTAGTGTGTATTATATTGTGTTATCATGCTTTTAGCACAAGAGTTAACAGCTTGTGCATGTCTTCCGGCTGGGTGTGTACATTTGTGCAAGTGTACCACAAGCAACCGTTAAATATTATATATTATACTATTATATTACTTCTGCAAATATGTTCAGATTGTGACTCAAACACTGGCCGCTTGTGCCATATTTTACGGTTCACTGGCATAAAACAGAGTGATGCGTATACCCTCCATGGCTGACCACAAATAGCGGTTTGCATTATGAGCTCTGAGGTATGTGGTGAGATTTGTATTTCTGTTGAACACCAGATTAACCATACACTTGTTTCCTCCAGCATACCAGGTGTATCTCTGCACTAACAGACTGAACACTGTCTAGCTGAATTCATTGGTAGTTTATTGTATGTCTGGCCTCTGCATATGAATGTGTATTTTCACCAAACTCAAAGTTATAATTGAATAGGTTGCTACAACTTATTTTTAAATCCATCACCTTCATTATATCATGTTTGTGCATTACTGAACAGGATGTTCAGGTTGGTAGCATGCAATTAAAAAAAAGTGCACAGGGTTTTGGAAGACACAGTTGTTTGCAGAAGATCCACACAGCAGGACACACACCTGCCACACCCTCACAGTGTTGCCTCTTGAATGTTTAAAACTGAAGGACCCTTTTAGGAGTTTATCTAATTTGTTAGTAGTAGTTTTCACTCTAGTGTAGTGGCTAAAGGATAAGCATGGTGGGGTAGGCCACTGTTGTATTTGTTTCCAATAGAGTTGACTAATTGCACTTTAATGAAGACTGATCTAATAGAGCACTTGAAAAATCTACTCCAGTAATGTACTTTGTATTGTCACAATGCAGACCACCAAGTTAATTGATAGTTTGCTGTTTTTAATGATAATGATATTGACCTCTAGACACTAAATTTGGTGAACTGCTGACCTTTCCTCTTGTACCACCAGCAGCTCAAACGTTTGTGTAACTGGTTTATAACTTGATACTTGCAAAACT